>NC_053464.1:4010524-4378024 GCF_015227805.2 Hirundo rustica | reverse complement strand
CATTAATTCCCCTTTTGCTTCCAAAGTATTGATGAGTAAGGGATTAAATTCATAGATCAATTAAATTTATATTTCAAAGTACTTAAATACTTGGTATCCAAGAACACCTATCTTTAGAAATAGTTACCCAACAAAGGAAACGGGCAATTCCCACTGGAAAAGCAAGGAAGGAAAGCAGCTCACATCTATATTGGGTTATCTGAGCTGGAAAGGGAGTTTGAGAGTTCTCTGAGCAGGTTTGACGGAGATCCCACACTCCGGAGCCTCTCTGTTAAGAAGAACTCCCATAAACCTCAGCCTTGGCAACCCTCCGCATTAAGATACAAACATGATTTGGGGATTTGAAATACTCAGCTTTGTGTCTTGTTCACCTACACTGAGGGAAGAAGAGATTACGGCTCTATGGCAAATTTTAAAGTCTGAGAATCCCTTTTGAATATCATTATAATTTGAATTCTTTCCAGTCAAATTTCATTCCAACAATAAGAAAACATCTAGGAAGGTGAAATGATTAGTTTAAAGGTAGACATGTTTTCCTCATGTCCTTTACACAAGAGGAATTGCATTATTATTTTCTTATTTTACATGATTTCATGCCATGATTCTTACTTTTAAAGCAATGGGAATTTGCATACTTAATTTTTTTTCCTGATTATCTGGTATCACTTCAATGCTGAGCAAGGGCTGTAAATCTATATCTGTAAAAAATACATTCATTTTGGTCCAGTGGTAGGGCTGCATTTTGCCTCCATCCTACATCCCATTCCTGCAGGATCCTTGGCTGTGTCCCACTGCCTCACAAAACAAAATCCAACAGGTCACCTAGGATGGCTTCGAGTGGCCCAAATGCAAGGGCCTCTTATAAGGAAGGACCAAGCCTGAATCCCCAGGGCTCAGGCTGTATTAAATTATTATTATATTTAAGCCAAATACTGAAGTAACTGGCACGTTTACAACACTGATGTAATATACCGTGTTGCTAACAATATTATTATATCAATATTCAACAGAAATCTTGACAACTGAGGGGAAAATATGGATAAACACACATATTAAGCAATTTCAAAGATGAAAATATGACTGTTTCAACCCGGTATTGACTTCTGAGTACATTTTTATTATCCTTTTTCCAAAGCAGTAATCACTTATTATCAATGGTTTACATTGCTTTTTTTCATCCTTCTATGTAAACCACATTTCTTCCTTAAAACAAAAGAGTTGTGAAGAAATCCTAATGTGAGAACTGTGACCAAAGTTAATCCTTGCTCCTTAAAAAGAATGGTTTATATTTATATTATGATAATACTAAAGCTTTTACTGTGATATTAACATAGAAATGTTATTGCAGAATTAGTGATGCTTATATTCTTGTAAAAATAACAAACACTTGCATTTCTTTTACAGGATATTGAAATTCTACTTAAACAAATGTGTGCAATGTAAACACAAAATAAAATGTAAAAGGGATTCTTCCAAATCTTCTGTAAAAGAAAATAGATAAAATTAAACGGCACAATTTTCATTTTTGCATGCTCCTGAATACACTTGACATATGTAAGCACAAACATGGATGAAAATATTTCCAAAGGGGAAAGAACACACGCTCAGATATTATCTGCAAAAAAAAATGCATTGAAATTCCTCTGTGATGAATAGACTTTTTTTTTTTTTTTTCTCCTCAGGGTGACCTCTACCTTCAGAATATGATGGTTTTATTATGATTAATAAATTTCATTTCCACAGAGGAAAGGAACAGTGTCAGCTTAAACTTAAAGCAAGTGGGTTTCTTTTTAAATGCTAATTTTTAAACACGCCCTTGCGTGACACCAAATTTAGAAGCTCAGAAGGTTAGCAGAATAGATTCTGATTTCCAGGCTGAAAATAGGAAGAAGGATTTAAACTATATTGTCACACTGCAAATCAGTAAGCTGTCCCACACACACTGCTTCATTTACTCCCTGTTACGCCAGCGCGCTTACTTCCCCTTACAATTACTGGCATTTAAATGCTTTGGGATAATTTGCACTGCAAGTTATCATTCTAGGTAAACAACTTACTAAAATTTAGGACGTGCCAATGGTAAGGTTTAGATAAATTCATAGTCAATGCGATTCTGTGTGTATTTTACAGGATGATAAAACAAGGTATCCAAAGCAATACGCGCAAATTCTTCTCTCAGAACACAGCTGATGAACAATTTTGATGCATCACTAACTAGAACAAGGTATGTTCCTCTATGTTCCACTATATCTGGACAAGCATTCAGACATCATGGAAAAAAAAAAAAAAAAGTTTGCTCGTATTTTGTTATCATACTGACACTGGTTCTTAAATAGCTGGACTAACAACTTCCTGGGAAATAACTGAGAAAAAACCCCAGTGTAGCTGTGCTAACTTCTGTAAATGTAGCCACAAGCTGCCCACCAGTGCATGCTTTGTTCTTTACTTTATGCTATGCCTCAATCTCTTTCAAGCATTTTCAGCAGAGGGTTTAAAAATTCTAAAATACTAAAGATAAAATACTAAATAAAAGAATGA
This sequence comes from Hirundo rustica, assembly GCF_015227805.2. NCBI lineage: Eukaryota > Metazoa > Chordata > Aves > Passeriformes > Hirundinidae > Hirundo > Hirundo rustica. Next base: position 4,375,486 of record NC_053464.1, on the reverse strand, counting down.
AAAATTTGTTGTTCACAGTTTGTTTTGTTTTTTTTTTTTTTAAGTAATTAAAGGAAAATTGTGGGATTTGTTTTATCAGGACCTTTGAAAGGGAGTATCTCTCTAAGTTATCAGCATTAGGTGTTGTTGAAGTCTCTAAAAATTGGGCAATTCTGTGCCTCTCTAATCGTAATTGCCATTTCAGGATTTTAAATTCTTTAGTAGTATGGCTGTATTTCCATACCCATCTGGGACAGACAGTGGAGACATTCAGAAGCTCCTAAATAACATACCCACTATAGGGCTTAATAACAGAATTAATAAGGAAAAATTTACCACATAAAATATGAAGCAAGTTGACACATTTTCCTCCGGTGATTTGAGAAGTACAGAAAGATAATTTTAAAGAATCTGATACACATATTTTACTTATTGTTATCACCTGCCCCCCATTTTTTCAAGTTTACATATCACTGGAGGAACTACAGAAAATTATGAGCCTGCTTAAGTATAAAGAGAGAAGTTAAAATGTGGTCACTGCTTCAGATCAATCTAACTGACCTCAGCCATATTACAAGCAAAGCCTATGTACCACTGGAAAGCTCATTCTTCTGACTTTTCCCAAATATCATCCACTCCTCACCTGCTTTGATTGCAATTGAACAATTGTCATAAAACTGTTTCTGAAAGGAATACAAGGAAAGCAGGGGTTACCCGGCCTTAATACCACAGAAGTACATAAATTATTCCAATTACTAACTTGGTGCTCTTGGTCACAGAACTATGATGATCCCAAGAGAGGTGACACAAGCAGCACAGCTCCTCCCCATGCACACCACTCATACACCACACTGCTGAGCAGTATTTTGGGCTCAGAGGGCCAAACCTGTGCAGCAGGGGTAGCCCTTTAACCTAAAATTCATCCCACGGCGTTAGGATGGTGTCTGCTTGTGACGTTCAAAGAACGTGCAATCAACTAAATAACTTTATTTTAGATATTAACACCAAGGGACTTGGGGCATTTCAGTCACCTGAATCACAAACAGGTCTCTCTCTACCTCAGAAGGCAATGGACAAAGATGTCTCTGAAGTTTTAACTTAAGATCGCGGAAATTAAAAATCTGCTGATACAAAGAGTTTCCAGGCATTTTCCTTGATTGGAAAGGTTAAGAATGCTAAATTTCTCCTTGCCAAGTTTCGAATGCACGCTAGCAGACACTGAGGTCACTGTACAAGGGAGGACCATCACATACTTTATTCATAGCATCTTCCTCTCCCATGACCTATAATGTGCTACAGATTTGTGATGTGGAGCAGAGAAAGAATTGGGAAGTGACAGGCAGCACAATAAAGAGTGAAACTTCAAGGTGCACTGTAGGGCTGAACTCCTGTGTGCCTGCAGAGCCATAAGGGATTTCCTACCACTACAGTACTAACACATTCCTAGGTTTTCTCTGAGATAAGAAACTTGACCAGGGTCTGCTATGGATAGAGGGCAATAATGAAGGTTTCCGTGAAAGGATGTTCATAAATATGTCATTGATGAAATATTAAAAGCATTGTTTATTTTTTTCCTGCAAGTTGGAGAAAGGAGAAAGTAGAGAAGCCTATGCAGACTTTTCTGTAGAGATGAATTTCCAGTTCTTGGCTGTTTACTTATGTATGTCACATCTCAGTTTGGCCAGTTAATTTCCTTGCTAATTGACAGGCATGTTTTGCAGAAGTTTCACTGATGCTCAGACGTGGCTTTAATTTTGCTTATGTTTGCTAGCCTGTATCTTCTTTTAAAATTTGTGAGATATTTGCAGCCAGCCAAAGCTGAGCTGCCACCTTCTAAAACATTTAAATAAACGTGATTGATATGGTTTAATTTACACAAACATAGAAGGGTAACAAACAGCAGAACAGGTGACTTTCCGCTGAGCTGAGGCTGGATAACTGCAAACTGGAGCAATCCTAGGCACAGATCTCAGCTTAAAAGTTCTCATTCAGTTTCAGTCTTGCTGTCTGGATTCACACTAGGGTGGGAACTGAAGCTGATACCTAGTCAAGCATCTAAAAGTATTCTATGCACCACCTTTCTGTGTAGCTTCTATCCAAGAAACTTAGATTTTATATAAGCCTTAAAAAAAGCCACTGGGGAATCTGAGGCTTGCCATCAGGTGACACCTAAACCCAGCTCTATTCCAATGAAAAGAAAGCATTTCTTAGGTCTGTAAAGCATTTTTTATTACTATTGCTGCTATATTTAGGGGCAATAAAGCTCAAAGAAATTCTTACCTAGTTCAATAATAAATATACTGGGTACTTTATCTATTAAATTTTAAGGCAGTCTTTTGTGATCACATATAAAGTTCTGCAACCATAGTGTTAGGTTTATTTGCAATATGACAATCTCAATATATTAAAACGGAATCCTTGCACATTTAATGGACTTGTATATAGGCATCCATACATGCACACACACAAACCATCTTTCATGTGCTCTATTTTTAGCCTGCCAGAGAAAAACCAATCTAATTGCTTCATTAAAAAAACAGCACATGAGATGCGCACGTGCCTATAGGCACTTGTTGAGGACAAACACAGATTATTCACTCTTTCTGTTATCAAAGGAGCCTCACATTGCAAATCCTCCATTTACAAATCACAGGACCTCAGCTTTCCTTAATCTTGTCGTGTTGTCACATTTGAGCAGCCATGCGAACTGACCTAGAACCGCGAGCACCGGGCAGGCAAGCTGTCACACAGATAATGACAGCCACGCCAGCCAGGCCTGCCACGGGGTGACAAAAAGGAATTAATCAAACCTCATGAAAGGAGAACACAGGATAATCAAAGTGTTTACTGATTTTTATCAACTGGTCCAGTAGCTGAACATCTTTAGCACACAACTACCCAGAGCAGTAAAAGCTGTAACAAATGGAATTCCATATAAGCAACTATTTACAGCAGCAGTAAATGTAAGTTTAAACTGCCAACATAAAGGACACTTGAATTTATAGAAGAAGTTTAATTTTGTGCATTAGTGCAACATTTCCTAGTCTTTCCAGAGCAAAAACTTCAGTATCTGCTGTTTTTCACAAGGTACAGCAGTACAGCCTTAAATAAATACTAGCACAAAGACCATACAGCAGCTCCTTCATCTTCATTTTTTATTTGATTAGCAGAAGAGCAGAGCATAATAATAAAAGCATCTCATAGAAAAGGGTTATTTTCCCAAACTGCTTCATGAAATGAAGTCAAAGCCATTGGCAGCAATAATAAAAAGGTAAGAACCTCTCTCAACTGAGCATATGTCTTCCCACAGTAATTCTAACAGGCTGAAGGAGCACCTCTGAAGCTGCATTCTTCCAAAGAGTTAGCACTGGGCTCCCAAATTCCTTTGTAAGAGTATGATCTAATCAATATCTCCTACCAGACACATGAACAGGACAATGAGATGCATACAAGCTCCTATGGCAAAATTTTGACCAGCTGCAATTATTTACGTGCTTTACCCTGGCAGAGGTAGGTTTGCCACAACAGGCACTGCAGCCATTCTAAGCCCTTCATCAAATATTAATTTGTTTTAAATAAGTAGCTCCATATTTGCTATTGTTCAATATATTAAATTTGTGGCAGTGTTAGTGCTGACAGGTTAATGATAGTATACAGGAAAATTGCAGTGACTGGAGCAATTGCATTTGTTAAAAATGGCCAATATTCTCTTCGAATATTTCAATAGCACAAACCCCACGGTTTTCTTACTGAAGCTGCTTGCTTTTATTCAACATCTTTCCTGGAGTTATGAAGTTAAGCCTTTCAAAATGTTTAATCTATTTTGGAGACTGTATCTTTCTCCAAATGGAGGTCAATAACTTAATTTAAGACTGTCAACTTCTAAAGCTTTATAAAGCATTTCTTTTGCTTGCATGCAGACACACAGACACACACACAGAATCCTTCCTCCTGGGACTGATTCTGCTCAAAAATGTAAATAAATACAGTCACAATTGGACAGATGTTATATCCATTTCCAGCATACTTCATTCCAAATTCAGCTTTATATATACCCTTGCCTTTCTCTCTGTTATTTCAAAATCATGAACTGCAAATACACTTGGGGGAAAAATAATACCGAGCACACATCAGCACTGGATTTTTTTGCTTCTACATAAAGGCTGGATAACAGTTAAAAATTGGAAGACGAGAGAGAGATAATATAAATATAAAATAATAACCCTGTCCCATTTTTTACACAAAAAATATAAAATGTCATTTGCAGGTACATCTGAGAATGCACTTGCAAAAGACACTAAAAATGCTTTTTCTTTACAAACTATGAATTTTGATGTTACAAAAATCTAAAAGAAAAAAATAGATTGAGCGCTGATTTGAAAAATTCACTAAGAACAATAAAGATGCAAAATTAACAATGTTCTGCCACCAACATGTAAATAAACCGTAGGTTTATTCTGGGTCTCACTCTCATTTATCCGGAGACCGGCAGGGCAGATGCCCATTGCCCCCATCAGACGAGAACATCAGGATTAATTCTCCCCTAGTACAACTATTGTGAGGAGTTTGCTAGAGGAAAATCCCCAGAGATCCTTGTTAAAATTCCATCACCAAACCAACAGGAGGTTTCGGATAGTTTCCCTGTCTCTGTTCGAGTTCAGATCTGCGTGCAAACCCTTTAATCATGTCTGCCAGAGAAGATCTATCCCAGAAGTGCAGAACTTCCCTTCTGAACAGTAATTATTTTTAGCCTCAGAATGCACTGGATTCAATCAAGAGTGAAATGCTTTTAAATTTCCCATGGAAGGATCCCTCTGTCAGATATCTGAGGAGGTTTCCCTTCTGTAATGTGCATTCAACAACAGACAGACATACACAAAAGGAATGTGTTCATGGACACAAAACGCTCATTAACACATTTATCCACTCGAGACTACTTTATTCTCAAATAAAAAAAAGATATCATGTGGCTGAGGGCTAAGTATCCTCTGGCAGGAATGATGAAGCAGGACCACCCAAGACCTCCCACTTCCAATTGATGATCAAGTTCCAACCAAAGCTTCTCTTCTTATACATTACTATTTGTAATCCACAAACACATACATCCTTTACAGGGAGGCAATACAAACACACATATACTCACATTTCAAACACTGAGCGTGTTTGTAAGTATCTTCACTTGATATCAACTTTACAAACACAGTAGAATTACTGTCACTGAGCTTAGGAGCACTAAAAAAGCACTATAAAGTCATACTGCAGGTGTTTTGCATGCATCTGAAAAACCACAGGAAGGTTAGTTTTGGTTCTCAAAGTATCTCTATGTTTGCTCCACGTATTAAAACATAAAACATCAGATACTAAAATAGTTGGAAGTCAACTTACAAATCCAAAGGACCAAATTCAACTTTAGCAATTTGACTCACAGGAACATGGGCCAGAGAATTACGTTTTTATGAAGCCAAAAGTAATTTAAATTCTGTTACTGAAACTTAGGTATATAAGAAACAGCAGGTACAGGTTTTCATCAGCTTTCTCCTTCATATTTAGTGCAAAAAAGCCACCTGTGATGGATGTGTTTATCATATGCTCAAAACCATGCCTAGCAAAAATACCTTATTGTTGAATCAATCCAACATAGGTAATCAACTGGTAAACTGAAAAGTTTTAATAAATACACACAGAGATATGTTTCCTTTTGTGCAAAGTTCACTGAATACACTGATAAAGGGCATTTATATTTTATATAAATATTTTTGTTTGGAATTCTAAAGAAGTGATATATGGAATATCTGCAATAAAATCTTGGGCACTTATATTGTGCCTGAATTGAGAGAGAAAAAATTCTTTACTAGAGCAAGAATTATTGCTTAGAAGGGTTCACTTTGCAAAACTGGACCAAGCTCACATCTAACTCAAGAATTCCAAGTTTAAAATTTACTAAAATAAATATGTTTTTCTTACTCAGCAAAGCTTAGATTTAGAAATTAGCAGCCTCCCTACTACAGCTCACTTCATTGAAGAGCTGAGCAGGAAGCTCAAGGGAAATAACCAAAGCCAAAATCCAAGTTGAGTGATATGAAGAATGTGACAAATGTTGGTTTTTCAAAATGTATTTACTTCGTAATTTACAGGACTTGGAAAAATCTACGTTGAATCAGGTTTTACTACCGAAGAACTTTTCAGATTACCACCAAAAATGCTACAGCTATCATAGAGATTACAACAATTTTAGCATATTTTGGGTTTAGCTGTGATCATCTTCTCCATAAATAAATGTTCTCTATTTGTTTCTATGTAGATTATCATGGCATAAACAGAAATCTCATCACCTTTCTTTTATTTCTACTAATGTGAAACGTGTATCAGCAAACACTTCTTAATACCAACATTTAATTTCACACTATGTACCCTTTCATCCTGCAACATGAGAAGCTTCTATGAACTTGATTTTTGCACAACATAATTGGCAGAATAAGTCCCCGCACGGTTACTATTTATTTTTCCCTTTTATTTTCTTATGGAGTAACATAACACCAACCTTACCTGAATTAAGACTAAGCTTGTTCGAACTCTACTGTTTAAAAGAGAGAAAACCTCTTGACATATTCAATATATTTATAAAATACAAATAAACTGTTTAAAAACATTGTTCATTCTTCTGTACCCATGGCTTACAACATGATAGTATATCGAGACTTTTTACTTACTAGAGAGTGATCCTCTGAAGGCACAGACCCTCTCTCCCACTATCTCATCCATAGGATAGACTTTGTGAGTGCTTTAGGGTCTGCAATACCCTTGTGGGCATCATTTGCCCCCAACGAGTTGAAAAGAAAATTGTTACATCCACAGCACTTACAATGTCCTACACACATCTAAGCCTCGGCTCTTCTCATCGGGTCTGTCTGGTTTGACTTTGGAAAGGCACAGTCCTGAAAAGGCACAGTCCTGAAGCTTTTATCTGAAGGTTTAACATATCCTTACACACTAGGCCATACCATACTTAAACTGCAAACAAAACACCAAAGTCAGCAAAATTACCTAATGGCTTTTATATGGCAGAACCTAGAGGCTGAAGCTATAAATGCATTAAACTATTCCAAAGATTTATACTACGGACTATCCTATGCTTTGTCTTACGATTAAATGCAGCATGTGAAAAAGGATATTGAGACCTGGATGGATGCATCAAGAAGTATCAATGATTGTTACCTGCAGAGGTGTTACAAGAAATTTCATCTGCTGCAACGAAGACGAATTGATTTCTGCAAGAGAAGATAAAATTCACAATACTGCTTGCTGACTGGGAAATGTGCTAGCTGCCAATTGACTTGATGTTTACAGATGGGGTAGGGGAAGGGTGCTTAATTTTAATGAATGTAGCAAGAAAAAGTGTTGAGTATTATAGAGTTCATAAGGATCATGAGGTAGACATGCTGGGATCTTTTAAATGAAATAATGGTGACATTTGGATATGGACTATGTACAAACTCTTGCATTGGAAGCTTCATGTTTAGTGTTACAGATATGTCAATATATTTATGAAGTCTAATAAAAATAAAACAATATATTGATATAGCTATTAAAGGGCACTAGTGCAAAATATGTAAAAAGCGCTTTTGAAAAAAAAATTAAATTGCAATTTACTTTGTGCATCTGAAAGGAGGATATCAAAATTAAAATATTTTGCTTTTTCTATGTCTAATATGACTGCAATCAGAAAATTAATTTTCTGCTATTAACCTAAAAAAAAATGACATAGTATATTCTCATATACTGTCATCCAAATACATAGAAGTCTTTTGCAGAATCTTAGGAGAATAAGCTAGAGATATGAGTAATTTAATATAAACCTTCTCTTGCAAAATTCTTTTTAAAACCAGGTAACATAAAAAGAGAAACGCTAAATGCACTACTATTTCAAAATGCAGAAAACTTCATTATGGCACAAATCCTGATTTGTCCTTTCTGAGATCTAGGCAATCAGGATTTGGGTTAGTGGAAACCATCTTTAAGGATTAGCATCAAAGGATTCCTTTACATGCACACGTACCCAGCCTCCTCGGGGTATTTTTGTGCTGTGCAGGGTTAATGAACCCGGGCGCAGGGTTAACACTTGGCTGTGGTTTCCTCCCAGCTGCACACAGCCCCTGCGCTGCCAGGCACTGCAAAAACCTGACACTGAGCTTTGCACAGCCTTAATGCAGGTCTAACAACCAGGAGCCAAAGGATGCAGGCTAAGGACAGCCTGGAAAAACAGCTCTGCAAGCATTAAGTGCTGAGGATCCTCCTGAAAACCATGCAGGAGCAAGCGTCCCTCAGGGGCAACAAAACCTTGAGGAGTTACGCCCTAAGGGAGCAAAATCTATTTCTGTTAGTTCAATGTATCAAGAGATTTGAAATTCTCATTTAGAAATCTGTGAACCTTGTTACTAAGAGGATCACATTCTAGGGAGGGGTGGGGGGAATAAATCCAAAACAAAACAAAGAATTTGCGGTCTGTACTGTAGGGACGGGGTTGCATTAAGTCCAAAAGCGGATCATTGCTTCTGCCCTAGCAGAAATACTGACGCTCTGTTAGTGTGAACGTAGTGATCAAATTGTACATTCTTGCATTTTCAGCTTTTCATTAGGTTCAGTTGGTAGTTTTGCTCTTTATTTTGTCATCTGCTACAGTTTAAGGAGCCAATGAGGTTTACCTAACAAGTAATGCTAAAGACATGAATTAAAAAAAAAACAAAACAAAACCAAAGTGGGATATATTTTACATTATAAAAGAGATTCGAAATTGAAATACAGAGCTACTCTGTATTTCATAGGTAGCACAATTTGTCACTGTATTTACTGCTACCAGCTCTGTGAAAATTATAGACAGGAAAAGTTAGATGCTTGCCTAAAAGTGACTGAGCTGGTAGCAATGCAAACTTGCCAGCTTTTCTGTTTTATAGAAAATCCTTCTGACTCTTTTCTGTGAAGTTGTTAAACTGCCCTCTCATCTAAATTAAAAGATCACCTTTCCTTAAAAAACTGCCTCTTAAGTGGTTACTGAGAATCTTTTTGTTCATTTCTGCTCAGAACAGCAGAATATCTAGCCACAGATTCTCCATCTTCAGATATTAACATATAGAATTATCTGCAAGGGTAACATGCTGGGTTAGTACCTCCAGAAATACCCCAGAACACTAACTGCAATTTGCCCTTTGGAATGACAATATGATTGAAACTGTTCTGAAATCTTACTCTTTTTTTAACCAAGTCTTTACTAATTACTGGGCGGGGGGGGGGGGGGGGGGGCGGGGCGGGGCGGGGGCGGAATCAAAAAAAAACAAAACAAAAAAAACCCAAAACAAACAAACAAAAACCTTTAAAAAAACCCCCTCAAGTTGATACGTATTAAGAAAAAAAAAAAGCAACTACTATAAACATGTCTCGCTATACTGCTTCACAGGAAGATACTCTTTTGCTTTTGTAAAATTAATTTCACAACTCCATACATAACTTTTAAAAGTAGGAAGTTACATACTGGTCAGGATAGCAACTGTGAGAATGAAAAGACGAGAGGGTGGAGTCCAACAATCCAATTCAATATTTTATAATTAATCAGATGTTATTTGTAGCAATTACTAGAAATTCTTTAGCAGTCTGATGGCTTTAATGTTCCTATAGTGGCAGGGTTTATCTAGATAAATCCCATACTGTTGTTTGCACAGACCTAGAGGGGAAACTGCTCATCAGAGGCATCCGAGACACCACATCTGATGGCCAAAGCAAGGGTTAGTCCTTTGTGTGGACAGCCCCAGAGCCTGCACTGGGAGTCCTTTGGGGTGGAGCTGGCTCTGTGGTGCACCAGCTCCCTTCTGTCCTCAGACAGGTGGAGAGCAGAGGTGGCAAAGGACAGCTCACCCTGCCCAGTCCTCTGCAAAGGTGGAGTGTTCCCTTTAAAGGGAACCACTCTGTCGAGCATACAGGGCTTGAAAATCTCACAAGGAGGCTATGATGGAAATTCATGGCACGTTTTAGGTTGCTTTCGTGTTCCTCATCACTGCTACCCTTTTAATGATCCAAAAAAGCACAGGAACTGTAAGAGCACACAAATTTATTATACAATAAGCCCTGCTCAATTAAGATACAGAACCACTTCCATAATTTAATTTGTGTATTAATAGTGAAAGTATAGAACCAAATTTTTACTCTTCACTGGTTAATACTTCGGATGTAAAAGAAACACAGATTTAAACAAAAGAAACTTTTTAAATATAAAATGTTAAAAGTTGTTACTGGCTGTGAAATAGGAAAAAAAATAAATAAAACCTGAAAGGATAACATGACAAATACATTGATCTGAATGTACAGTTGGATATATTCAACCTGCCAGATCCTCGCACCCTGGGCTAAGTGCAATCCTTTAAAGTGCAGGAGCAGCACCCCTTGGCAGTCTGAGCTCTCTGATGTCTCCCAGACAGTGTGGGTCAGGAAAATGTGCTGCTGGGACTCCAAATGGCTGGGTTCCATCCGAGCAGCTACTTCCCAAGGGCAAACACTCTGCATACTACTGCTTCTCTCAAGACTATATATCAATTTTTATCTCTTCTAGCAAATTGAAAACTAACTCGATTTTACCAGTATGGTAATAAAGATGGTTTTAAATGTTGGGAAAAAAAAAATGTTTAAACATTTGATATATCTCCTGAATTCAAACAAGAACAGAAAGGGAGGACAACAGAAGTACTATTAAATGATTTAGATGAGCTTTCTTCCTTTGGGGTAGTTATTGAGCCTGCATCACACTATCTTCAAAGGTTTGAATATGTTGTAATTTCCTCTGCTCCATTCCCTGTAGTCCCTTTGGCAGTAACAAATGTGTGCCCCTAAGGCCCCACATCTGACAGAAATCTCTCTTTTGGCACCTGCTCTTTCTGTCCAGCAGACCTTGCACACCCAATACATTACATACTTTTTTCCCTTCGTGAAACTGTTTGGTGAAAACAAGCCATCCTATAGAATAGAGATTTTATACATATTAAGAGGCTTAAGATCTTTAATTACTGGAGCCTGAGCCTTGTCCTTGCTATGGATGTCTAATATACACAAGTACTTCTGTGAAGAAATACCTGACCCATAAGTGATCTGCCCACTTTACTATTGGAAAACTCAGAACCTGGAAGTGGAAGAGATTCAGAGAATGGGTCTCAGACACTTTTTTTTTTTATGACTTGGGGGATGTGACTATCATGAAACACAATTCCAGCTTAAGTTCAGAATAAACTGCTACCCTGAGTGTTCCCCTCTAAAAGTTTCCATGGAATCATCCCACCCTGGGAAAGGACGAGCTCCTCTGTGTCTGCCCCAGACCCCACTCCTCAAAAAGCACCAACCTCCTTTCTCTCCTGCAGTCACTGGCCCTGCTGCTCCTCAGGTGCTCAGAGCTCCCAGGTGTCTGGGAATTTATAAACACAGGTCATTTTGGGTGGAAAACTCACATGGGGCACATGGGGCCAGTGAGTGTTCTGTGTGTCCTCTCCTCTCCCTAAAATGCTGAGTGGCACTCGGATTTCTCACCACCGTTTCCCACAGCACATGATTGAGAACAAAATTTTGGCACACACCTAATTTCACCCACGAGTCCCAGAAATTTCCAATCCTTCCTCCTCAGCAGCACAGAGCTTCCTTAAAATAGAAGCCATACTAGAGGTCAAAGGGGATTTTAAGAAATTAATTGTGCTGGCTCTAGGAAATTTATAATGTAAAAGAAATGATAATCCGCTAACATACAGTGATTACGCTTCATAGACCTGAATTCCTGGGCTTTGCCGACAAACTTCACAAAACTAGACAGAAATAATTTTGTTTCATGCTGAGGTTCAGACCCACTCCCAAAAATCCAGGAACTGCTGAAAACTGCAGAGCCCCAGAACATCAAAAATTAGGATGAAGGCAAACACAATATTGAACAGAGGTTACTGTGGGAATATTTAAACTATATTTAATATGTTGACTTTTTCTGGTAGGATTGCTGTGGGACTGACAAACAAAGCCAGTATTTAGAACTCAGGGATCAGAATCTCAGCTGGTAAAATTGATGCAGCTTAACCAAAAGCACTGCCTTCCCTTCCTGGAGCTGCTCCAAGCTGGATTCCCTGAGGATCCTGTGCTAACTACTGTGTGCAGCAAGGATTTTTCCCAGCAGAGTTATATGTGGTACCTCTGTATATTTCCCCACTATATTATTAAAGCTATTATATATTTCCTTCGTGCTCTGAACATCAAGACTTTGCTGCTCTTGTGAGGACTCTGATGTTGAGGGCTTTTCCATTATGAATTTTAGTATAGCTGACTGCTGGCTCCTTGAACTCTTTCTGCACTATTCAAGGATGGACAAAATTTCCTTTATCATCATTTTATTAAGCCTTTCCCAACTCTCTCCTGCTGGTGTCCTAAATTTAAATATCAAGGCCATCAAAGAATTTAAACTTTTTAATATTAGCATAATAACTATAATTAGAAGGTTGATTTTGCTATTATCATGCTTTATATTCCCATTACTGTAAGATCAAAGTACATTACCACACCCATAGCATTTGAATCACAACACAAAGACAACTAAACAACTTCACAGCCACACCTATATGATACATTAAATGAAATAAGAATAAAAATATAGGCAATTCATGCAGTATCAAGCTTCAATGACACTAACAGTGACTTGTTTGGCCTGATGTGCATTAGGAAGGTAATTAGACTAATTTCTTCAATGTCAGGTTCTTCTACCCTGCAGAATTTCTTGTTCAACCTAACCAACAATGGTGCCAAGACAGAGAGAAGGATGTGGATATTTGGCCGTCACTGAGGTCCTCTGCTTTCCTCACCACAAGATAATGCTCTCCTACATCCATCTTTCCTGACCTTTTCTTTCCTGAAATTTTGAGGCAGGCCTTGGAAGCATATAGAGGAAAACCCTGACTCAAAAGAAACAAATGCAGCTATTTCTAGAGCTACTGCTGCAGAGAAAACACTACAGCCCATCTGCATTGCCCAAGCAGAGGCAGCTCGTCCATCTGCCCGGGCTCAGCTGCCACTGCAGAAGGTGCTGGGTCCCCCTCACCTCCCAGATCCCCCCCATGCCCCAGACACCCCAGGGTGTCTGAAATGGCACCACAGCCCCATTTCCAGGCAGCTCAAGCCAGCCCTTCGTCCCCCTGCCACGTTTGTCACCTCTGCATTGCTCTCATCTGTGTCCTCTTTGTGCTCGGTGCAGGACATTTCAGTGTGCTTTAGCCAATGACAAAAGGATGTCCCTACCAAAATTCAGAGCACCAAAGACAGCAGGAGAGAGAAAAGAAACAAAATCTCACATTAAGTTTTGTCCTGCTAAGAGTCACACAACTTCTTGACCAGAAGTAATTTGTCTGAATACCCAAAAGTACTTTTGAAATTGCAAAAAACATGCTTTCAAGAAAAGAAATAAAACAACCTCCAGCTCTTCTGGACACCAGTGGAAATACGCACCCCCAAGCCTACATTATTTCATTTACTCAGAGAAAAAAACCACCAACCTCCTGACCAACCCAAAAACCTAAAGGGATTAAAAAAACCTAAAGGGAAAAATGGTCAACAGAACTTGCTTTCTCATAATTTGTATTCTTATCTCAGGCTTTCCCCAGCAGATGGGCAGACTTTTTTTTTTTGCCCTGATATTGAACTAGCTAAACAACCCACTCAAATTCCAGAAGAGAGAGACTCCTCTCAACACAGTCCAATACTGATGCTGTAAAGCAGATGGGAGAATGTCCACAGGGTGGATACAATAATTCTGCCATGGCAGTGTCTTTGATACAAACTCCCCCTCTCTCTCTTTCCATTAGCCCTCAAAGTCAGTATAAAGAAAATTTCTAGCAAATAGATGCAACATTCCAACTTAGTACTGTTGTTGGGGAAAAAAAAAAAAAAAAAAAAAAGGCAGCAAAAAGCTTATTTTTATTATATTTCCAGAATGTGGACAATATCTTATATCACAATCAGTGATATAAGAGAAAATCTGTAGGTATTTCACCTTTCGTATTTTAGATCTACAAATTTTATTTCCTGATTTTTTCTTTAATCAGAGCTATACAAATACACTTGGATCTAACTCATATTACCTGCTGCACCAATGGAACTTCTTGATGTATGATTATTCAATATATGTAGTATGAAATTATTTGTTATGAATAATGTGACATACAGAGTCTAAAGACGAATATTTATCTGCAAGAGGAACATGTGGTTTTTAAGTAGATCTGAACATTTTTAAGTAAAACCTAAACCTAACAGGTGAAATTCTGAATACCACACAAACCCATAGCAGAATTCATACCGATCTCCGTGGCAGAACAGCTCTAAAATTATTGGCCTTTTAGTGTGATTAACACAGACTATGCACTTAAATTAAATACTTGAGGAAGCAGTGCAGTAATTTTATTTCAGAAGTGCTTCACGTCAGCGACATGAATCAATGTCATTATGATCCAGGACTGCTAAACTAAGGCTATATTTGAAGTCTTAACATTTACATTTGAAAATTGTGTTTATGACTATATTTTGGACATATTGTTCATTCTCTTTAGAGCAAAGAGCATTTTGAAGTCAGCCTTGTGTAAATAACCAGTATTTTATTCACTAAAATATATAAAAAATATCCAATTATTTAATTCAGGGATGTGTTCTTTATGTATTTAATGTCCCCAAAACATACTTAATATTTGTTTTTGATTTCATAGTAATTATTATGGTTTACTAGTAACCACCATTTTATCCACTATAAAGTTTCCCAACATGCAGAGGTATAATTATAAGCTTCAGCAATTAGGAATAACAACAATTCTTTCCCTTTACATTATATGAAGTTTGGAATGACTTTACAAATTAGTTGACAGAATATTTTTTTCATATTTTAACTAAAATACCATATACATGAAAACCTCGCCAGGATTATTTAAGAATTCATTCAAGAAAAACAAAAACAAACTTTAGAAGCTGGTACACGTTTGATTTAAACAAAGCCTTTACTTTTTTTTTTTTCTTTAATGCATGTATATTAAACACCCTACAGCAATTTTCACAAAAAGTTTTCTTTAAGATATGTGGATAAACATTCTATTCTCACTCCTGCAGTATTCTTACAATCTGCTGTTTGCCTCAGGTGGGCTCCTAGAGTATCAGAAGCTTGACAAGCCCAAAGGAATATGAGAATAATCTACTTAAATACCTAATCAAATGCTTTAGACTCCTCGGAGATGCTAAATGCTAGAGTAAAAACATGCTAGAGTGTAGATTGCCTCTTTCTTGATTAATTTCACCAACATTGTTATTTAAAGATTGTTCTTCTAATACTTCGTCACCTTGCCAGAGCACACTGCAAATTACATGGCTAATCCATACAGACTATATCCATGGCATCCCAGTTTTATTAGTAACATCTCCTTGCTTTATCTTCTGTCTGCCTCCTGCACAATGCTCTTAATTCCTCCTTGGTTTTAAAGCGCTCAGGTTGACAACTCTTAGAGCACATTCTGATCTGCCTCTCTGTGGGCTATCAAGCCAATGATCTGGGAACTGAGAAGTGTGTAATTAGCCACTGACATGTCCAAAGGAACTGTTATGGTCTATCATGTCACAGGCAGTGACCCAATGCCTTGGAACAGTTTTGGTCTGCTGGATCAGGAATCAATGTTTTAGTAACTCCCCAACTTCGTATTTATCCAGTCTGCTGAATACAACGCTGGGAAATTTTAAAGTCGCACTTTCTTCCAATCTCCTCTGAGAGCAAAGAAGTTTTTATGAGCTAGTAATAATTCCTACTTTAAAAATGTTAACCAGTCCTTTCTCCCTCCTTCTTTTAGAGAAAAGGTATGAAAATTCATCAAATTAATATATTCATAATCACAGTTCTTTACTATGAGCTTTTACATTAGAATAAAGAACTCCCAAGTTAAGTCATGCTATGTAACCAAACGTAGGCTGGATGAATTAAACAAAACCAAGAGAGGATACTGAAGCTGAGATGTAAATGTCAGAATAGGTGCACTGATTTATTTCTTTGGAACATGATGAGCATTTAAAAGCTCTCCCTACATTCAAGAAGAACCTGGCAGCAGAAGTAATGAGCACCTTAAGATTTGAGCAGATCAGGAAGCTGAGTATGGAAATCTGGGCTTTCGTCTACCTCTACCTTCTCTCCCAATTTTTTCTCCATGATTTCCAGCATGGATGTCAAAACAGATTTCACAGTAATACCCAAGCCTTTCCTACGGGGATTCCTAAAATATCCATTGATACTGCAATAAATGAGGATGAAGATTAAAGGTAAAAGAAGTAGAAGCAGGGTACGAATGAAACCAGCTGTGGCATGACAAAAGTTTAATTATTGGTGTTTACCATAATTCCGGGCAGTAGCACTAAGCTTTTTCACTACTCTGTCCTCTCAGTTTTGAACTGGTGGAGGAGTTTTAGCAGTTCCCTGGATGTTACATGAATAGTCAAACTACACCCAGGTGAACCAAGTCCTCAAAGTACCAGTAAACAGGTTAATTCCAGCCAGTGGAGGAATGCATTAAAACATCAAAGCAGCTTCCTAGAACTGGGAGAAGATTATGTTTCTAAGAAATGTAATTGTTTGCAATGTTTTCCTATATGAATGTGACTCACTGAGTCTCCCCTAAAGATGTCATATCTGCAATATTTTTGACCAAACCATACTTCAATTACTGGAAAGTACTCTATGCAACATATTTGCATTTCAGGGAATTCCTGTCAAAGTGTACCACATTAAAGCCCCTGCTCATGGAATTTCAAATGCTTTGATTTTTTTTTTCCCCCTATAACATTTTCTTTATTCATATTCACCCACTTTAACTTTCTAACTCTTTACTGAAAGGGACTGTTATGGTTAAACAATGAGTCATGTACTCCAGTCATCCCCAAAACTCTGAATGAACTGGGATGAAAATGGATTATGAAATATTAACATGATGCCAGCGATCCTCTACTTTGCCAGAGGTCACACAGGCATAAGGTTCTAACAGGTAGATGGCCAAACCAATAATTTGAGTTTTATTTGCAATAATAGGGAATAAAGAAGCTTTAGCTACCACACAGGATTGTCCAGGAAAAAAAAATAAAAAATAAAATAGACCAATAAAGCATCACCACATCAAACCTAAGCATTTGCAGAAGAAGTGTTAAATATATTCTCTGTTGCTGCTGGAAAAGCTAAACACAACCTCTGTACCTGGTCAAGGTGCTGACTGACCTTTTTCATTGTCAAAATTTGAGTAGCCTACAATATGGGCTGTACAGTTCCTCCTTATGGATCATCCCCCAAACTTTCCATTTAAGATTCCATTGGGATAGCAAAATACACAAATGTTTGAATGTTCCAGCTGGAAGTTGAAAAGTTACCACTATATTCAAATATTTTTCCTCTTCCAACCTGATTCCTTTTGAAACTAAAACTGTGTAGAGAAACCATTTCTCCTTAATCTAAGAAGTTACAATTATGAAATGAATGAGGCACTAGATTTTAAAATATTTATGCTTCTATAAAATTATTTAATGGAAAATTAAATTCTGACTCAAGATGCTATTATATTTTATATGCAATCAAAACCTTAATTTTTAGTATATATCTCTAGTAATCTTCAATAAGAGAAAATAATTTGAATAAAAATATAGTGTTTTTTCTTTGTTTAATCATAAAAAAAGATTATATAGTCCACAATATAATAAAAACCCTCCTCAGCTATAGAAGCTCATATTTTATATTTTGCAGTTTTTTACTCTTCATTATAAATTTTCATTGTTTAATGAGCATGTTTACTATTAAATTTGTACCTATTCTATTTTAGGATATTAGGATAACCTGAGCACAAATATCAAGTATTACTCTCAACTACTTGCCCAAAGAGAAATAGAAAACATATTAAACTATTTCTGTAGATACTACTGCTTTGAAAAAACTGAATGCTCTACATAGACATGTTAAAAATGTAAACTATTAGAATATCAGGAGTTTATCAGGAGTAAGATTTCAGATCTGGAAGATACATAATTTCCATACGACAAAACCTTCTCTCTCAAATTTCATAAAACTCTAGGTATAACCACAGAACATGTAACACAAATTGATAGTGGGAGAAAAAAAAAAAAAACATACTTTTTACTACAAAGTGTTATGTGCAAAATATTTTGGAATATGCCTTATTTAAAAAAAAAAAAAAAAAAAAGAAAAAAGAAAAAAGAAAAAAGAAAAAAAAAAAGAAGTCAGCTTCCAGTGATGAGGGATTTAATCCAGACAACCAAGAGGTCAGTGAGACTGTCCCCATAGTTTGGAGTGAAGTTTGAATTTGGCACTGTGTTCTAGAAGGGGATGGTGCTCAGGGCAGCACCCCTCCGTGTGTGCGCGTGTGTGTGCGTGTGATGGATGGGAATGTGTGTGTATATATGGATACTGCACCATCCATGTATAAACACACCTGGGCCCTGCACGGGGACAGCAAGCAGCACTGGGGGGTGACTCTGCCTCTCAGACAGGGCTGCCTTCCTCCTGTCAGGGCTCTGCTCATGGCACTCCCAGACACACTTGCATAAATATTGCTGACAAGGTTAATATGCGCGAAAGGAACACTTTTCTTACTCCGATCAAAGATGCAATAATCAAATCATAAAACACAAAACCAATAGCCAATCAATGTGAATAAGTCTGCCCATAGGCTTAATTCAAGCAAGCCATTCGCTGAGCTATGTGATGGATCTGTCAAATCCAGTACAGCATTACAGACATACCAGCAACACCAAGTGAACATGCAATGACAAAATGACAATACGCCCCACTGCCATGCTCCGACTCCTTCTACCTCGGGAATACAAAACTGGATGACCTTGCTAGTTTCTCTTACTTCAGACTTGGACAGAAATCTAGCAACTATTTTTTATTTATATTTTGTTTTTAATATTGCATGAAAGATGAATAAGAGCTGTACAGACATTTTTTGACATCTGATTTAGTGTCTTTTGCGTGTCCTTACAATTACTTTTTTCCAAATATGCTCAGTTTAGAGAGTTTGCCAGGCAAGCTCCAGACTGACGAAGAATATATGTAGACCAATAGGCCCCCTTTTAAGACTTATACTAATTGGAAAACTTATCAGAAATATTTTAAATCTTGGCAAGTTAAACATAATTTTATTTTTGATCCACTTCTGCAAAGACCTTCAAATCTGTATGTGCAATTCAATATATGATAGATTACGCAATATAAAAATTGAATTCAGAATTTGTATCCAGTGATTGTACTGCTTCATAAATAAAACAAAGTGTCCCTGTTTCTTTGTTGGTTTTGTTTTACGATCCTAAGAAATGACTGGAGAGATCTGCCAGGCCTACCCCTGCTGTGAAACTGGGTTTAGGAGTACATGATCTGTCTTGACAAATACTTTGGGGTTTGCATTGATTGGTTTAATGGTATTTCCTTGCCACCTGATTCTCCCCTGCATATCTGTTCCTCGCCTATTTCCAGCAACATTTCCAACTGTGACAAACAAGGATACCATTGCATTCCTTCAAATGGAGCCCTCTCACAGTGATCATTATCAATCGACTTGGTCTATTGATTCCAGAGTCCCAAATCTTTCTGTTAACCTTTATTTTTAATTCACCAAAACACGTCTCCAATCTAAAGATTTCCTCTTTCCATCTCCTGACTTAAGAAGCCTTTCAAATATGGAACATTGCCATTCATAATGGATATGAGTGGTGACGAAAAAAATAAAGTTTTTCTTATTTTCTAAATTAGTATGAAGTAGTATTTCCATGATATGTCACTGCTTCAGTGGTACTCAGTTTATTTGGGCATAATTTTTTTATACAAACAGTAAATGTAGTTCACATGTAATTAAATTAAATAGGGGCTCATATGAACGCTAAATAAGTGTATAAGGAGATATGGAACCTTCAGTGTTGTGAGAGGAGAGCAGATGATAATTACATTGAGAAGAGCAGATACATGTAGTTGTACTGAACTATATTTCAGCACTTTCAATATTGATAATTTCACAAAAGTAGCTATATTAAATTAATTTTAAAATTAACAAAAAGTTAATCAAATTAAGCAAACTGTAGGTGTAGTAATCAGAGGTATCCATGTTTGCACATAGTTTCCCATGTGCAGAGAAATGTTTGAGCAGATTGTTATTTGTTTTGTTCTTGATGCTAGTTTTGGGACTCTCTTGTAAAGAAATTCAGTTATGAGATTTGTAATTAAGACAAGGAACCATATTCATTTGGGGGAAACAGATTGAAGATGAAGGTTAACCACATTTTAAAAGAGAAGATAAATTAAAAAAAAAAAAAAAAAAAAAGAAGATATAAAATCCATTTAAGATATCTAAAATTATGCAAGCAAAGACAGGTTATTGCAATTCTAATTATACACAAAGTGTATCTGAAAATTAGACATTTTTTTCAAAAATATAAGTAAGGATTGTAACAACTGCATTACTGGCCACCTCCAGCCTTTTTTTACAGTATTTAAAAGCACTACCTTCCTAAACAAATCCTTTACCTTTTTGGCAGCATAACTCTTTGTGATATTGACTCTCTGCCCATAGCAGAACATGTGACCAACTGATATTTTATCTTACAGCCTTTGATCTGGTTTATGAGAAGGTACATCAATTCATAATTAAAGCATTTAAAAGTCAGCTTGATATTGTTCAGTTTCTCTGTGTAATGCATAGGTTTAATTGATAGAAATAAACAGCCTATCAAGTGATCCAGGGACACCTGAGCGATAGCTGGCAAAACCTGGCTGACCACAGGAGGTTATTTATAATTTTGTCCTTTTGGTTTAGTAGGCTTTTAGAAGCAGGAGCTGTTTTGCATTACAGAAAAGCTCACATTAAAACCCTAGAGCTGCAACATGCTAACAAACCTTTGTGGAAATGAAATGAAACTATTGAGTAGCACTTCACCTGTGCAGGTTCCCCTAAGTAGAAATAGTACATTGCCACCAAAGTGCACACAGCACAGATCTAGTTGATATTACTGACCCAAAATCAATAAAAAGTAGCTTGCTTACCTGTCTGACACAGCATGCCTCAGCCATACATGCAAATTACTTTATTCACATAACTTTAAAAAATATATCTTCATTACCCAGAATAAGCACTTGAAAGGCAAAATATGCATGCATAGCATTGTAACATTCATACCATGGGACTTGGTTCTAAAAATACAGAATCCATGAACAGCACTTCAATCTCAGAAATTGTGCACTAGAATTTCTTAATCTCTTGATTTCTTTAAGAAACAGAAGTATTTGTAACACTGTCTAATTTAGCATTTAAAGAAAATTTTCAATATGTATGTAAGGCTTAAGAAATGATTTCCATGATTCCAAGGGAAAATTTTCTTGTATCAGGTACTGAGAAGCGTGACCTTACTTCTCACTGCTGCCAGGAAGAAAATTAAATGTGTGTTTCTGCCACCATATACAAGGGAACACTCCCTGTACAAGGGAACACTCCTCAAGGACTTGAAAAACATGAAAGATAGATTTTAAGGGTAGAGTTTATGAAAAAAACATAGGGTAATCCTCCTTCTTATTACAAAATCATGCCCACACACTGCAAAGACTTAATTTTATGCAATTTGATAAAATCCTGTTCCTACTGAAGTCAGCAGCAATTTAGGCATTGACTTTGTGGGATTCCAACATCCATCTTTCAAGAAGACACAATAATATATGTGACATCGCCCTTAGTTGATAAAAGTTAAGTCTTTGAATGTGCAGATTTTAATGATCTTCCATTCCTGATACTGTTTCCACCAAATGTGGTTTACATTTTGAGGATAAAAAAACAGAGCAAAAGAAAAATAACTTTTTTTTTCCGCCCCCCCTCCCCAGGTATTGCAAAAAACCCCAAATGCCTGGGAAGAGAGCAAATGGAAAAAAAATACTGTTTTGCATTGGATAGTTCAAGCTTAGACACAATCCATTCTCAATTTCCACTGACTAAAACAATGTCAATGAGAATTGAGGGCACTCAATAGGTTCAAGGTTCTAAATCAACTGAAATAATACTCTTAAGACAAATAATGATCCTTAGTAGCAGACCATCATGAATCTGTACATTTATTTATCTACATTGTACAAGGGTCACAGACGTTAACTGGATGATCTACAGCTTGGGAATGTGCACATCTCATGCCTGATTCTCAATTAAGGCCTAAAGTCTCTCAATTTACGGCTATTCATGGATTATAACAAAACAGCCTGCTTTAGATATCACAATTATCTGCAGAGCAACAAGACAGTCATGAGACTTCAACAAGGCAAATTTATAGAATCATCATCGACTTCCACTGGTCAAATATTTCTGAGCAGGAGAGGAGTTCTTACCTGTCACTGTAGGCAGCTGCAGTGGCAGTGGCAGGCTGGGCGTACCGGTAGGCAGCATAACCACCCTGAAACACAAACTCACGCTCTAACTGCATTGCCGTGGCACCTTCAGGCACATTTTGCAACATTTGACAACAACTGAAAGAGTACAGTCATGCTGCAGTTCAGTTAAATGCATAGGAGATGCTGCAGTGAAATGTTAAGGAAAATATTTCGGTGGATCGTTAAGCAAAATCGAGCACCGCAAACTTTTTAAGGTTTGTCCCAGAGGTCAGGAGAAAGCAATGAACTATATTGATCAGTGTAAGCTTGTTTTACGAGACAATACTGGATTCTTCTCCAAGCTTTCAAGCAGAAATTGTTCATCTGAACAAAGTGTATGTATATTCACAAAGCGGTGCTAAACTTAAAAGACAAACTCAGCTAATAACCAATTCTTTTTTTGTACAAAATATGATTTATCATGCCTGGTTGATTAAACCTATGAATCTGTGCACTCAATTAACACTTAATGTTACATAGGTTTCCAATTTATACATAAAATGATAATGAAGAAGCAAAATTCTCTTTTTCCATGAATTAACATTCAGTTGTATGTGACAGTAATTCCAGCTGTTCAATTAAGCAAACAGGACAAACAAACACACATCGGAAAGGAATTGAGTGCAGTGATGCATTGATTATCAAACTGTGAAAACAGCAGAGCTTCCTGTTCAATGGACCACGGTGTTATATCAACCATTTCCAAATGATCTCAGCATGCCAATTAACAGCCCCAGCCCAGGCCTGCTGATAACACAAACACGATTTACGTCCCAATTAGAATCCTCCCCCCAGCACCCTCTGGGACAGGGGCTGCTGTGGTGCCCTCCCCACCTACTCCCTCCCTAACAGAGAGCTGAATAAGACAGCATCAGCTCACTCAGCTTTGAATAAAATTCACTCTTTTTCTGAAGTGTTTGCATTAATGGGATGGTTCTTTTTTTTTTTTTTTTTTGGAAGACTGCATTCACCCCAGATATAGTGCTGAAGCAGGAAGAATAGGCCACAAAGTGCCAGCCCTTAGTGTAAGAGTAGAACTTTTTTACTGCAGTAACTTTTGTGGGTTTTCTATTTTGATTTTGCAAATAAAAATTGACTCTTTTCAGAAAAGCAATCTGAACTGCCATTTCCCCTTCTACCACTTTGCTTGGCAGAATGGCTTTCATCCCTAACACTTGTAAACCTCTGTGGGTTTGAAGATTTGAAGCGGGTTGGGTTTGGAAATCAATGGTTCAGCTGACAATGCCACAGCAACCCTAAGAATAAACACAAGTTTTACATACCCTGACAGCTCATTAGCAACTCCAGGCTTTCAATTGTCAGCTTATTTGAAGAATATTCTTTCTGATTGTTTTTTTTTTCCAAGTGTTCACATAGAGAACAGGACATGTCCCTCCCTGCTCCTGGCCAGCTCCCTGCCAGCAGCAATTGCATCACACAAGCCCTGGGATCAGGCAGGAATGAGCATCTCCTAAACCCCCACGTGCCCTCTCCTGTGCACACACAGAGGCAGTGAGACAAAACACCTTCTCATCTCAGATCTTTTCATTCCTGTAAACCAGCAGAAGGCTATCACTGCTGAAAATGTAGAACAGGCACGCACTGCTGCAGATATGTGCGTGCAGGCCTTGGGATATCAGATAATGTCACCAGGTACAAACTGAGCCAAGGCTGAGAGGAGAGACATTCAAACTGCACACTTGGGCTGGCCTCTGTCAAAGTGAGAGAGGTGAGAGATGATACAAATTTATCTGTTCTCCCCTCCTGCTTTTTGAGGGAATGGTCTGCTTGGGGAGGTGGTGGAGTCACCATCCCTGGATGCGTTTAAAGAAAGACTGGATGTGGCACTCGCTGCCATGGTTTAGTTGAGGTGTTAGGGCTGGGCTGGACTCTTGATCTTGAAGGTCTCTTCCAGCCTGGTGATTCTGTTCAATATGACACCTTTATCTGACTATTTTTTTTTTTTTTTTTTTCTTTTTTTCCCTGAGTGCTGACATGAGGAAGATACTGAACTTGTTTTCATGATCTAGTCCTGGCAGTGTGTGGCAGATCTGAAGTCTGACATGGTTCTGCTCACCAGGGTGTCCAAATCCTTTGGCTTCCCCTGCTGTCCACTCGTAAAAGCCCTGATTTAAAAGTGAGAGCCACTCCAAGTCAATCCAGCTCTACAGACAACAGCTCCTATCACAGTATGGGATTGAGAACAGACCGCCACGAGCAGTTCTGAACGGGACAAAAATGAGACAGGCGGTTCCCACGGCAGTTGATCTGAAATCTGTGGGCTCTGTGAGGATTGCTTTTCCTTCCTTCATTTATCACCAAAAATTGGTCAGTGTGTGATGAGAGACCTTTTCCTGTTCCCTAGAGAGGAGATACATTCCTTTTATGCTTAGATTTTGATTTGCTTTCCAAGAATTTCTGCTGAACAATGAAGCTCGACTCTGAGTTTATTAAGATGTTTTGGATTCAGCAATCAGTCTGACATTTATGAGAGCCCTGGCAAGAATGAGTATAAAGCAATACAAATAAAAAGAGATTGAAGGCATTGAATTTGCCTGAATTCTCTGGAGAACTAAAAAAAACAGGATTTGGGCATCAGGGAAAACTCAATTCCCTACCATCCCACATAATGAATTCCTAATTTTAAGATAAACTATAATAAATTACACATTAAAATATGCTTAAGCAAATTATTTTTATGGGGTTTGTGTTCTGCAGTTTTGGTGTTGTACCAAGTTTTCTCACTGCTTTACTTTAATTACTTCAGGTGATTTTTGACTATTGCAGGAAAAAACTACTTGGAGGTACACTTGACACTGGAAATTGGGGTGGGATTCCAGTTCAAACCCCTGAACTCAACTCCTGTAACAAGTTCTACTTGACAATTTTTCTCTAATTTTGAACTTGGCTGATATCTTAGGTGAAGAATACACCAGTAATCTTCACTACATCTCTTGAGTAACATTATATAATTGTCTTCATGTCTTAGACTATACTGCAAAATAAAATACTTAGAACAAAATTATGCAATAATTACATTAAAAGAAATTAACAATGTTCAATTTCTATGTGATAGAAATGTTTTAGGAAATATTTTTTTCCCCCTTATATTTAAATTCAGGCAGAAAGCACCCAATTTTATGTTTTGGATTATTATTTTGAAAATAATAATATTTAAAATATTCAAATATAAATAATTCAGATACTATAATGAAAAAATATTTACTGCCTTATCGGTGCTCCCATATTTGATACTTCCAGGACAATGATAAAACAGTGTTACAACAGCTTAAGTAGTTTGAAAAATTAACACTAGTATCACTATCTGTGACTTCGTGACTGAATTTGGAAATTAAAATGCAGCTGTTGGAATATTTTTGCCATTTTTACACATATTCAATTTTCTCACATATTTATTTGAGTGTCATTATGATTTGACATGAGTCTACATCCAGCATGGTGAGGTTTTCCCATCAGTACCTGTGGTACCTTATTGCCATACACAGACTCCTGCAACACTGCTCTATAAAGAAACAGAAATGGAATGATTTGAATGAGGAATGAAATATGGAAACAAAGATGTAAGGAAGGAATTTAGGCAAATTCCCCAGAGGGGTTCATTAAAGTTTTCCTCTCAATGTTTTATACATCTCTGGCTCCGGCAAACAGAAATAGAGCAGTGGGGTCTGTCAGAGATCAGTTGGTGATTTTTATGGAGAAATCTTAATCTGTTTTAGAAATAAATCACACACAGTTTGAATCAGAGATGGTAAAATGGAAATGAACAGAAAAATACAACTGAATTTCTAAATAAAATGTGTCTATTTGCAGTAAGGCTAATTTCCACAAAAAACTTACCCAGACAGAGTCTAGAGATTACAAAACCATGCATACATGTGTTCACCTCCTCCATAAAATAGCCAAATCACTTTTTTCTCATGATCTCAAATGTAATTAAATACAAAGTGACTCTAAATTATAAGTATTTTTTGTTGTTTTCTTTTTCTATTAGCTACATATTTAATATTTCATATGAATGTTGAGAGTTAATTTTCCTCAGTTTATACTTCCTATACTTCCTTTCACTCAAGGAGTATTTTGCGAACATAAATTAATCAAGTTTCCAAACCTTCTCTAGTATTGATAATTAGATCTGCCTTATTAACTACAAATAGAAGAATGGTATTAAAAATTACATGAATTACACACCCAGAGCCGCAGAATATAGAAAGTGTCAGTTCATTTTCTTCCACTCACACGCTATTGAGATTTAAACAGCGTTTGTTTTGCCCACTGAGTAAAACTTCCACTGGGAGAATTAAAAATAGACAAAAAAAATCCACCTCCAATTTGCGCTGGCTCAAACCGTGGACCTGGCCTGTGTGCAAGGTCTGGGGTATTCCTATATTGTGTTCCCAGAGGTAGCTGTTGGCTCAGAAAAACCCTTGGTAAAACACCCAGGCACCACCTGCACTAATTCCAGCCAAACACAATCACCAGGATTGGTCTGGTACCTTTCTGAATGTACTGTTGACATGACAAATGAAGAGGAGATCAAAAGACATTCCATCCCTACCCAGCCGAGCTTTTACAAGGCTATCATGGAGCGTTCCAGCACACAGAGCAGTGGAAAGAACAACCCAGAGCTCCCTGGGGACTCTTTTGCCCTTGGCACAGTCATTTCTCCCCCTCTTGCTGTGTTTCTGTGAGTCACAGGAAATGGCACACCCTTCCACTGGCAGAACACACAAATCCTCCGTTCTCAGGAGAAAACCTTCAGTGCTATCTGCAAATCCTTGTTTTTCACATCAGAACAGTGCCTTTCAGAGGACCTGATGGCTTCCAGGGACTTCCACCTGGGGTCAGGTTAGAGAATTACCTCTGCTTTACCCTTGGGAAACAAATAAATCCTCAATCCTCAACTCCACCCTGGCTTTAAGCTAAAGGTGATGGCAGTAGCTATAAGGAAATAGTCTCATTCCGTTACCCTGACCATAAAAAAAATCTGTCTTATTCTTGCCCAGCAAGTAAAAAAAAAAAAAAAAAAAAATTAAAACCTCTACATGTATATTTGAGCATGGATTCTCTCCAGCTGCAAAATCACAGGTCCAGAATCCTGGGAAGTTTAGAAAACCTTGCTGTGAGCAGTAAGACTGACTAATGGCCATGGTTAAACCATTACCCAGGGGCTCCTGGAGCTGGTGGTGACAGGGTGTGGAAGGTTCTCATTTTCTAAGCCTTCCCACATTTTAGGTGTGGATTGATGACTGACATATTCTGAAAACATTCTTTATGACAATGGTAATAAAAAAAAAGGAACAGATTTAAGATAAAGCAGAGCTATTATTCTAACTGAATATTTCTGAGACAGTTACTATTTTTTGCTTCATTTTGTGGAGTGTATTTTCTTATTTTCACAGGTGTCAATCTTCATCTAAGAACTTCTATATTTGCTGGCAGGCAACTTTAATTCTCTTTTAATGACTTTTTCTCTTAGCGAATCAATACTTAATTTTAAAAGGTCTTCCTTACTTCCTAATAATCTCCTTTATTTTTCCTACTCAAAGGCACATTTAAAAGGGAATTCAATAGCTCAGCTATTTCAGAAGGATTATTACATTCCATATAGAATTATATGAAATACAGAATATATTATATTACATCTAGAATCATGGCTGTTGATTTTTCACTTTAGACTGTACTTTCCACCTATTTTTATATTCCTAATCTCTTCTATTCCACTGGTTAGTATTGAGCAGCTCTGGATATTTGCTGTTCTTGGTTCACCCTGCAGTTTTTGCCCAGCCAATATCTTTTCGTGCTCTCCCCCCGTTCCCCTAAATCTGTGGTTCTCTCACCAAAGGCTCTGCTGATCCCAAGTTATGCAGAGAACAGCAGAGTCCATCTATTGTTTCTCAGTGTAATCAGAGCAGGATGAAACCCGCTCTGATCTACCCATTAATGCATTTTTTTGATCTGACTTTTCACTATTGTGTGCCTCTTGTTTTGCTTTCTGTGGTATTTCTAAGGCTCCTTTCCCTCCAATCTACCATTAAACCCTACATTGTTTAAATGTTTTTTCTCCCTTTTTCACAGAGCATTTGTCATTTCACAAAGCTTCAGCTTTGCACTTAAAATGAAAAGCTGAGTAGAACTATGTCATAAACAATTGGGATTTAATAAATAACTTGGCCTGCTGCAAACTGCTGCACTAAGAACTAATACACTGTGAATTTTAAGGTTTCATTTGATTTATTCTCTGTCTCTCTCTCCTGCCCCTGCAAATGCTTTATATGCAAGAAAGCACAAATGTGAAGAAAAATTATTTATAAAATAAAAAGATTTGTATATTATAAAGAAACTAAATTTCCAGAAGAGTGTTTTAATTCTGTCACCTGCTATAAAGATAAGCATTCTGTTGCATTAAGAGTACTAAAATATGCAATCAGAAATATGAGGGTGCAACTGAGTGAAAACAAGCGTAGTTATTATTTCCTAATGCACACAACTATTGCAGACAACAAAACTGAGGCTACACTAGAAATCAGCAGTTTATTCAAGATCTTTCTCACTGGGAACACCCTCCATTTGGAAACAAAATATTGAGGTCTGGGAGAGAATGTGAGGCCACTTAAAAATATTATTGCCAATCACCAATGAGATATTTGTGGCTTTCAGGAGCAGTGGGTTCCAAACCCACAAACTGCTCCAGTAACATTCAGTTCCCACCTATTCTCTCACCCCGAGCCCTCCTGAGAAAGGTGGCTTGTTTCCCGGCACGTTTCTGGGTTGGTAAACTGAGTAAAATGGGTTCCAAACTTTGAGGTTTTGAGGGTTTGAAGGAACGTGAAAATGGGAGCCCACACTTGAAGAAATTCCACACTGTACCATGTGCCCCATACAGCTCAAAACCTGGGCAGCAGCGTGTCTAGGTGAGATCAGAGCCACTTCTTTGGCTTGAGCAAACCTTTAGCCAGTGGGTGATTCTCATGTTGTAAACAATATCTTACTGATAACATCACTCAGTACATAAGTACATAGGGAGAGGACTTTAATCCTCGCTAATTTATTTCAAATATGTTTTTAAGCTGCACAAATAAATTCTCAGATAAGGATCAGCCTTTCCACCTCCACCAGAAAAACAAAACCTACTTCTGCCATAAATTCAAATTGTTTTCCTTCTTTATATAAAACTTACTAACAAAAATCTGTTCCCTTGGGAATAGTTCTAGAAGATTGCTGATAATGAACACAAGGGATGTTTCCTAGCATTGCCTATTTAATTTTTAATATTCATATAAATTTCAACTCATCTGTCTCATTTTATCTCAACTGAAACAGTACAAGTAGGTTACACAAAGTTGTCTGGTGAAACAAACACCTGTAACTTAGAACCAGGTTGCCTTATTAAAACAATAACAAAAATAAATACTGCTTACTACCAGTGAAATATTTTACATCTACTCATTAGCTATAAGAACTTCAGAAGAGTGAAATTTAGCCTCAGCCCCCTGAAACCTCTTGCATACTCAGACATATGGAGCCTCTTTGCACATGTTCAAAATAAAAAAGTTGGCAAGAAAAAAAACAATGTATGAAAACTTGAAAAAAATAGCAAAACCAAAAAAGATAAAAATATTATTTAAGATGAAATTAATGAACAATTAGGTACACAGATAATGATGGATCCAGGACTATGAATCTTTCCTAACAAATTATCCACTTGTATTGTGAGCAGCCTCTACCCATCTCCTTTGAACTGAAATTAGTGGATTTTAGAAGTGCAATTTTTGGAAGTCTACTCAGATTACAGACAATACATTGCCATTATCTTAAACTTACAATGACTTTAAGCTCTGCTATCACCATGGCACCTACAAATCCCCAGTGTTGGCTGGATTTGGGAAACCTCTATCTCCCCATGAAGTACTTTCATACTTCAAGTATTAAGAATCCTCAGCTTGCCCTGATTTTTTTTTCTTTTTTTTTTTTTTCTTTAAGAGCTTGTGGGGCTTTGCAAAAGAATGCTTCTGCTTTGCTTTATTTTTTCTTTGAACTTCAATTACGAAGGGAGACGCCCCTCCACACACTCACACACATTTTTCACATCTTTTTGCATTCATTCAGCATTTGATTGAAGAGTTAATTCAGCTCCACTGAACAATGATAGATGTAATGAACAGAAAGGTCTTCCAATGTGAGAGATATTCTTCTCAATTCTTTCTGACAGGCAAGGGATGGTAAATAGACAAAACAGAGTCAAGCTAGGCAGCAAACTTGTAAAAAGAATGACTCTGGTAATGTACAAGGACAGCATGCACATCAATGAATACTTACATAAATGTCTGCACCATAAAATCCATCCTGGTATACAACACTGCAAGGATGCACACACAAAGAAAAACATCCATATTAGTGCATTTCCACATGCAAATGCCACCAAACCCCTGCACAGCTGAGGTTAGTCTCTCACAAGAACAGAGGGGAAGGGGAAGGAAGGCACTCTTCACATTGGTTAAGGAGGTTGGTAGTAATTATCAGAAGTGAGCCTGTACCAAATACATCATCTTGTCAAGTATGCCAAATGCTTAGTCAAAGGAAGGCAAAGCATGGCAGGGTTGGAAAAGACTTTTGATAAAGTTTGGGGGATTTTTTTCTTCCCCTGTTTTTCGTTTTAAGAAACCACATATTGACAGCGTTTTTTCTTTCCTATAGAAATTTTCAGTGGGCCAACCCTACATCCAGCTTCAATACCTTTGCAAGAAGCTAACTCTTGATGCGCTGCTTTCACGTCCTGCAGTGATGCTGACCCTCTGAAATAAAGTGTTACTTCTCATAACTTAGATGGCAAACAAAGCACAGCCGAAGTTGAAATGGTGAGAGGAGTGGGTGAAGTAATTACGCTGGTGGTGTTCTACCCACTGGGTCAAATCTCAGTGTTCAGTCTACACAGAGGTGAGAGAACCCATAGACACTGCACTGCTGGCTCAATGCACATTACCAATAGTGCCAACTGGTCTGTTGAGAATCTCGGGGTGCTATTCCTATGAAAAAACATATTAACTTTGACTGCTTGAGCATTTTACAGCTTTGGCAAACATGGCAGTGGTTCTGAGCTTCTCTGTTTTGGTTGGTTGATACATTACTACTTCTTCTCTTAAAAAAAAATGTGGTAATGTTGCTGTTACCAGTTCACCCAGAGACTGTCTCATTTCAGCTGAGATCAATCACCAGTGTAAACAGTGAAAGATTCTAAACCCTTCAGGATAAATGACACACTATGACAAAGACAACTTAAATGCCTGCTCTAAATAAAACTGGAACTGCACAACAGTGGCCTAACAATTACACCCATTAGGTCATTCCTGCAGTTTTTAATCCATTTGGCAGTTCTACAACTTGAAATGTGTATTTCCAACATCAGAATCGACCCAAGCTCTTTCAAGAGCTAAATATGAGAGCTAATAAAACAACAGGATTTTTTTGCAACAATATTTTCAATTTAGGAATACTATTCTCTAGGAATAATAGTTATTACCCAGTTGCTAATCTAAGCCATTTTGCAATTCCAACAAGAATTTTCATGTCAGAAATACAACTGATCTATAGAGGTCAATGACCAAACTCCACAAGGATGAGCTGGTATATGTCTAAGTCAGAATCACGTAAGAAAAATCATAAATATGCACACAGTGACATGGATAAAATCACACTGATGATAAAAGTTTGCTGTGGAATAATAACAGGTGAAAACTTAGCTCCACTTCAATCAGAGTGTCTGCCATTTGTTTCAGTAGGGTCAGACCTTTACTCGTATATTTTTCTATTTATTATGTCTGCGGAGCAAAATATGCAAACCCTGGTCTACACTGGCAGCTTTCAGAGAGCTTGTTACCTACACTGCAGTGTGCCCTCATCTTGGGTTTGGTTTGGATACTCTAATTATTTTAAAACAGTCCATGTTTTTCTCTACCTGTTTGCACATACGAAATAAAGCATTCCACGCGACTGTGAGGTAGGAGCACACAATCATGGACAGCATGGGAGGACTTGGATGAGATGGCACACGAAGAATACTGAGTTTACTGGAGATGAGGGCCCCACAGCCCCAGCCCTGGGGTCCTCACATCCCTGAGCCACTCCAGCTGGAGATGGGGGAGAGTTGGGGGAAGGTGATTTAGGTCCCACCTCTGTTTATAACCCTCTAACTGCACTTCAGTAGGAAATTAA
Organism: Hirundo rustica; assembly: GCF_015227805.2. NCBI lineage: Eukaryota > Metazoa > Chordata > Aves > Passeriformes > Hirundinidae > Hirundo > Hirundo rustica. The sequence continues at coordinate 4,342,797 of NC_053464.1, read as the reverse complement.
ATCCATTTTTCAAGTCAATTCTGTTTTGTCCATGATGGCAATTGGCACAAAATGACCCTTTCTTTATCTCAGCCAGGAGCTTTTGCATCCCCCTTTCTCCACCTGTACTCTTGAGGGGGGAAAGAGAGCACAGCTGGGTGAGGTTCTGGCAGCCACAGAGGCCAACCCATCACTGTACATTCAAATCCCACTCTCAAGTACTATTAAACACTGCTATTCAGAAAACAATGCTTTTTGAGAAGGCAGGTATCAGAAAAGGAAACTTTTTTCTTCCTCCTCTTGGTGACCTGTGGATATACAGCAAAGATGAATAGGGGCTGATAAATTTTTCATTCCTAAGTGCAGCTGGTTGTAATCTTGGACAGGTTCATTCATCCACCCCAGTCACGTATAGACAGAAACTTATTTCGTGTTCTAAATGAAAACTCCTCATAAATACTACGCTGAAAAATGTACCCTTCACTAAAGTGAGACATATATGCATAACTCCATCATTAGACATGGCCAATATTAAGATGAAGTGACAGAATCAGGCAAACGAGTTTAACAGTCCCAAGCATGACTTGCACTACAAAAAAAGAATCAGCTGATTTTATTTTATTTCTTCCCTATGATCTTGTATTATGACAGCGTTATTAAATAAAAACTCTTCTGCTTCTCCTGAAGGTTGAGGAAAAGTAATTCTTCACACTTTCATAGATTTTTAAGAGAACATTTCCTCTATTCAGTGTTCTTATCACTTTTTATTCCTGACCAATTCTTAGAAGTGAGTCAAATGTATTTTCTAACCCTGCACCCTTCATTAGAAGTACAAAGTGTAAATCACCAAGAAATAAGTTTTGCTTTTCCTTACTTTAGTATATAAATTTCCAAGTTTTTTTGTTTTGTTTTTGGGTGTTTTTTTGTTTGTTTGTTTTGTTTTGTTAATTTGGTTTAATTTTCTTGGTTTATGACCCTTTTTTCTCTCTCTGAGGCTCTAGGCAGAAAACACAAGAGTATGGGAAGAGGCTGAAGGCATCACACAGGTACCCCTCTTACAACAGCTCCTTTTACACTTGATATTAAAAAAAAATATCTTGGTAGACAGGTAGGTCTTGTGCTCCTTGTAAAACAGCACAGGATTACCAAATAGCCACATTACTGAAATCTGAATTACTTTAGCCAAGGAATGGATTTGTTAATATACTTCCTGGAGGCATTAAAAAGAACAAAGTTGGGGGGCTTATTCATTTGTATTTTATTATTTTATTCTGCTACGGAAAACTCAGAGCAGCGAGAAATCTTGATTTAATATGAAAATGCACATCTAAATAACATCATATGTGGCAATCATTTCCTGAAATTATTTTTCTCTAAATAGGAAACTCTTTCCTCATCAGGTATTATACGCCTGACTTTCATGGGTTTAGCTCCTTCATTTAAATCTCTGTGTCTATAATCACTTTCTGTAACTATATTAACACAAACTCTTTACTAGTTTAGATTCCACCTTTATTATATCCTGCGAGAACTACATCCATCTTCATTATCATTTTTCTGTCCTCATCTTTCAAAAGGATTGAGTTGAATAATCTATCAATGCCATAAAAAGACAGTCCTTGATTGCACAAACCTTAGCTGAGTAACTTCCCAGCAGCTGAGCATCCATGGCCCTCAGCCACACAGTCCTGTCCAGGGCAGCACACCCAGCAGAGCCTCATCCAGAGTGGTGCGTTCAAGGGAACAAATGGGCATCAGCCCCCTGATTCTGATGCCTTAAGTTTTAGCTTTTATATCTGTCAGATCCTGCACTCTGTTAGTGCAGGGCTCTGAACTCCATATAAAGTGTAACTAAGATCTCTTCGCGTTTTGGTCAGACAAAACAATTCTCCCAGGCCCGAGAGCCAAGGGCACCCTCTGCCTCAGGCCCCAAAAAGTATAAACAAAAGTGAATTGGGGAGGAGAAGCAAACTGGGGGAATGTGACTTTGTTACCTGAAGCCATAATTGGATGATTAACCTCTGATATGCAAACAGAGCAAACTTATTTCTGCCTGAAAAACTGGTGACCCTCGTCCATATTAGGTGCAACCTCTGCAAGGCCTTTGCACTGCCCAAGGTGTATCTGTTAAGGGCCTTTAATAAATATCCACTTTATTCTTTTGACTCTGCCTAGCCTCTGTTCCAGGTAGCCATTCTCAGCATCAATTCCCTTCCTTGGCACAGCAATGGTCACAGCTCACCATCGCCTCCCCAGCACAGCTACAAGAAAGCAGCTGAGGAACAACAGTTCTGTTTTGTGATTGCTGGGAGGGTCGCTCTCACTGTCCTACACTGCCCAGCTCTTGGTCTGGAAATCACCTTTAACATGAACCCCTCATCTAAGGCCTTCATGAGAAAAATGATAGAAGAGATGCAGCTACAGCCCTATTTAAACCGAAGACAGAATTAAAGCAACACTTCCCCATACCCTAATAACAGAGTTTTAAGTGCTGTAAACTGAAGAATAGAACTGAAGCTCTCTTAAGAGGCAGTTTCAACTTTTCAGAATATTCTCTAATTCCAGGTTCTTGCTTTTCCAGTTTCAACAGTTTCTGCCATGGACAAAGTTACATTATCTGCTTTGTGATATTGACTGAGGGCATTGCTGCAGAGAACAAAGCTGGCAGACATGAATCAATATATGCTGGCAGAAAAACATTTTTTGTTCCAACAATTGCATACAGTTCCAACAGTTGTATACACAGAGTCCAAAGTAAGAGGAATTACATGAGCCCAAGGGAATATAGTGGGAAAAACCCATAACAATCAGAGGAGATGTAGTAGCTCATACTAATCTTCTTAAATTTAGATTTCAGAATAAGGGTTGGAAAATAAAGCTGCATTTTCATTTTGAATCAGTTACCAAGCAGCACTTGAGAACGTTTATTTTAACAAGAGGAACAGTTTCTGAATAGTCTCTGTTATTTCTCCTCCACACTCCCCACAAATTCACAATCCTATTTAAGGCTGGGTTTGGAGGTTTTTTTAACTGTTCTTTTCAAAGAGAAAAAAGCATATTGCCCTCCCCTGCCTTCCCAGGAAAGACAGCAGAGGAGGAGATACACACTGAAAGCTAATTCTCTGTTAGCTTCATCAGAACTGAAAGGAGCAAAGAGAAAATGTGAAGACAAAGTCATCACACACTAAACTTGTGAAGAATTTAAAGCAAAGGATGCTGAAACAGAAAGCCTTCTCATTAGTTCCACTACTCCTGCTATCTACTACTGCTCTACTACCAGATATACCACGATTCTGGGTTTTCTTGACAGCAGATTAAAGATCCCTTGTTTCCCTCTCCTGCTGCACCAGTTTGAGGTTAAGCTCCCCACGGGGAGCAGACTTCCAAACTCTAAATTTCAGCGTTCAGTATTCTCCCACAAACCAAGCTGTACTCCCCCTTTCAGTGTCAGGGGGCTTTTATGATAATTAATTATATGTAGTTATAAGTAAGCTGCACACTCTCATATTTCAAGGCATTAGAGATGATGCCACAGATGCTAAAAGTGAAGTACTTGAGCTAATAAACAAGATGCTATCTCAAGGAATTGTGAAATGTCTCACTCAGAAGAGAAGGATCCATTAATTACTGGGGCAGTGCCATGTATATTGTGAACAGTAATCCCATTTTTAAATGACTCATTTTAGAGCACACATGCTTTGATTTATAAGAAAATAATGGCCTGAAATAGGGTTATGCCCAGCAATTTCCCTGGGACCTAGCAAAGCCTGTCTGCTGCTCCCCAGTAAGTGGGAGGCACAGCAGAAGACAGGAGCCACCATAACTCATCCTGCCTTATGACCACAAGACCTAGAGGTAGATCAAGATCTAAGGTTAATGAAATAAAAGAAAATAAAGGAAGGTAATTGCAATCTTTAGCTTATATTTTGCAACTACATGTGGGTTCTTTCTTGAAAGGAAACATTTTTCTAACTAAAGACTGATAAATTTTAATGTAAATTTATTATTAAAATTATATCTGTCATTATGGAAAATGTGTCTTTTTTTTTTTAATGACTGAAAGTTTTTAAGTATGAAAATGTTTGCTTGGCTGTAAGGCTGGGCTCCTTCCTTGAGTGAAAAATAAGAAATTGCTACTAAGTTAATTGCAAAACAGCATTCAAAATTTACTCCATTTTTCTTATGAACAAATGATATTCCAAGTAGTCTGCTTCCTTCTATAAGCTGATTCGTTCTCTGTGATCTCTTTATTATCTCAGTAATTTTCTTTCACTTCTATTCATGTTGTGACCAAAACCCACATTCTTATAATTAATTTCCATTGATTCAGGATTTTTTTTTCTTTCTAATGGAAATTCCTTACTGTTTCTTTGATGGGTCACAGGATAGAAAAGGTGAGTAGAGAACAAAGACTCACACAGAAATTCCACATTACACTCTTGTATCAGTGAAGATACCAACATGTGATCTAATATGCCAGGCCAAAGAAATTATGGGAAAATGAAGCTTTATTACCCCAGCTATTACCTCAGTGCAACAGAGATATGTGTAACTTCTGTACTGACCCATGAATTACAAAATGGGCAATTCAGAAAGCAGGGCCTTATTGGAGAGCACAGGTGGTTTTAATTAAATTAAATAAAATAAAATTAATTATCTGAAAATTAAATACCTGAACTAAGACCTACATGATTTAAGACAGGGCTTAGTAACTGAAAACTTTTGCACTGTCAAATGATGTTTCCTGGCAAGGTGAGCCCTAGATTAGCAGGGGCTCCTCTCAGACAGCTGGAAGCCATCAGGGCAAGATGATGGGTCCTGTGACCGGTGCAACGCACGGCTCCCTCTGAAGCCAGATTTGGCACGAGCATGAAGGAATGAGCCCCAGCCAGCCTCTGTCAAACCACCCTGTGGAGGAGTGGGAGTGCTGAGCTGACCTCCTGGAAACCAGTTCAGTTGGAGCACTGCTGGACCTGATTGCAAAACCTCTGCACTGCCTTACAGCAGGAGTTCTCTGTGCTCACACATCTAAAGATGCTGGCAAGCAGCAGTACAGTTACATGAGGATATACATGTGCTCCATGGAAATGGAATTCTTGCTACTGAATCACTGAACTAACCATAGTAATGTGTATAGCACATGTGTACACACAGAACACCCACATGTGGCCTCAAGGCAAATTTAAGTTACATACTAGTCAGAAAGTATTTACTAATTTTGGAAATACTAACCAAGGAGTACCGTCCAATCACACACAGCCGGTAATTATTTTCGTATATACCTTAATTACGTTGTATTTAACTAAGGTGTGCTGTTAATGACATCATGAAACTGAGTGGCCCACCTTGTTATCACACTACACATTCACTCTATGTTCAAATTTAAGAATTTGTTTTTAAACAAGGAGAGATGAAGAGTCCACTTTCTTTAGATGCAGTATCCATTTGGTAGCTGAGGAATTCTGACTGAAATCTGAATGCAGGGCATTCTGAACTTGCTTCCATCTTTGCCATGTACAAATGCCTGGACTGACTCTAACTGAAACTTTGGCAATAGAAGGATAACTTTGGTGGGACACCATCCTTACCCAGAGGTAATTCAGGCAAACTTCAGAAAAGTGTCTTCCTCCAGTAGTGGTAATACTGTTTTGCTTAATAAACTACACAAAACAGTCAAATAAATCAATAGAATACACTTTTACAAAATAACCTCGTTCTGTGGCATTATTTTTACATTTTTTAGGGTATCTTATTTCTTTGAGATAAGAACTGTCCAATGTGACTGAATGGTCAAACTGCCTGAATAAACATATCCCTGAAAAGCCAGCCCAAAGGCTGACTGATGAGATTAGCAAATTTGTCCGGAAAAAGATGCTCCTTTTGGCTTCGTGGAAGCTAGGTTTACTGAGAAACTGTGGGAACTGGTGCAGGGCACCCATCACCTACTGGAATGGAGCAGGGGGACAGGGGTTGTGCTGCCAGCTCCTGCACAGGGGGACAACCCCAGCAGGAGCCAAGGAACTGCTGAACAGGATTTTGGTGAGGGCAGGGAGAGAGAGAAAGAGAGATCACCTTCTCTCACTGCCCATGCCAACCCTTCCTGACCCTTTCCCAGAAAGATCCAGTGGCTCTACAGAGAGGTAAGAGCGGCAAATCATGTTTTTATGACAAAATACTACTCTGGCCTAGGATCTGCTAAGGTTCCTGATTTTTCAGATTTCCCCAATTTCTTAACAGCTGAAGAGCTTTTGCTAATGCTGTTAGGGTTTTTAAGTACTACGTGCAGCATCCAAAGCCTTTCCGTGTCAGCCTTTGCAGGGCTCCAGGAGAAATTGTTTCTGTCTCTCCCCCAAAAATATACATAAAACCCAAACAATCTTCTGAAATAAAGAAGATTACTGAGTTTCAAAAAAATAATGCTATTAATTCCTCTTCTTGATTCTTTAGTTTACTAATTGGTTTTAGTAAATGCAGGTCACTTACAGCAAAATCTTAAGGCATTATTTAAGCAAATATACACAAAACCCCATGGTCCTGAGAGAAGCACCCCAAATTTCTATCATGGCAAAGATGGCAACTAGAAAAACTAAGCAAACTGCAATTAAAAAAAAAAAAAAAAATGTATTAAAAAAATGCAGCACTAAGCCTTCAGGTGCAGAGACAACTTTCAGCAGGCGATTTGAAGAAAAAGAAGTTAACTCGATCCAACCTCCTTAATAACCAGATGTTTGCAATCATCAAAAATATACCTTTAGCCGAAACAGTCTCCCTGTTCCGGAGCATTCCGTTTGCGGGAGCATTTACATAACAATATGTGACATCTGAAATGCTTAAGGCCACCAAGCATGGCAGTACAAATTACAGTCATTTTTCAAGCCGCTGTGCGAGGCGCCGGTGCCGGGCAGGCACGACCCGCGTGAGGCAGGGCTGGGAACCGTGCCCAGGCTCCCGGGATCCATGCTGAGCCAGAGGTGAGGGAAGCAGAGCTCCTTACCCGCCGTAGGCTGGGATGGGAGGAGGGGGAGCAGCTGCTCGGAACGTGTTGTACACCGTGCGACCTCGGCCTCGTAGGTGGGCACCTCTGTACGCGGCAGCTGCGGTCGCAGCAGGGTAGGGAAATCCTGGCACTGCAGAGGGAAAAAGAAACGGGGATTAGTGCGCCGTGTCCACGTCCTGGAGCAAGCGGTGGGGTTGTGATGGTATAAAAGGCTGCCTGGAGCTGGACGAGGGAGTCGCCAAGGAGTTTTAACTCACGTTTCGCACAAATCTCCGCGTGCAAAGAGCAGGCGGCAAACTGGGAATTTGGATGGCAGTGTCACACGCGGCTCTGAGATTATCAGAAGACACCATTAAAAGGACTGTTGATGGGTTCAGCCAACACTGCTGCCAGGAGACTCCCGAGGTCCAAGTTCAGGCTCAAATTTATAATGTCAGAGATATCTGCATTACATTATTGGATCTGTCTTCTAAAGTCAGCCCTGTTTTGAGTGGGGGTGAGACATTAGAGACTTAGGTGGCCTCAAGTCATCTAAATTATCCAGTGATTTTGCCAATTGAACAGAGCTCTGCTTTTGTTCAAGAGTTGGATTATTAACCAGCCCTTAACTGTGTAATAATGGAAGGAGATTTTCCTCTCTTTTCTCATTTTTTGGGGCGGCACAATGGACAAAGAACACCGTTCAGTCCCTCAAAGGCAAGAGCTGTACACCTTAGGAATACATCTGAATCCACATAATATCCAGACCAAACACAAATAACTTAATCATATAACAAAGAAAGTAACTCAGACATTTTTATATTGTCATTGGAAGTGAGAAAATTACCATTCCATGTGAGACTTAAAATATTTTAATCAGAAATTGAACAGTAATACAGTATTAGAGGCTTTTGTTCTCTTAAACATCTCTCTTGGTAACTTTTTAATTGAAAAAATAATAATGAAACCCCAAAACAACAAACAAAATTTCCCACTTTGTTTTCTCTGCCAATTTTTAAGCACTTTTTCATTACTTCGTTTTTCCTTTGTACATATATTGCATGTCAATGTTAGAACAGGTATTTCATGAATGAATTCATCAGTGAGACAGATAAATCCAGCTCTGTTGGCAATCAGGTTACATCAGATGTGCTTCACTGTTTTGATTTTTTTTCCCCAGTATGTAAATAAAGAAATAAACCAAATATTGCTTAGCAAAGCCTTAACAAAAAGCAAGCAAATGAAAATAATAATGTATAAAAATGTTCAAATCTGAAATATGAGTTGTTTTCAATCCTTATTTGGCATCAAATTTTAAAATAAGCCTTGAATTTGAGAAAAGAAAATTAAAGAATTCACAACTTTTAGGCCTTGCTGGCTGAACACGCGAAGGCAAATACTGTAACTATGGTGATTTCTCTATAACTGCCTTACTACTGTGGCTTTGGGGCTTTTCTAGGTCCTCTCTGACAAAAATATTACACAGTAATCCTGCAAAGATTTACGTGCCTGTGATACAATACAAACCAACCTTATGGCAATGCAAATAAATTAGAACTGCCTTAGAAAGTGCAAGTACCATATTTTATAAGAAATATAAAAGGAATGTGTCAAAATCAGAAAGAGGAACATGCAGAACTTGATATTCTGTTAATAATTTTGCAAGCAACTGCATTTAAGTCTTAAAGGAATTGTACTGGAAAACATTTCTTTTGAGGAAAAACGACATATACATCATCTATGTGACATATGGATGCTGTAAACACTTTTGCATATTGAACAAGATTGAGTATTGACCAGTGTAAATAGAGTAGTGACAGAATTATGACCTGCTGCTGGACCCATGCAACTTCTGTCTTTTTCCTTTCCAAGTACACAGCCTTGTATAAAAATTAATACAATATGCAGAGGAAAATGCAAAATATAGTTTTACGTATTGTTCAAAGAACTACAGACCTACACACTCCCTCCAGTCTTACAGCTTTACTTTTCTTTCTTCATCTGGCTTTTGCTCCTTTCCAGTTACAAGTATTGGACTGGATGGAGAACTGATCTAATCCAGTGCAGTTATCTTTGTGTAAGAGTGATGTTGAGCTACACTCTGCCTGCCATAGAAAAGTCACTCCTTTCCAACCAATAGGCATTTGTAAAGTAAGTTTCTCCGGTAAATTGTTGATTTGTGTTTTAAAAGAAAAAAAAAAAAAAAAAGTAACTAACAAAATAAAAAAAGAAACAAACCCAACAAACCAGTGTTCCGAAGTTTGCTCAAGCAAATGGGTGGAAATGGATTTGAGAGAATGGCCAGGAAAAACTGATATCTGAAATGGTGGACATGGTAAATGATAAATTGTAGCCTTTAGGGACACTCTTAAACTGTCAAAATTAAGAGAAATTTCACTGACCTAAAGAGAAAAAAAAACCCCAAAAACAAACAAACAAACAAACAACCCCCCCCCCCAAAACCACCAAAAAAACCCAAAAAAACCCAAACAAACAAACAACCCCCCCCAAAAAAAACACAAAAAACCCACAAAAAACCAAAACAAAACAAAAAAAACCCAAACCAAAACAAAACAAAAAAAAAAAAAACAAAAAAAACCCCCACCAAAAAACAAACAAACAAAAAACCCCACACCCAACCAACCAAACAAAAACGGTCAGACAACCTTAAAATGTTTTCACTTGCATCTGTAGTTTTCTAAATATTGATAGAAAACACACTTTCACAAGAAGAACAGAAGGGATAGAGAAAATCCAGCTAACTCAAAAACAGCCTAAGCTCCAGCAATGTAACAGCATCATGGGCTTGTGAGGCATGGTCTGGCAAATCCTGCCCAGAGATCTGTTGCAGTAACTAATTCTTTGTAATGAACATCTACATTTGGCAATATTTACAGCTCTTGTTCTTTTGGGGTCCTAGGCAATAAATTAAAACCAACTGGGATTGTTGGGAGACACTGAGGAAATGCCTCTGTGAAAGAGCGAAACCCCATTTTGGTTTGTGAACATTTTTCCTTTGAATCAACCCAGCTTTCTCACAGATACATTAAGATATATATTTTGCAATAATTGTGCATTTATCCTAAATTCTCTTTATTCTTTTTGGCAGTCACACCTTGGAAAGAATTACAAGGAGGGTCACTGATCTCAAATCTTTGATAATGAATGCCTTCCACAAAGAAATGTCACTGGAAAAGCAGAGTGCCCCATCAATGATTGAATCTATATATATATATATATATATAGTTACATTTTTATGAGAAAGAAGGCTTTCTTTTTTCTTTTAATGAAAGAGGAGAAAAAAGAAGAAAGACATAGCAGGGAGAGTGACTTAGTCCACAAGAGTTTACCAAATCCAGAACCTGTAAGGGAGGCTCAAGCAGTCATGGGAGATGCTAAGATAGCGATGGCTTTTAATCATTTTTAAAGGATCTGCAACACCAGGGATGAGTTTGAATGAAAAGCCTGAAGTAATGTAATTTTTTTGCTATGCTTGCCTTGCATTGCTCTCAATAAACTCATGGAGCATATAATGTCTAAAGAAAAGCAAAAAACTAAAAAACCTAAGATGCAATTAGTGGAAAGCAGAGCAGTGGGGAGCAGTTATGCCAGGAAGAGGATCAGACATGATGGAAACTAAACATGGGACTAACAGTGGCATTGATTTAAAATCAAGTGAGGTATAACAGTTGAGTTTATTCATAACATAATGATATAAATCCCAAAATTTATTTGGGTCCATCTGAAAACACACTTTCTATTGTCAGGTAGTAATATTAGCGGTTGAGATTAGAGGCAAAATAATCAACAGGTTTGGTCGCCCTGGATTTGAGTTCAGAAAAAAACCCATAGTGCTCCTTCATCTCAGCTGAGAAATCATGGGTAGGAATATGTAATAGCAACAGAATTTATTTTGCTACCAGCTTTTTAATATCCTCACCCCAAAATGACCAGCAGAAGTGGCAGCATTAGAACACAACTGAAGAATGGACTTCATAAAAAGAATTTTATGAAAAGGGCTGTCCCATCAGGAAGCTTTAAATGCTATTAACCAGTCCCAAAAGTAATGAAGAGAGTAGCCAGGAGGGGTAGAGGTTTTAATGACTTACAGTTTGTAGGTCAACCTTCCTTAGTGCCTCAGTGCCAAGCTGCTGAAACTCAGTCAGTGAAAATGCTATTATAATGGGGTTGAGAATGTGTTTGACTCTCAGCAGGGAAGCATCTGAGCCCACTTCTAAGCAAAAGTAGCTTAAATTCATCAAAGTAATTTGATGACTGTAATTCTTGTGATCTGTGGCTGAGAAAAGGCAGAGTTCTCCAAATGCACATTGATGATAGGAGGTGATAACATGAGGTTATAAAAGGAAAGACTGTTCTAAGGACAATCAAACATCAAGCCATAGAAAACAATTTACATTTTCATCTAATGGCCCCATCCATTCTATAGATATTCATTCAGCTATTCAAATATGAATGAGACTACAACCACAAAACTCAGTTCCTACAGTCACACAGCAATTTTAATTTTTCAAGTTAAAAAATTTAGACTATAAATAATATGCTGCAGAAATCCTTGGCTTTGCTTAATAAAATTATCCAAAATCATGCAAATCATCTACTACAGCCTAAATGAAATAATTTTAAGAACACTCTGCTGGTAAGATTTCTTCTTTGAACTTATTTGTTCTACTTTTTTTATACTTAAAGGGGATGCAATTTTAAAATGTGTTATTAAAATGAACATTGTCTACAAAGTTTTTCTCTTCTTACACTTTGTAAACGTGGAATCATTGTCACTTCACACTGACCTTCAGTTTAGGTCTCAAACGTGAAATATGGCCAGAAAATTGCCACATTTAATCAAATAAAAAGGCTTTGGAATTAACAGGATTCATGATAGTATATCAACAAAAATTTAGATAACAAATTATTTTATAGAAAAAGCAAATATGAGCATAAGGAAGAAAAATTTAATCTTTGAGTTCACAGATGAAATTTAATCAAATGTTAATTTTTCCCAGAGGATGTAATATAAGTATTTGTTTTACTAATTTTTTATTAAATTAACAGGGTAGTGCACTTTGTAGGCAACATATCTCAGCACAGGCCTGGAAAAACAAAGACTGAAGGAACAATGAATAGCTCAAGTTCCCAAAAGGAGGAATATAACCTGGCAAAAAAAATACTTAAGGGTTATACACTGCGTATTAAAGTTTTAAAGCTTTGGGATAGATGAAAGAGCAGCAGATGCAAAAGACAACAGGGGGCAGATTTTGTATCAAAGCCATAAAAATATACAGCCACTTTAATGGGCAATTATTCTTCACATTTGTGCTGCGGTTTGAATTTGTATGAGGGTGCCATATGCCCCAAGAAAGGTGTGCCATCAAAATGGATGAGCAGATCTACCTCTCATCACTCCTAATCTCTCCTCCTCCGCACAGAGTAGCAGGTCATCTGCCACCAGGAGTTTGCAAATATTTTATGGGGAAGAATTTTAATGTTACGTCTTGTTTGAATCGGTTTCTCGCTAATTTACTGCGGCACAGTTTAACTGCTGGACAGACAGGGAGACACATTTACATTATTCCCAGAGTTCAGGAGGATCCCCGTTGAGGAAACACAATAAATTAAAAACAAAGCAATATAATGGGTAGCATGCTGAGAAAGGCTAAGCAGAATAATCTATATTATATTATCTGAGATTTCAGGAACAGAATCAGCAGTTTATCCCAATATGTGATGTGCCTTCCCTTCACTGTAATAGTAATAAGTATTATTAAGTGGCATTCTTTGAAAGAATTATAAATAGTGTCCTAAAGAGGATTTGTGCATTTAAACACACAGACCAAAGCACACTGCAAGCAAAATGTAAGCTCTGCTGATACAGATTTTAACATTAAAGGCATTTAAATTATATATAAATATATGTACATACAAACACTTCAAATTTAGGGTAAAAAAAAAAAAAATCTTTAGAAAGTTCAGAGTGTTTAAAATTACAGGCTGAAAATACACTTCTTCACCTGTCACTGTTGTGAGAAGATTTTTCCTGGGATCTAGTTATGAATTAACTGTATTCAAAGGAAATTTCCCATATATATCAAACACACCAGTCAGAACTGGTCACTTCTATTTCTTTCTTTCGCAAGCTATTTATTTTTTGAATCATACTTAAAATTATAGATCAATTATTTCCTTACAATTGTAAAAAAATACATGCCAGTATCATACACTGTTGTTTAGGCATGAATAAATCCGTATTTTGGAGAAACCCCTACTTACAGGACATTCTCATTTGAAATGCATTAAAAAGGAAAACAAAAATGTCTAATTAATGTACAAGTCTAATCACCATTCTCCACATGGAAGAGTAATTTTTCACTGTTCATTTGCTCAGTGTAATCTCAAAACTGACATAACAGAAAAGCAATGGCCTATAAATCTGCTCTCATTTGTTTCTTTAATATTCATATTCCATTGAACTACAGCTGCTTGTTGCTGCAGTCTATTACAACATGCAAAACTGTCGATAAAAATATTATGAAAGGCAAGATGTGTTTCTTCATGGCTCTGTGTGCCATTTATTTGGAAAAAAATAACAACAAATGACTCATGGATTGTCCCTTAGTTTGCTGCACGCTGGGCGATTAGTGATTAATTACCTTGCTGCAAATTGACATGGCACAAGGAAATTGACACAGCTCTGATTAATTAACTTTTTTATGCAAGACAGTTACTTACAAAACACTGCACACTGTAATTGAATCCCTTTACACAACACTACTGCATTAAGTTTCCTGTCAAATCCAAATTAGCACCAAATTTCACGTAAATGTGGTGAAACTTTTTATACTGATGTACATGTAAATATTTCCAGAAAGGGGACATCAACTGCTTTAAAACACTGTTTTCAAATATTTCAGCCTCAGACATGGGAAGAATCATATTTTTAGATTATTCCATACCAAACTATAATTAAATACACACAAAACCCCCCCATAAACTAAATATCTCAGTATAAAGCAACCTACTATTTATTCCTACGTTGAATTATAGAAAGAGACTTAACTGTTCTTAAAGTTGCTTTCAGATCTAATTGATCTATTATTTCTATGACTTCCACATACTGACTTCTTTGTAATTATTTGAAGTCTAGATGGAACTACTCCTTTTGTTTCCTCTCTTCTCATGTACAAACAAACAATCCACTCTTGGTTGCTCTGTACATTGCTACCATGATATGCCATTAATTTATAACCTTCTGAGCAAAACCTCGATGCCCAAGCCTGGAACCCGCCTCATCTTCCTGCCTGAGCTTTTTCCATGTGAGGGTGACTGGCCACTGGCACAGCTGCCCAGAGGAGCTGTAGGATCGATCTCCATCCTTGGAGATGTTCACAAGCTGTTTGAGAGCCTGCTCCAGGCTTTGCTGCGGGAGCAGGGCATGGACAATATGTTCTCCAGTGCTTCTTCCACTCAGATTTGGCCATTTAGTGATTCTGTGGTTCTCAGAAATTCCCTTATTCCTCAGCCTTCCTTAACTGGATCGTATATGCAGCCACCTGACATCACCCTAAGACATCAAGGGGTTTCCAAGAACAAGCAGAACAAAATGGAGGAAGCGAAGGGACACAAAAAGGACTGAGAACTCTTTTTGTAAAGCTATGTAATGACACCAGCCTACAACTTTGACTTAAAAAAACCCCAAAACTGTAACTGGTGGTGAAATTACTTATGATGTACTTAAAATCAAAATGAGAGTACTGCATAGCTGAAATTTCTAATAGTTGAGGTACAAAGAACCGTTGGCTTTTCACACAGGAAACAACCGAAAAAGAAGGAAAAGCTCAGGAGGTAAAAAAGCACCCAGGCCATAAAGGAAATGAAACAGTAGAGATCAGAGAAGACACGTTTGATCTTAAATTAAAGAACAATCTTCAAATATAGATGATCAAAGTGATCAATATCTTGTCTGGTGTTCCCAGTTATTGGACAGCTCTAAGTTCCAAACAAATGGAAGAAATCCCCTGTGTCTAACAAAGAACCGTTTCCAAGATAAAGGAAAAAGGCCACGGCTGTGGAAGGCTGGAGGAAGAGTAGCACTGCTATAAAAAGATGACAAAATTTAGTAATTTGAATGTTCATGGAAGTCAATTATATAGTGACAAGAAATCCTGTTTAGATGACACAAGGATTCCTAAAGCTCAACAGAATTATTAAACTGTAAAAAGAGCACTGTCGGGATGCATTGGGAACAATTTAGGCAGGAAGTAATGGAGGAAAAACCCAGCTGCTAACCTAATCAAACCTTAAAGGAAAAACTTTCAAAATAAAGAATTGCGTCTCCAAAGTCATACTGATACTAGAAATGCTAATTCCTAAACAGCACTTATTATTTGTGAAATTCAGGTTGAATTTTGCTGGACACAGAATGGTTCCAAGAGCCACAATTCAATAACAACCATGACAAAACAGAGTGACACTCAGGTGTGCCTTTATTTGAAACCAAATCTTTCAGTCTAAGCTAAAAAGCACAAAATCAAGAGTTTACTGTCTGCCAGACAGGACGATTTGAGATGTGCAGTCAACACTGTGGGCCTGGTTCTAAAAATGGGTGACACAGCAGAGATGTTACAGGATGGAGAGCCAGGGAAGGTGGCACCCAGGACTGTGCACAAATAGTCTGATGTACAATTGCATCCCAGAACACGATGCAGGATAATACTGAATGTAATTCCCGCCATGTAAATGTAATGTACATAGTAAATGGAATTACTAAATGCAATTCTCCCCATGTAAATATGATGTACATAGTAAACGGAACTACTATCTGTAATTCTCACTGTTTAGTTGCATTCTGAGAGGAGTAAGTCCAAACAGTCCTACAGCTCTAAATCACAGGTTAGTCACCAGTGCAGGCAGTGGCCGAGTGCTGTGTGCCCACCAGCAGCAGAACACCAAGGGAAGGCACCCGAGTTCCCAGCTGTCCTGGGCCACACACAGCTTTTATTATTTGAACTAAAGGACAGAGATACTCTCCACAATTTAGTATTTTTCCAGCTATCTCACTACCCGCATGTAGGGTTTTATAGAAGTGGAAGAAACATCAGTGACACAAATCAGGACATAGACATGTCTCTCTTTCCAAAATTCCTAAGCTGGCTAGTTCAGACACACTGCTCCAGCACTAAACAGATCAACAGAAGAATGAGGGTAAACAGCAAGGCCCTTAAAAACACATTTGTGGGAGTGAAATGAAAGCCACATTTATGGATTTTGGACACACACAATGTATATTAGAGATGACATAACTCATCATTTAAAATATAGATAGGCAGGAGGTAAAATGAGATTTATACTGAAAACAGTTGCAGAAAAAACAATGTATACTGATACAGAACGTCTGACATGCTGTAGAAGGAATTTCAGGCAACACTATAAAACAAACCAACAAAAACAATTAAAAAAACCCCAAAACACACAAAAAAAAAAAACACAAAACCCCAAACAAGTTGACTTTACAGTTAAAAACAGGATTATACTTAAATCAAGAATATAATGTAATGCATATGAATACAGTTTTACGTGGTTTTTTTTAAATTTAAATTTATTTTTATCTTACTTGAAAACCAGAGGTGTTATCCTGCATCAAACCAAGGCCCAACTCAATAGGACAGAACAGAGTTTAAAAACCTTCTGAAGACATTTCAACATGAGATGACATCAGCATTTCTCTATACTTCTCTGCATTGGGGAAGTAATTATGGAAAGCCATTCCCTTCCTAATTATATTGGTATTTCCTTTATTTAAGCTTTCACTTAAACCCACTGTATTTAATATACAAGCAGCAAGGGTAATTGGCACGTTTTTTTCCTGATTACTATCGGATGATTCTCTTCATAAATAAAGGCAATTAATTCAGGAAGCACATCAAAAGATAGCTTGACCACTAAACATTCAGTAACAAGGTTTTCGTAGCCTGGAAATCTCGCTCTTCTCAGATGGATGGACATTTCCCTTTGGCAGGATTTTTGCACCCTCGGTCAGGAAGTGCAGGCCTGCAATGGGTAATTTGTTTAATTAATGACCCAATCACAGCCTCCTTTGCAGGGGTGCTCTACCTGTGTCCTACAAAGCAATAAGAAGCAGACAAAACCCACAAGGTGTAAATACAATGCACTGATACATATTTTATTGGTAATTAAGTGACCTCCCATTCCCATTCAACTTAAGAGAAAACAGACCAATTAAATATTTAGTTTGCAGAACCTTTCTACATTCAATTCAGAAATAAATAATTTGGCCTGACAAATTACACCACGTGAATACTCATTTTTTAAACTACTCCTGACCCATATTCTAATTCAAAATGGCAAGCCTGCCAAACAGCTAAACGAAGAAAAACTACAACAATAAAATCAGAACAAAAAAATCGTTGATATCATTGCAATATCTGTCCACTTGGGTTGAATTAGGTCAGTCATGACTGACACACAAAACCCAGAGGAGGATACACCACGTGCCAGCAGCATCTACCCTTCAGCTGCTTGGAATGGCAGCAAGCTGCCATCATTACAGTATAATTTTCAGGTAATTACATGTGTGCAACAGATTAAACCTGACAAAAATCAACGGCATCAAGGTTTCCAAACAGAATGCTTCCACTAATGATTTGGCTCAGAAGCGCACTTTGAATCACCTTTTGAAAATTCCTATTTTCCCTGTGTAATTTTCTCGGTATTGAAAATATCCCAGAACATAATAGAAATGTCAAAGGTCTTCCTTCAATCCATTAGTAACGCCACAGGAAAATAAAACCTGGAATGTCTTCACTGAAACAAGCAACATGAAAATAGTTTCATACAGCATTTTTTAGGTGGTTTACTAATATTCCTAAGCCAAAGAATAACCTATTTCTAAAGCAAGGACATACTGCATAGACAAGCTTGACTTAATTTTCATTTCCATACCATAATCAGTCCTCAAATACACTGAATCCTACTGTTGGATGTGCTCTTTGTAAATACAAAAAGTATATTTTTTTGAATTTCCCCATTTATTCTATAAGCAAGAGAACCATCCTCTATCTATGAATTAAAACAAAACATCCACAGGGGGGGAAAAAAAAAATTTGAAACTAGGACATATGTCTGCTATATGTAAGTGCTAATATTTTCAATAGAGAACAACATTCCCACATCTTGTAATTAATACTTTATGCTTGGGCCATGGATTTTCCTTCTATCCTAGCACATAATATGTGGAATAATAGGAATATTGGGATAATTTCGGGATACGTCTAATGTCTGCTCTCAAGGAATGAAGAACGCTTTCCTGATTTACTCTAAAAAACCCCAAAACTTTAGCATTAAAAATATTTCTTGTCAAAAATATTACAGGACCAAAGGTTTCCAGGGAATTTTCCAAAAGAACTGCCTTCCCACCTTTCAAAAACATCTCATCTCTGCCTTGTTGTTTCCTGGTTGCTCATAAGCTAAAATCCCAGGGCAACATAGTTTATTGTTTTAATATCTGTCTGACGCAAAGCAAAAGTATTCTCTGGTGAGTGCTTTTCTGTCACATGTACTTCTGTGAAAGGAATATCAAGATAAATAAGATGTTCTAGGGCATATCATGGGATTATGAGCTTGGCACTGACTGAATTCTATTTAAAAATAGTTGAAACAATAAATTAAAAAAACATCTACACTGATATTTTTGAGGATGTGAGCTTGAAGAGCATTGGGTTTTAAATATTTTAATTATAAGGGGTTTAATCTATTTTAGTAAGAATAGAAAATGAACACTCAAGTCCTTAAATGGGACAAACAAAATGAGAGGAAATAATATTCATAATTTAAACAGTTAAAACAATAAAATTCTATTCTAATAGTACAATGGACTGTGAACTTACTTAGTATTAATTAAACTCAATATAATGGCATTTTCTATATTGAAATGAATAACCAGTGATCTGGAAATTCATTTAGACCATTAGGTTAATTACAGAAACTGATGGAACTTTTATCAGACAATTACAATTAAAGAACACGAACAATGTGGGACAGATTTATAAGCATTTGTACCACCTCAATCATTTTTGCTGAATTCCATCACCACTTCTTCCAAAACTGTAATCAATATATCAATTAAAAAATGGGCCATCGACTTCATTTGCCCTTGAGTATGATAAAATAAAATGAATTAATATCGGATTTTACATTTTCATATTTTTCTTCTTTTAATTCTACCACTTGATTGCAGTATGAAAGATTTATTTAGGACCTGATAAGCAGGCTTACTGAAGATGAAACAACTCTAACATTTAAGAAATCTGAGCCAAAAATGACTTCAGTTTAAAATGTACTCATTGAACTCAAGGCAAAATTCTCTTTTATGGGCATGCTAAACGATCGGGAAACAGAGATGTTCATCTGCACATCATTCTGAACAAAGGCATAGAGAAACTTAAAATATTTTACCATACATGTGAGCTACCCATGCTAACACTGAACTATCCCTTCAATGTGTGCCCAGAAAAATCCACTAGTAAGCTGCACACTCAATAACTCAAGGATCCTAATACTTATTTGGAGCTAAAATAAAGCCTAAAAGTTTCAGAGATCAAAGTACTGATTTAGAGAGTAAAAAAATTTTATCTACCTTTGAATTTCCCATTAAATTTTAAATCGCATCTCTTTCTTGTTGCCCTCCATGGGCAGGCAGAGCTGGACTTTCCTGAGGGATGGGATGCACAGCTTGAGGCTGCTGCCTCAGGAGTGCTGGGAGCACAAGGATTTCTACTGGAAATGCATCTCCTCTTCCACACCCTGCCACAAAGGACAGGGACATTACCAGGGGTCAGGGCCAGGCACACACTGGGAAGACGAGGGACAACAAACGTGACTTGCAACAGGAGAGATTTCCACTGCCAGGACATTCAGTCACTGGAACAGATGAGCCCATAAAATTGTGCAGCATCCATCCTTAGAGGTGCTCTGGTGCAACCTGGTCCTTCCAACCTGAATTAATCTGCAATTGTACAACTTCCTATCTTCCTTCTTCCCCATGCTTTGGCTCTCGTGAGCTTCTACTTCATTCACATTTTCAGGCACTTCTACATAATAGAAAAATGGGGGGGAAGAGGCACAAAGCAGTTTTTAAAAGTTCTTGCATAAATTCAGATTTGTATTTTTGCCTTTTTGACCATACATACCCAGCTGTGTTACCTTGGCAGAACAGTGATACAGATATTCAGGAACAGATTTTTTTTTTTTTTTTTTTTTTTTCTTCTTTTGAATCTTCCTTTTCTCCAGCAGGGTCTTAATATTCTCATGGATCCTGTTCATGTGTGGCTTCAATTTGGAAAAGTTCCAAAACTATTCTTGACACATTTCTTATTTACCAGTAGATACAAATTTCTTCAGGATTTTAAAATTCCCTGTGGAATCAACTATTCTAAAGAAGGGAAGGTAAAAAAGGACTGTGCAGTCAAACTGTTTCATTTATTTCAGTGAGACATCCTGGGCCTTTAGGAAGATTCCACTGAATGCTGCTTCACTGCGATTTGGTGAACTCCAATCATCCCTGGCTGGATATAATTCTTTTCAATGCTTGTCTGCATCCTGCATTACAGCAATGATGAAGGATTTAACTGAAATCTGTTGTATCAGTTCTGCCTTGGAGATGCCAGTCCCGTGGAAATCTAGAGCAGCCAAGGTTCCTGCCCGGATTTCCTGGCCGTTGTTGTCACAGGACCTGTCCCACCCTGGGATGTGAACACAGTGGCATGCTGCAATTCTGCTTTCTACATAAAAAATTATCTATTCCAACAATAGATGTGCAAATGAAAAACTGATCCAGGTCCCATCTTCTCCTTCAGCATAAGAGAACAGATGAGGCATGAGAGACTATTGCTGCTGATTTGTTCCAATGCTTGCAGAAGAAACAGCTCATTTCTTTCTGTATTATGCCAAGGGCCAGAAGTGATGGAAGGAAGCAGAGCCATGTTTCCATCTCCTGACATATTCAGAGGTGTAACTAATCATTGTGCTGGGAAATGTATAGTGCGATACATAAAATATATCCTGGAGAAATAAAATATCAGAAGGGAAAGAGTAACTCCAAGAATTGCAGTCAGCTTTCTGGAGACCCCAGGTGTAAAAGTGCTCAGAATCATCAGAGGCTACCAGTAGTCAGTACAGATACAAACCAAGAAGTTCTGTGAGAAACCAAGCTAGCCAAATTAAGAAAAATACATCTTATAACCATGTTCCAGTCCTTCATGCCTTAAAACTCATGAACAGAAGATGAACAGTCAAGTCAGACAACACTTTGAAAAATGGGGGCTATCCTCTTCCAAATATCTGAAAACTCATAAATGCCATTAGCCCTCCGTGAACTTCAAGTATTTTATATGGCTTTAGGAAAATCTCAGCAGACTCTTTCCCTTCTGTTAAAACAATTATAAATTGAAAACCTCTTAATTCTTACACTGTAAGCAGTTGTAAAATATCACAGTTACAATATCAGCAGTAACAGAATAAACGATTAACAAATTATTCAAAAAGGAAGGCTGCAATATTGTTGTCTACATGAAATGATAATAGTACAATACTCATCTCCTAGACACTGTTGACTTATCAGTTATAATTTCAATATTAAAAATGTGCACAAAAATGGAATATAGAAGATCTTTAAACTAATAAAAGAAATGAGACAAAAGTCAACCTTCATTTCTATTCACTTCTAGTGGAATTTCCTATAGAAATGAAGCTATTTTACATATTTATTGAAAGTTTTTTAATAAGGAGAACTAAAAAACCTAATTACAATATTTAGTAATTGTAGTAATTTTGTGCTATTAGGAGTTGCGACCCTGTAGGGGAAACTGCATTTTGGCAAGAGGAAATTCTATACATAATGAAGTAAAAATCATGACTTGCCAACACACAGATTTAACAAAAGTGTAATAATTTCTACTGCAATGGCTACCAGCAGTGCCTGTTATGAAACTGTGTATTACACATTGCCCAGTGGGAGACAGATAGGCAAAGCTTGTTTATTTCTGTATTTGGCATAATTGAAAACAAACAGGTGTTTGTTAGGATATCATTATTCAAGGAGCACCACTGCAAAATTAGATTTTTTTCAGCAGGACTGACTCAAGAGACATAATGGAAATAGTGAACTCCAGAGCTCAGCTTGCTCACGGTGTCTCTTTGGGGAATCAATATTAGTGGAAATATAATTTGATGGAAACAGCAATCCCACCAATAAAATTCCTGGGGTACAACTCAGTGAGACAATAGGAGCAACAGGGTGAACCTATGCAAAACTTTCAAAGAGGAACAATTTTCAGAAAATTATAACAAACACTGCCCCCTCTTCTCTGAAAGAAGCTCCCTAATAGTGAGATGAGTAAAATGTTTGGATCATATTCAAGGAAAACAACTGTCAATCAAAAAGGAGGAGTGCACTAAAAACATCCAAAAGGGAGCATAATTTTAACTGTAAGTACTTCATAGCTCTGCGTTACCACAAGGAAAAAATAAAAAAAAAAAAAAAAAAAAAAAATAAAAAAAAAAAAAAAAAAAAAAAAAAAAACACATTGCTAGGGAAAGGTGACATATTAGAAAATATTCTTGGAGCACCTGGAAGCAAATGCAGACTTTACTGACAATTTAATTTGCAATTTAAAACACTTGATGCATTTGGTTAGCTCACGATGCATTTGTAGACTCCAGACTCCTCATTTAAAGGGGATCCCATATGCAGCTCTTGGGAAACCATTGATAACGCTTGACACAAGAAAATTACATGACTGTAGAGATGGTCACTATGGAACTCTTTTGTCCTGATTCCTGGTTTTAATTTAAAAAATAATTGTTTTAGTGGTCTAGATAAGCTCTAAGGGAGTAGGATTGCATTCTGGATTGAATACAATCTTCCTAAAGAGCATATCTGATGCTTCTGTTAAATCAGATCATGTATTTTCTTTATAGAGGACGACAACGAACACAGAGCCAGGGCTGCTGCAAGCAGCAGTTCCTGCTCCTGCATTCAGCTCCAGGCTTCTCATCCCACTAGATGCCAGAATGAGCACCAGTGGTAACACCAAGCCAATCTAAAACACTCTCAGAAGAGGTTTCTGCTCAGAATTTCAGAGGACACATCTCTGCTCCAAAGTTTTGTACAGAAAAATGGCTGATGGCAGCATCCATCATGTCAGCTTGTCTCTGCTCCTTTTATTAGGGCAACTTTTTATGGCTCAGAATGCCCCCTTTGAAATGGCTGTTCCTTTGGTAAAACAAAATACTTCATATCTAATTGCTTCCTGACCCAATCAAACTGGCATGGTAACTGACGTTTTGTGTATTGAATCACAGTTGTGAGCAGGACAGAAGAAGAAACACAACAACTTCTACACAAAATGCAGAGCACACAATAGTACTGTATTCCAAAAACTGTCACTGTTACTATAGAACTTTTGACCATTTCTGTACAATATCACAATATAGGCAATTTTTTATTATTATTTTTTAAAATAAAATATACTTTGAGAATAAAGATGCAACCAAAAACACTCAATTATCTGTTGACATTACTTATATATGTTTATTAACACCACATTTACCTTGCCAAGAGCTGTTGGGAAAGTTGACATTTTTAGGGGGCTTAATACACAATTATTGTGCTTTTGTCACAAAAACAGAACAAGAAACGAGCCATAACACTAGCTTACTTGTGGATGTGTATACTAGTGAACTGGGGGCACTGTACACGGGAGATCCCTCCTGGTTTGCCTGGCACAGCAGCACCCTGCCTACAAGAAAGAGAGAGAGAGTGGTATCTGGTTTTGGAACACTTCAACTAAACCTCAGTTTGCATCTCAAAAACAGAAATCAAGTCACGACCGGAGCGGCGCAGCGAACCAGGGGCGCGTTTTGTCCTTTGGCTTCCAAGCAGAAAGAGCCCAAATGAACCCAGTTTGACATTGGAAAAAGCAGAACACCGACATGCCCCCAGACACCAGCGCCACGGGAACCGCCAGCCCCGCTGCTCTCTCTCCCTGTCACCCTGCTTCTCCCAGAACTGCTGCCCACTCTCAAAACTGGGAGCGCCCACCCACCCTCCCCACCCGGCTGCTGCCTCCTCAGCCCCTGGTCCTGGCTGGATTGAGGCTCCTGGAGCCAGCACAGCAGGAACAGCACGCGCAGCATTCCCAGCCCAGACACCGGACCCGCGGTGCATCGCTCCCAGTGCCACCGAGGCATCGCGCGCACAGCTGGATTCAGCGGTTTTCCCGCAGAGGAATGCGCAAATATATTTGTGCAAATATATTATTTTCCAGTAAATAAGCTGGCTTCAGGATTAAGAACAAAACCAGATAAATTTCCACACCCCCTCCCCCCCCAAAAGGAATAAAAGTAAAAGCAATAACCAAATCAATTTAAACCAACACTTTTGCAATGCTCATTTTGGAGAAATGACACAAGTTGAAGGTTTTTTCTTTTTTTTTTTTGTTTGAATGAACTTAAATAAAACATGTCAGGTTTTCTTAAAACTGTATTTTAGCAATCTTAGCTGAACATAGATTGAACATTGATCAGAGGTTGAAATAACTGTACTTTCCAACTAGGAAGGAAACTTCTTCACTTCTGAAATACAGTCCACCAGGAAAAGTGGGATATGAGACACCTGGTTTTGCAGATATATGTGCATGTATCTGTATATATACACACAGGATTTTATGCACCATACACTGACATGCCTCAAGCTGTCAGGAATTGTGAATCACACAATTCAAACCCATCAAATTTATATGGGATTTGTGAAACTTTAGACATTGTGCATTGACATGCAATGGAACTGCAGAGTTGAGCCCAATGTGTTTGGAAGTTCAGGATTAATTACAAATGGTAGGCACATTTTCCACAGTCATTACAGGAGGAATTCTCAACTTCCATTCACTGGGCAAGAGTTCTGCCAAAATAGATTTTTAAAAAATTTCTGCCATTAACCAGTTCTTTGATTGTTGCTTGCAGCTGTCACTTGAAGGAGAAATATTGGAAATACTGAGGAGTAATAAAATAATGCTTTTAATTTATACAATTTAACTGAGACTGTGACTACTGGAAGTCTCACTAATTACTATGCTTCTAACCTTCCCAGACAATAGCACACCTAACAGGATTTAGAGATGCTTGCTTTTTTCCAGCTGTCCACAACTAACAGATAAAACATAAAACAAGCTAATTTAAGACAACACATCATTGACTGTATTGATATCTCTCTCAGCCTTCAACCCTTGTGTGGAAGCTGGAAAATGAACATGCAGCTCTCGAGATCCTAATTACAAACAGGATTTTAAAGTTAAATATAAAATAAATGGATAAATAAGCCCTATCCACTCATTTGACCCCAGGAATGTGTACATTGGAATATGGATGAGTTTGACACCACAGATGCTCCAAAACCCAAGCTACTGCAGAAACCTGCAAATGGAAGTGAGCTGAAGACCCAGAGGCATTCATCCAGCTGAGAGAAACACATTAGGAAAATCAGTCATTTTCATCAGGTTTTAAGAATAATATAACTATAATGACTTCCAGCATGTCTAGAAAACAAAACAAAAGATTTTTAGAAATCAAGGGTTACTTTTTATTTACATTATTCACCATAAATCCTAGATACGTTTGGCTTCCTTGACACTCCATAGGTATTTTCCTACTTTTTGTAGCCAAGATTCTTATATTTTTTTCTAATCTCATCTTGTACAAATCTATTTTTCCCTACTCTAGTTGACTAATTTCTAATTAAAGTACTTCAAAACAGATGCTTTTTGCATCTCTGCTATTAGAGTGTATTTAATTTCTTGAACAGAGCCTTCTAATTATATTTTGACAATCTGCCTTTGAATTTGTACATAATATTAATACTGATAACTAAAACATTATTATTAGATTTTGTTAGAAGAAATACAGAACTTTTTAATCTACTTTAGTAGGAAAAGATTATTTCTTCTGCATCTAATTTTTGTATTAAAGATATTTAAATTGCAATTCATCGGACTGAGGGAAGACTGAATTATTTGAAGTAAGATCTTGGATAAACCTCAGAACACAGAACAATCTATAAATTCTCCAGGAGAAAAAAACCAAACCAAACCAAAACAAAACAAACCCCAAAGTATTATTTTTCCTCCAGAACACTAAATTCTGGCGCAATAGAATGAAGGATTTTTTTTTTTTTTTTTTTTTTTGAAAGTGGATTTCAAAAATCCACTTTTTAAATTTTAAAAATTGATTTTTAAATTTTAAAAATTTTTGAGGGAGCAGTGCCAGAGGGGACACTGAGAGGAGCAGCCTGGGGCCAGGGGCGCTGCAGAGATCCAGCCTCACCCCGGAACACTGCCTGGCAGCGTGGACAAAACCAGACTCCCCAAGATCAAAGACTATTCCCACTCATCCTTCTCTTCCTCCACTGTTTTCTCCTCCAGCCCTTGATTAAGAATGTGCTGTTTGATGAGGTCCTCTGCTGAAGCACCGTGGTTATTTTGAGAAATAATTACTCTAAAAATATTCAGGACTGTGAAAAAGAAGGTGATGTGCAGTCATTAATATTTTTAGAATACTTAAAATTCAGTTCCCAGTGGTTTCAGGATCTCTGATTAAATGCATTTCCCCTCAATTTTTCATACTTTCAAAAATAAGCTTTTTGTGTACAGTTATTTACACGATGCAGATAAACTAATCTACAGAAATACCAATGTACTCGTGTTGCACAGAGTACTCACTGCCTCATGTAAAACACAGCTAAAAAAATCACTGCATGTCTCAAAGAGCCAAGAAGTAACACCAAGGATTGACATATGGACTCACCCACTAAATTGTAAAGGTTTTTAAACCCCTTCTGTTAAAAATAACTTTTGACTGGAACCACTGTGTAGCCGGCACTACAGGCAGCTTAGAAGTAAAGATTGGTTGAAAAGAATTTACACAAATAGCTGGAATCTCCCTTGGTATTGTTTGAGGAAGTATCAATTGAAATAACATTTTCTGCAGAAATAAATGTTAGCTAAAATCACGCTGTTGGTATAAAATTAACAATGGTGCAAGGCCTCAATGATGGGCCCAGTTCTCTCCTGCCACAGGAAGCAGATGAAACTTCCAGAAAGCTTTCCTGGCTATGGTTTAAAGTTCATATACTATGACAGAGAACCTGAGCCCACAATGCTCCACCTCACTGTACACATGGCGTGAGCGCCTCGGCTCAGGAACCGAAAGTTTCCAACTCACAGCACCGGTATTTATTCGCCAAGAATTTTGGGGGGAACTACAAAAAAAGAAGAGGGCAGATGTTGCTTACTGGGGCTTTGCCCTGGCACGCAACAAAGTGAGACACAGGGGGAAAGTGTTCTCTCACTCCAGGAATCCTGAGGAAGCACAGCTTCACAGGAAGCTCTTTGGAGAACCGCTGAGCTCTCTACAGCATCCAGCTGCTGCCTTCACAGCGAGGGCAAGCACAGCAGCTTTTTCAGGGGCAGGAATTAACCAACTCAATACCCAGGGCTGGGCTGCGCTGGGTTTTAGTGCACAGGGGGCTGAAATGAGTGTTTGTAATATGGGAACTAAGCAACTTACTACACACAAGGAGATTTAGTGATGATTCCTTTACTCTAATCCATTGTACTCTCAGCTTTCCAGGTACGTCAGCTGCTCTTTACACAGATTTTTTTCTATTGTATTACCAAAAGGAGCTTCTTACTGCCTCTCACAACTAAGTACCAGTTCAGCCATTCTTTAATACTATTTACAAACAAAGAAATACAAACAAAGCCACAGGAAAAAGTGATCAAAAAAGGAAGCTATTTGAGTCTAATTTTACCTACATTATTATAAACTGTTACTTTAAGTACCTAATCTAAATTTAAATCAAAGAAAACCCCCTTATATACTGAATTCAGTGATTTTTTTTCGTTTTCTTTTTCTCCCAGTCCAGCTGGATGATAGCTAGCTCTCCCTGAGTTAGTTCTGATCATTCTGATCACTCTTTTCCTTTGTGCCTTTTGCAACAGCTATTATTCCTGAACACTTTGGTGTTCAATGCATGAAGAAAACTGTAAAGCTGCATCTCTCATGAACAAATCAGGAGATCTGCAAGTGTATCAAGGATCCTCATAAGCAATCCATGTCCACTCTTGGTTTGCTGTTCTAAAAGTGTAATTTAATATTGGCATTTTCAGACAGAAATAGCGCTATTTTTGTTCTGGCCTGATATATTGTTCTGTGATGGATTATTTCAAAATGTCTCAAAGAAATGGATCAGAAACACCTAATAAAAGGCTCCTGTTGTGCAGTAATAGTGTATGTTAGCTTCTATTGTCCCTTCTGACTAGGGAATTTAAAGAGAGCCTCTACAGCCTCTCTCTTGAATGCATAATAGTAGTTAAGTGCTCTCTTATCCCTTCAATATCAATAGTCAAACTACACAGACTTAGCATGCTTTTAAATATGATGTTAATTCAAAAAGAAGTGCTCTGTGAGGGCCTTCAGTTATCTGGGATCTCTATAAATTGAATAATAACCTTCAGATTTTAACACAACCACTCATGGATGGTTGTCTTGATACACAGGATTGTTTCATCCATTATTAACAAGGAATAAAGTAGCAGAACCCCAAACTGCTCGCTTCCTTTCTTCCAATATGTTAAAAATACAAACAAAGCCTATGCTTAATCCCACCAAAGTTTATATGTAGTTTCACTTAAACAAGAGGGCAGGGAGGAGAATTAAAATAGTTGATGTCCAAAGTTGATTTTCCTAAGTCTAAACCCGTTCCCATATTGCTTTCTGAGAGCAAACCTGAAATATATTCAATTATTGAACAGCCTGGGTGTGCTTGCTGCTGGTAATGAGAATCTGTGCTCTATACATACACTTATGTAGTAAGTCCCTGACTCACATATAACCTGATCTACATTGTTTAAAAGAGTGAGGAGAAAAAAAAAAAAAATAACCACACCAAAAAAACAGGTAGTGAAGGTATATGTCTCTAAGACATTTCCTGAGACCTCTCTATCCAAAAATTCTATTTAAGACATTAATTTTCCTTTTCATCACTTTTCTAAGCATAATGGATATTTCTTTATTATCACCCCTCCTGGAGGGCCCTCAAAACACCCAATGAACTGCGGCACTGGTTCAGGGAACAGCGCTGAATGTTACAGCAAACATCATTTGTAAGGCTCCCCTCCAATTATTCTTTGCTGGCCATATCATCCATTTCCCAGCTTTTTGGAAACAGACCTCTCTCCCCAGTTGTTCCTGTGCAATATCCAGGATTACTGTCCCAAATTGGGATTGGAAGGGGTCAATATCATGCAAGTAAAACTCAGGGAAGCAACAAAGTTTGCAGCTCTGGTAAGAGATAATCCCCGTCTAATTTCCCTTCTCCCCACCTCTTCCCTCTGTAGGACATAGAACTCGTCCCACAGTAACAGGGATCTCTCCTTCTCTTGACTGCTTAAAAACACACTGTGTCACTGACTTGTTTCTAATTTAATTAACAAGCCAGCCTTCCCACAGACTGGCTGCACTGCAGGAACAATTCATGCAATGTTTCCATTCACAAACTAAAGCAATTGCAGCAAACTGCCCTTTCCAAAATTATTTTAAAATTATTAACCAGCCACAGGCATTCCTTGTCTGGTAACTAAACTGAAAATAAATTGCACAAGCTCAACTGGTGCTTGTACCAAAATCTGCACCATGCTTAGAAAGTTCATCTGTGCTCCGTAGTGAACTTTATTGTTGGCATCCATGTGCAAATCCTTATCCCCAGACTGCCACCAGAAAAGTCTAAAAACTGGACATGCATTATGTAGTCATGAAAAAAAAAAGCAGTGGTACTATCAGGATTTCCTGCAAAATATGTTTATTCTAAGATGCCTCTCTACAGCTTCAGGGACATTCAGTGCCATTATTTTACACTGGGACGTGCATCCCACTGAAGCTGTTCAGGATCTTTCAAAAATCAAGTCTTCATTCCTAATCTTTCTAGATCCTCTGGCAGACAGAGCAGGAAAGCAGATAAATGATGGCTATGCTTGGTGCACTTGTAACTATGAGAAAAAAAAACCATGAGAAATTCTGAAGTATAAACTTCTGAAGTAAACTTTGAGCCAGAATGAATACTCTTCTTGAAAGAAAATACTTGAGAATATAAAAAGTGCACTCATGTTCTGCTGATGACTAAAATGAATTGTATTCATTTGTCTGCCTGTTGAATAAAGATTGCAATAGGAAAAGAATCACAGAATAGATTAAACTGGAGTCTTTCTGCCCAAACACAAACATTGCAGTTTCAACATGGCCCTGCAGGGATTACAACTGGATGTGTTTATGCTTTATCATCTCATATTTTGTCAAGACACTATTTTCTGAGTAAATTACCTATTTCAGTAAATCTATAAGACAGAGATGCAAATCTAATGCAATTAGATGCAGAGATGCAAATTGCTAATCCCTCAGTTCTATTTGCTTACACCAGCGAATGCTGGTTCTGACTTATAAATAAAATTCTATTCTGAATGACAAGCTGAGAATATAACAGACCAAAAATTGAATCATCATGCCTAATCCTGGCTTTAGCCAGTCTATTTCCTTCCTAGCCCAGACAGGTTCCAGAATTTCAGGAGCATGAAAAACCATTACAAAAATGGTAATGAAATGTTTCCAAAGTTTCCAAAGTGCTCACTTTTACTAGAAGCAGTTCTATGCTTGGAGATTTCCAAAGAAAGTCTGAGAGCCAACAGAGCTTGTAAAGGTTGTAAAGCACAGCCCCCTCTCAGCTACCTCCACAATGAACAAATGAATAAAAACTGTATTTTGAAAGTTACTTTCAGTAAGTATTATGAAATGCAATTACAGTGCATATTGGGGATGCTGTCATCCAATGCCCAAAATGGGAAAATAATGCATACGAAGGAAGAGAAAACATTAGAAATATGTTTGGAATACAATTAACCATAATCTTAAACTGCTTTAGCATTAATTTACAGATTTAATCAAGGTTTAACACAGAGCAGAGTTGTTTTCTGTTCCACTTAAGTGTATTAACTTTACATTTCATATATTACTTTATTACTTTATATTTCAGAATGGTTTTCCTGCCTGACTGTCCATCCTAACACATGGATCTTCCTAACTTGGTTATTCTTGTAATCAGAGAAATTTATTCCTCCACATAACTGCTACTAACTTACCTAGCATTGCAAATAGCCCACCCATTTCTGAGCAAACAAATGTTTTAGTGATGACCTTGTAGTTTACCTTAAATTTTCCTCTGGGAGATCCTTAAGCCAGTGCTTTTTACATGTGTCCATGGCCGGTATTTGGATTACAACCCCAGTTTTATTCTAAAAATGCACCTTGCAGCCTTAGCTCAGGCCCAGGCAATTCCCACCCAGGCTCACCCCTGTTGCCCAAGTAGCTGCTGAGAGAGGAGCAGTAGCTCTAAAGCAGCTGGATTTATATCCAGCCTCAAAACCTACACCAAACACAATCTGGAGAGGCTCTCACCTCACTTATTTAACTAATTTTTGTTTTCTCACTAACCAGGAAGCTATAGAACACATTTTCAATAAGAACCAGAGTGATATAAGAGAAGCCCAAGGATAATTTTTCTTTAAAGATTTTCTTTGTGAATAAGGAAGAGAACTATTTTTAACCCTTTAAAATTTGGCCAATTATATACACAATAAAAAACATCTGAACACAAGAACTTAGAAACAACTCAATGACAAAGACTGGACAGTACAGCTTGTGCTTGTTCAGAAAGTTTTCTTCTGGGTTATTTAAGTAATATCTAAAAAACAAGGAAACCTGCTATGTGAACTCAGGAGACACATGGAGACGTGGTCATCAGATCAAGACCTAAATCTCAGCAAGATTTTACAATCAAGCAAAGAGATCCAACCACCCACCCCCAAACACATCCTTTCCCCTATTTTGAAAGAACTCCACCTTTCAACAAATACAGATTTCCTGGTTTTACCAATTCTGTTTGTGAACAAATCCATCATAATCCAGTATCAAATGATTCCCCATACTGGACTGGGGACAGAATTCACAAACTTACACTAAAGAAGTGAAAACTCCCTTCTTAACAGTTTCTAGCCTTCTGGCATAAAGCCATATCTACAGTTGAAGATTTACAATTAAATAATCAAATCTATGGAAATTCTTCAAGAGATCACATAGAAGAGTTTCAAATCCTAAGTATATTCTGTGTGATATAAATCCAAGAGAAATACCTTCGAAATGGTAATACTGCAGTCATCTCCTTAAAATATGCAGACTTCAAAACAATGGTGAGTATAGGTAAATTAATCCTGCTTTAAATATAACCAATTGACTAAATTAATGCTTAAAAAAATAAGTCATTGGCATTAGGTTTGAATAAGCCTTGTTTAGTTTCCATGAGGGTATACATCCTAATGAAGAACTCATTATAATGCAGCATAAAGCATAATTAATTCTGGATTATTATAACATTTTTTAATTTTTTTTTAATTTTTTTTTTTTTTTTTTTTTTTTTTTTTAGTAAATAGCTGGTGCAGATGCTACATTCCATTTTTCTACCGGCTTCATTCATCTTTCATAAACCAGGATTTCCTCTATAATGGCTTGGAAAAGCTCCACAGAGTTTTAGAAATGCATTAGCTGTCATCAGTGGTGTTAATCTACCTAAGAACTCCTCATTTGTATGATGGTACTTTTAACATTATGATTTTTGAAACAACATTTACAGCCGTGTGTTATGCTTTGAAAAGAGGCATCTATACAACACAGGTGGAATATTAAACAATAATTATTTGACTGTAGTTAGAAAACTATTTATCTAACACTATCTAACTGCTTATCTAACACTACTGCAAATATATTTATTTAGGAAAATCTGTTTAGTCAACAGAAAAGTTTGAATCCAAGTGCATGTAATCCAAATGAGTTAATCTATGGAGGGGCAGGCAGCTTTTAGAAAAATTCTGCTTTAGAGATACGATAGGGTGAACTTTTACCCCAGGATTAGAATGCTGTGCAAGCATATAATTCAGCTTCCCAAATTCCAAACATCTTCACTGAGAAGTGTTTCTAGGGTATTTGCTGAGCTTATGCAAGACTCATTTAAATTCAAAGAGAAACACTAGAAAGATGAAATGAATCCCAGGTGCTCTTACACTCCAGAAATAGATGCTTTAAGACATGAACAAAGAGAATCAGTATTAGCAAGTGTACAGGAATCCTCTCTTCCCCTGGATTCATCTTACTTAAGGGCATGGTTTTATATATATTGCTATGGTAGTTCTTTATTTCTAATTATACATAACATTCTAGTCCAAACTTTTGAACAAATTTTTGAAAGGAAGTTTGTTACAAAATCTGATTGTTGCTGGCTGGTGGATACTGCTGGCTTCCAGATGCTGAAAAAAAAAGCCCCAATCATCTAAAATTTCTGTCTTCTGAGGGCTTATAAAATAATTTTAAATGCACAGACTCTTTCCCCTCTCTTCCATTTTGTGTGATGAGGAAAACTTTGCCAGTGATCGTGGAATAACTGCCCAAGAAACTGGGTGCTTACAACAGTCTCCACTATTTATGAAGTGAATACAACTACTCAGCCATGTGGGATGACTTGGAGCTATCTCCTGAAACTCTGAGAACTTAATAAAACTCAGGAAAAATAATAGTGCCTTAAGTAAAAGGAGAATGGGACCTTCTGCTTCCCAGTGAGCTGTGCTCAGTGACTTGCTCTAATGGTTCTTCACCACTAATCTCCAGTCCTTCCTTTCTCCACTGTCAACTCAAATTTTGAAATTTCTGAAATACTGTTTGTTGGTTATGACCAGACAAGAATATTTTCTCATGTGAGTTACTGTGAATTCCACTGTTCTCTGAAAGAATACTCACTAGATTTCCAGGTAATTTCTGTAACATTTTTTCCCCCACCTTGCACTTGGGAACTGCCAAAAACAAGCCTCTCCAACAGGTATAACAAAACTGTTTTCTGCCAGGAAAAAAAAGTCTTTTAAAATGACCTTACTGTGTCTCAAGCCACCTGCTGCACAGTACTGATCTGTTGTAGTAACACAGGTGCAAAAATATCCTCTATTTCAATAAGAAGAGTGCAAGAGATTGCTCAAAAATTCATTGTTCCAAAACCCAAAAGAGAAAACCAAAAAAATCTGCAATAACTGAAAGGAAAAACATGGAACTTGGCTGTCAGACTGCCTGAGGCAGAAAGAAAGGCTTGGAATTACAGGTAAAATATACACTATATAAAAATAAGCAGGTGAAAATGATATTATAACAAACTGCAGAAACAAAGAAAGTACCAGAGCATAGCTAGTAAAGAAACTCAGCTGAAAATCTGTATTTTCCCAGCCATAAATGAGTATATGGGAAAAAGAACAGACTCTAGCTTAAATACAGGAAAACTATGGGATGTATTCAAGAAAACTGAATGGAAATACAAATAGATGAAAAAATTATCCAGTTTCCATGAAGACTGTGAGACAAATCACAGAATGCTTCTTAACGATTTCCTTATTAGGACCTGCCTAAGAATTTAACACATGTTCTACTGGAAAAGATAAGAAACGGATAACACAACTTCACTAAGCATTCCTTTCTCATAAGAGGAAAACCCCCTTAAATACTATGTTTTTATTTACTAGAGGGAGACTGTGTGGACATAAGTCAGCTTTTTAAGAATTTCCTATCCACGATAATATACAGAGAAGTGCAATTCTGTGAAAAGCTGGAATAATACATGAAAAAAAAAATTCTTTTCTCTAAAATATCATTTTAGGGCTTCCCAGCAGAAGGGTGGGAAGGGCAGGAACTGGTGGCCATCAGGGAGCCTTGCTAGGCCCTGGAAGTGCAGCAGGAGTCTCCAGAGGGCCCTTCCCAGAGGTGTCCCTGGAAATCCACAGCAACAACACCACAGCTCAAGAGCCATGTTGCTGGAGCACTGGAATTTACCGCAGCACAAGCATTTAGCATTTCACAGGCACAAAAACAGCCTTAGAAGGGCTACCCACGTAGAAAAATCCATAGTGTCCTGTAAATATACAGTATTTTGCAGTCCCCAGGTAATCCTTTCCTACCACGGTGTCTGTTGCGCATTTTTGGCCGTCACAGTTTTCTCAATAAAGGCTTTTCTTCACAGAAGTGTACACTCCAAAAAAACCCCGAGCTATAACAGTCATGTCACTGGTCCTACTGTTTACCATTATCTTCAAGGTTTTAGGGTTGATTTACATTGCGTTCCTCCCTATTTGACTTTAATTGTCTGCTTCAAGTTGTCAGGACATAACTATATCTTAGATTTGCATTGCATTAGGGGATCTTCTCCTTTCTCTATTGATCTTGTCTTACGGAGTAATTTAACTCAATTCTAATTTTCCTGTGCATGCGGGGTGCTCTCCATCCAAGGAAGTGAGTTATGTGTATTCAAGTGGTGCATCTTATGAATCTTGTTAAGCTTTACCGCCTTCTAGCCCGCACTGATGGAATATTTAATCACAGAAATGAGTTGGCAGATTTGATGTACAATACGGGGAAGCCTTGCGGCTGCGGCGCCGCCGGCAATTGAGAAACGGGGGAATTTGCCATTCATCAGTGCCATCCTGACAGCTTTGTATAACCTTCTGTTTTTCACTTATTTATGAAGATTAAAGGTACTTTAAATCAACAGTTTCTCTGTAAATGTATCATCTTTATTTCAGAAGTGGCCAAATTTTTCATCATTTATTAGGAGCTCAAGGAACTTCTCGCACTGACTGTGAAAAAGTTGGTGCAGTTTTATCATGACAGTGCTGGAGACAGTAAGTAAACTAAACAAGTAGAACACTGACTGTCTTAAAAATCCCACTTCTTATTTTATAATCTTCAAAAATTCAATTGCTTCTTCTCTAAGGAAGGTGGTGGAGGGAACCCAAAAGTAAAGGTAAGTCACACTGTGACTCACACAGAATAGATTCTGACGTGCAGGAATTTCACTGTTGTTCTACTGTTTCATTTCCTAACGACTTTAGGAGAACTGCACAATTTTAACTAAATTGTTTAAAAGAAAGTTTATACATTTAATTGTGAGAGATATCGTATTTTAGTCAATATAAATAAAATGCACTTGACATGCATTGAAAAAACCGAACAAAACCCAAACATAAACCTGCCTGCATGTATAAACAGAAAAAAAAAAAAAAAAATCTGAAATAAACAAAGTATCTCGACGGAACTTTCTGCAAAGGTGTGGTGGAGTTCGTGTCATAATTCATAAAATTAAATTAATACTCTTCTAATGGTAATTAAAGATTCTCATTAAGAAGGGCAAACACCTCCCTAGTGTTGGCAATAAAAATGCACTTGGGACTTTAGGAGGTTATACCAAAAAATCAATAACCTGCCATTTTATAATTAAAAGACAAAATAAATGTTAGGGAAAAGTCCAGTAAATTAGGAAAATTACCTTCAGGAGAGATTGAAAATATTGATTTTAATTTACAAACTATGTGAACTCTTCATGCCCTACTTCATGAGACAATTATAAGTCAGATTGTTAATTCTGCGTACGTATTAGAAAATTGATTACTGTACTATGGGAATATTATTATATTTGTCATTAACACAAAGTCATTTATATAAAATGACTAATAACTCTGACTTTCTAATTTATGCAGGTTCAGGGCTGGTTCACTAACTACTCAAACGAGATCAATGTTAAATTCCTGTTTTCAACACAGACATACATCATCAAGGAAATAAATTCTGCCTGCACCAAATACTGCAATTCAATGAATGCCAAGTTAGTATTTTTATTACACTGTGCCACATTTTCCCTAATTAGAAGATTTTTATCTATCTCAGGAGAAGCTGTTTTTAAATCACAAATATGTGTTTGTAAGAGTGTCCCTTCAACAATTTTCATCTCTCGAAGACTCTCAAATGAACAAAAGTTTTCAGCTTTGTTTGGAGACTCAAATATCTCGAGTGGAGACATGAGTGGAGATTCCCCAGCTTCTGCAGACAGCCTCTTCCCATGCTTAACTACCATCCCTGAAAAATGCCTTCCTGATGGCAGTTTGTGGGCAGCATTCAAATTTATCTGGAATCAACTGGGTTTTGGACTACAAATAAGTTTATTTTCAATTCTGTTCCTGAAGCATATTCAGAAACTACTGCTAGCCATGACTGTCTTCCAGCAGACAAAAAATTGTTATCTCTAACTCCAAGATGCAACCAGAATCAAAATCTGGTCTCAGGTGAAAATATAGTTTTAAAACATAAAAACATCAAATTGAAAAACTAACTAAAAAATGTAAAGAAAAACGCTCAGGAAAACATTATGATTGCATTCACTGTATACCTAACTATGTCTACATACATATATGTACTATATATATATACACATATATATATGTATGTATTTATAGATAAGATTTTTTTTCCTGTTCCTTACTGTGGTTCCTAATTAAAGAATCCCTGGAAGAAACGACTGCACTAAAATATGAAATAAAATAAATTCTCATGTAAGGTTAGGATATTGCAGTACATTCCATATTATACTATCTATTTTCCAATAAAAAAGCATTCATAGATCTTCCATATAAAGTTTATTACGTCCAGGTAAGGTAAAATCTTGAATCACAAATGTTTAAATGACTTGTAAATAATGTGAATCACACAAAGAAAGCAAACCTCACACCAAACACAGATTCTATACTTTTGCACATTTTAAAGAATACTAAAATGAAATATGGCCAGTGGGACAATCACAGAGCAATCCTTACCTGCATAGAACTCTGGACTATAAACTGCACCAACAACTGGATTTAATTTCCAGCCTGCAGCAAACAAAAACATAACAGTTAATATTGCAATTAGTGATAATAATAGCAATTATTATTATTATTATTATTATTATTACTATAACTACTACTGTATAGAAAACACAGACAAAATTTCTGCAAGAAAGGTCATTGTAATTCAAGCTTCACAGGCATCTTTGATTACTGATCTTTAATATCAGAGCCTGAGGTATGGAAATAAGTCATGAAACAAGGCATTCTCCAGACATGTGGCACTGGAGTAAACAGCCTTGGCTGAAATGGACATGATTTATCCCCTTGAGCTCTGGAATGAAGTCAGCACTAGCTCAGGTACCCCCAGAGCCCCTAGTACAGGGCAGAGGAGTTCTTAGCCATTGTTCTGGCTCTCTGGTCACGAGCCAGAGGAGCCAGGACAGTTCATTCTTTGGACACAAACATTTCTGATAAGCCTTTGCTAGCAGGGGTTGGTTACAGGGCAGCCAAATAATTGGAGAATTTTGATTCTAACCTGGCAAAATGAAAGCACAGCCACAGCATGGAAGTGTCTGTTGTGACAGGAAGGAGAGGCTCTGTGGGGTCCAGTCGAATGCCCGGTCTCAAGGGGAACAGATCAGCCACTGCCTTGCTCCTAAATAATCACTAAAGGCTCCTGATGAACACTGCCATAGAACCACAGCACAGAACTCGTGTTCTGGCCAAACTCCAAATTCCTGCTTGCAGCATTCCCAGGCAAGCCAGGAGTACCCAGGCTGGCTGCAGACACCAGGGGTGTGCAAAGCATGGGGGATGTTAAAGATAACCAGGCTGGAGGGACTGGAGGGGAAGGGGCAAGAGAAGAGCAAGTGCCGCCCACTCGTTAGTGTTCCCAGCTCTGCTGCAGTGCCAGTTACTGAGGTTTGCTCAGCCACAGGGAGCTCCCAGCTAACTGCAAACTCCACAGAACATCCCCCCACCCACACTCTCTTTTTCCTTAAGTGAACAGTTATTTTGAACTACTGGAACTGAAAAATTAGGGGGTTTTCCTAAAGCACCCTCAAATCAGAGGAGTGGGAAGCACTTCTTATAAATGGGAATAAAGGAAAAAAACCCTGAGCAGAAGCATGTTGTAAATTCCAGAGCTATGGTACTTAAAATAGAACTTATAACTGCTTCTGGAATCAAAATACAATCCCAGACACTGACAACAAGGCTTTTCAGAATCACAAAAGGCACGATTAGAAGAATCTGAATGCACACTAGGTTTATTTCTGCCTTGGCCACATCACGTAATACAAAAGCACAGAGGGAAATCATAAAGCATCAAGGTATTATAAGACTGAAAAAGCTCAATGCAAAGTCTCAGTAACAAACAAACAATTCTCACCCTTTCAAGCTACCTCTATCTCATGCACAGTAATTATTTCCCAGTAATTAACTGTTCAGAGAGGGGAGGGGTGGTTTTGAAAGGCAACTCTTGAGTAAATTCAGAGTAAGCATCTTTGCATGACACCTTTCTGTAGCAGTGACTGCAGTTGCTCTGTGTAGCCAAAAGGTGGTTAAGGAAGCTGGAAAATGCCCAGCCAAGAAGGGCTAAAAGGTTTTTCCTCCTGAAAATACCACAGGAGTTTTACCTGATCCTACAATTTTATGTTCCACAGGATTACATTTAGGAACATCAGAGTATAATATATCTCATAGCCAAATTTTGTGTGATTAAAAATCATTCAAATTTTCAGACTTTGGGTAAAAATCTAACTTTATATATGTTAGGGAATATCCAATATTTCAAATTCAGTACTTCCTCAGAAGACCACTGATCAACACCACCCAAAATGAAAGATTGGACAGAATTTAAGATCTGTCAGCTTTTGCTGTCAAGGCAGCTGACAGACATCTCTCAGCTTCCAAGCTACACTAACAGTGCCACAATTTGTCTGAGAGAAAGAAAAAAAAATCATCTTGGAAGACACAGATTGTTCTTCACAGCTGAAAGGCAGTCTCATATTTCAGCTCCTTACCACTCTCCCAGTGACGGCTGTCTCATCTAACTTTTTGAAGCCTGTGGAGGAAATACTTCATCGTGAAAATAACAGTAATTAAACTTAACTTTATCTTGTCAGCCAACAATGTGCTGGCCCATAGCTGTGTGGGTTAATCAAGTGTGATGGGAGTTGATGTATCCGAGAGAGCAGCTGCCAAGTAACCCTTCTGCAGCAGCTGGAGGAGGCAAATTCTCGGCTGTGGGTGTAATTTTGAGCATTTTTCTTACTGTCACAATATTAATCTCCTTCTTGGGTTGAAACTGTAAAAGCTTGAAACTTAAAAACCAGCCAAGGAAAGAAAAACCCCTCTGCCTGACCCAGCTCCCTGGTCATCATGAGCAGCACCTGTCCGGTGTGCTGAAGGGAAGGAAATGATCCCGGGGTAACAAACAAGCTGCGGCAGAAAACGGGGCACAGCAACACAGAGAGGATTATTTTTGCTTCTTAGATCAGAGAGGCCACCATGGCCAGAGAAAGGCTTGGGCAGGAAAGAACCCTGTGACTCCATTTCCTTCCCTCCTGTTTGCTACCCAGGTTTGGGAGGACAGGGAGTGGGAGAGGGTTTCACTGTGCTAATAGGCACTAAATGTGATTTTGAATCTAAATTTAGAGCAACAGAGGGCTCAAATCCAAAGCACTACTAGTATAAACTTTAAGACATATTTATCCTTTTACAGATCTCTGTTTCATGTTCCTCCTTTATTGCTGCAGTTCTCTGAATGTACTTGCCCATAATTCTCCATACCCTACAACCCTTGAATGAGCATCCTGAATCACAATGTGGGCATCAGAAGAATGTAAAACTGTGAACAGGATAGTTTGGAACATCTAAAAATGTCTCAGATATTTTTGCCAACATGTAGTGGTCCTGACACTGAATTTCTTTGCAAAGAGAAAGCAGTTGTATCTCCAAAGCACAAGGTGAGCCATCAAAATCATCCTGACTGGTAACAAACCCACAAAAAGAAACTCTCCCAGCAACTGCTCATTTGGGGAGTCAAAAGTCACTGGAAAACATATGTATTTCAAAAACCATTTAGGACACAAAAGCACATCACTTATTTGAACCGAGCTGTCTATCTTTTTAAAAAATCAAGTTTTTGTGCCTAGAAATCTACTGACTTCTGCAATCCTATTAACAACATGAGCCCTGTTATCAAACAAGCAGCTGTATTCAGGAATGAAACACACAACTGAGTGAATCCTGTTTGTAAATGAAAATAAATATCAGTCCCTGACGTTTTGATAGAGTACAACATGTGCCCCAACTACCTTTTGGATACCTGCCAACAACATGCCAGTCACAACACACACTTTGAAAGATAAAGAGAGGCATTAAAAAGTAAGTGGTTCTGAAGCAAACAGAAAGGCATGTGCAAACAAAATGTTTCTGGCTACTTGTGTCAGAAGAGTCTTGCAAATTTTAACGTGCTCGTGGAAAAACCTGTCCTTATCGTTTATTTGAAAGATGAGACCTTTACTTTAGACAACAATAATCTTCAATAAATAATCAGCTCTAGCAGTGGTTAATTCCTGACAAAATGATAAAGAACTAGACTCGTACCATGCCAGGATGACTGATAGTATAAGCACTGATGAAACTAAATGAAGCCCCTTACACGTCTGCACTTCATTCCTTGTTGCTTGTGATGACTATGCAAGAGGAATGTGATCATCCTTGAATGTTTGCTTTAGGGGACTTTAAAAAAAAAAAAAAAAAGTAAAAAAAAAGATGAAAATAATCAAAAGCTATGAACTGCAATCAAGGGTTTGGTTGGTGGACACCTGGCAAAAGATGTGCATTAGAATATTCTGCATGCAGCACCTTGGATGTCTGGGTTCACAAAAAATAAATGCTAATTATCTATGTACTGAACAGGGCATTTGACACCTTTGGTGAGATCTAGACTGGATGGAACAGGATGGAAAATGACAAACAAAACTCTTCAAGTGGGAAACATTTAACAGCAGGTTTTGCTCATCCTGGTCTTAGATATTATTAAATGAGAATGTAAGACCTAAGTAATCCTGCAGTGCAGGGCACAGATATGAACGTCCTCTAAAACCACATGGCTAAAAATCTCCAATCTCTCCTTCCCCTCGTTCAGCACTGGCTGTGCTGATAAGTAACATGTTATTTGCTCATGAACACTTTTGTAGCCTTAGGATAATATGAATACAAAATATACATCATCATTTCTAGAAAAACTACTTTTATCGTTACAATATAGCAGGCAGAGTTCATAGTCTCATATGCACATGGTTAATTTAGCTCTGTATTGCAACAAAATCTATTTATGTGATCCAGTCAAGCCTCATGCCTCTCTCTAGATTCACTTTAAAACCAGCAAAAACCAAGGTTTTCCCATCTGCAAAATTTGCCAAGCTTCACATGTACATATAAAACGAGGAAGCATGAGGAATTTCAGCCCTTTCTTCTCCAGATAATTTTAACTAGCTCAATGACCAGGTCACATGAAAACCATCCCTGTGTTTTATTTTTACTGTGTTATGAACCTTTCCTTAAAAAATAAAGCCACTGTGTGCCTTGGATTTTAGTAAATCCTCACCAATGGGAATTGAAACACAGAAAATATGATCCATTATATTTCAAAATGGAAAAGAGTCTAATCTACTTCAGGAAACTTTCATGCGCACATTTCATCTGCTTTCTACTGGACAGGAAAAACAATGAAATTGGAAAGGAAATAGCCACTCTACACAGTCTAGAAAAACTGAAAGCATAATCGCAACAACTTCAGTTCTTGTGCTATTCTTTGACAGGGCTGAGTTAGGAACTTGTTTGAATTTGAATTTTCTGAATGAGTAAAGGCATACTCAAGCCCATGATCAAACACTCCCAAAGGAAGCATTTAAAAAATGTATTGTTTCCAACCCCCTTTTTCTATCATTAATGTACAACGTTATACCAACTTGAGCCAGTATTAGAATGAATTTTACTTTTAGATAGCTTGGAATTCTGATTTCTCCATGGGAAAAGGAAAAAGCTGGAAGCAGCACCCGATACCTACCCTTCTTCTAACAAATTGTGGAAGGAAGACATGGAAAATGGTCTTTGACCAGACGTGTGTCCTGGTACTAAAGTGCTCTACAGGAAAGAAATTCTTGCTGGTCTCCCGCTATCCCCCAAACCAAGCTGAGTCCTCCCCTCAGTTCACTCATCCCTACACTAACACTGCACAGGGCCAGCAGAGAACATCACTCTCCTGTCAGGTCCACTGTCCTACACAAAATCCACCGGGACCAAACACTGGGATTCCATCAGAAGGATTTGTGCTCTGCCCACCTGGCCATGAACCGGCCAAGCCCTGCAGAGGTGAATTCATGCCCAGCCCCATCGTGTCCTGGGAGTCTGAGCCCCAGGAAGGCAGGAGCTGCAGGGTGGGACACCCCGGGAGCAGGGCTGGGGTTGGCATGCAGGGACAGGCACCCGGAGCAGGGGGGCTCATGCACTTACCATTCGTGTAAGGGTTGACGGTCTTTTTATTTGTCATTACACGTGCTGTGGCATTATTTACCTAAGCACATAGAACAGGGGATTAGAAAGGGTTACGGGGAGGGCCCGTGTCGCTATTCAACGCATGCATTATTACTGCTATTAGTCATGTGAAAATAAAATGCAATTTAATTTATAGAAGGCAACAGGTGCATAACAAAATCATACTATTTATAATTACATTTACTTTCATAACCATTTTAACTTACAAATCATTTCAATAAAGCAACATCATATCATTT
The DNA here is from genome assembly GCF_015227805.2 of Hirundo rustica. NCBI lineage: Eukaryota > Metazoa > Chordata > Aves > Passeriformes > Hirundinidae > Hirundo > Hirundo rustica. Next base: position 4,299,163 of record NC_053464.1, on the reverse strand, counting down.
AAACTTTAATAAAAAGACATTAAAAGCAAATTAAAAGGTACTGCATAATTTAAGACTTAAGAGCATGCTTGTATTCCATGATAACACTGATACAATAAATACTCAAAACAGGAAAAAAAAAAAAAAAAAAGATTATATGAAGGAACATGCAGTGGAGTAGAAAGGAAAGAGACAAGGTACAAGGAAACAAAGAAAATGTCAAAAAAGGGACAAACGAATTTTAGCAGTGTGCAACATAACCCTTTAGAAGAGAAGTACCATTGGAAAAGCAACATCTAGCATTCAACACTTGGAACAAGAGCCTTTTTCATTGCAAGAATTAACAAAATCATTCAAGCTTTAAAATCACAGCTAACAAAAGGATAAAAAGAGGGTGCATTATTTAACACAATATGGAGTTAACAATCTGAGTAAGATGTGCACGAAGTCATATCCTCAATCCAATCAGTGCCTCCCAGGCTTGCTTAAAACGTACACTCAATTACAGGCGTACCAATATATAGAAAAAAATGTAGCATCAAGAAAACTTAATACAACAAGTCAAAAAAATCCACGTGGTATATCAGCGCTAAATACGTGAAACGGCAGATGGACTTCTCCACTTACCATTCAGCACCATCGCCAGCATGGGTATGTATACAGTTACCATGGTTACTGAGAGTTTGGTGAGGGCCCTAAGCGCTACCGTCGAGGGGGGAAAATGAAAAGGCAAAATATGCAACATCTTACTCAAAAGACGACAGCATTTTCAATTGGTAACTCTTTTTTTTTTTTTTTTCTTCTTTTTTTTTTTTTTCCTCATTCTACCAAATACAACTGAGGCAGTGTTGAAGGGGATCCAGTGGCATGTTGAAGGGGATCCAGTGGGTGGGGTTTTTTTGGAGATGGGGATGGCTCAGGCCACCCAGCCAAAAGAGCATCATGGCTTTCTTAAAATGAAAGGTGAAAATTGCTCGGTCTCTAGTCTGGCTTTGTTTCTTGCGCATCTTTTGGATGCTTCTTTCCCAATCTGAATTTTTTGAAAGCCACTGTGGATCCCACATCAACCCTGCAGCAAAAAAAAAAAAAAAAGAAAAAAGAAAAAAAGAAAAACCAAAAAAGAACCAAACAAAAAAAGGAAAAATAAAAAGAAAACAAACAAAAAAAAACCCACAAAAAAAAAAGAAAAAATAAAAAAGAAAAAAAAAGAAAAAAACAACCTTTTGTTTGTTTTTGTTTTGTCTGTCACACTTTTTTTTTTTTGTTGTTGTTGTTATCAATTTTTCTAATTTTTCTTTTTTTGTTGTTGGCTGTTTTTTGGAATCTACTGCACCCATTGATTTACAAAACATCCAAAATAACTTCAAAATATTAATTTTTTTTTTTCACATCTGTCATCCACCTTTCAGCAATAATGATAATAATAATTACAAAAGAAATAATAATAAAAAACCCAAGTAAGGCCAGATTTTCTCTCTTTATATATAAATATATATATAAACAATGGGAAGGGGAAAGGGGAGCACACAGAAGACACCAATGATGCATCTGAAACAACAAATGAGAGTGAAGCAGACATTTATAAAAAAGATGAAAAGGAAAATATTTTGAACATGCACCTCGATTTTACGGCCCTCTACCACGGTGCCGTGTAATTTCTCCCTCGCCCTGTCCGCATCAGCACTATTTTCGAAAGTTACGAAACCAAATCCCTGCATGCAGGAGGGAGAAGGGGGGAAAACAACATGCACATTATTATTTCAGTCAATGACCACTTGTTTGCTTATGTTCTCTCTCTTTAATTTAATATTTTCTTGTCCTCTCTTCATTTCTGTAACATGCAAATTAGAAAAATTATAATTGTATTGAGATGTGCAATAAATAAGCAACAAATGTGAACAATTTTTTTTTCCCTGTCATCAGTTAGATAATACCCTCTCAGAAAGTCAAAGAATGATACCAAAAATACCTTTCTACATGTCACTACAGAGGAAAATAAATCTAACAATAAGAAAATGAAATTAAAATAAATTACAGTGTCTTCACATAGAAAAAAATGAACTAATGAGAAAATAAAATGAACCACATTATAATGACATGCAGATATCTCAACGAAATAAAAAACATGTGCACAAAATTCAACACTGAATGTCAATATACTCTAAACATTGCCTACTTAGTCATGCTGTTGTGATCATAAGAAACACTGTTCCCATGCAACACTAGGGTAACTTAAACTTTTGTCAAACTATACAGCCTTTACTTATTTTTTTATAAAAGTAAAAAAGAAAAAAAAAAAAAGAAAGAAAGCCACCAACAAAACAAAAGTACTTTCAGAACAAAGTATAAACTTTCTTGTATTAACAGATCAAAGAAAATCACATGATGTGAATAGAAAAAGAAACTCTGATAAAAGAAAAATGCAAACGTTTTGAATAAGTTTAACTGCTTCATTTACTTGTTCTGCATATTATTTTCCACATATAGAACATGCAACTGGTAAAACTCCAGAATCCCACATTAGTGGGACAAATCTGAAATTCTGCTGATGACAAACACCCTCCTTTATAATACTAGGCTAAAACAAACATTTCAAATCCTACTAAAATGCCTTTTATGCCCTAAGTTAAATTAAACACTGTTTAAAACGGCAAATATTCACTATTTAAAACGGCAAATATTTTGGAAAAATCTGTCAGTGAGGAACATTTTAGAAACATACACCAACCCTTTGAAGTAATTCTCGCATTAGCACTACAATGCCTTTTCATGCCTCCCAAAGTTTTCCAAACAAACTCCTCTACATCCCCGAGCTTTCACCCCGAGAGCCTTTTGCAAGTTGCACGTGGTGTTTTGCAGTCCTCACATAGTTAAAGTGTTACTAAAACCGTTTTTTTAAAAATTTCTCTTTCAGCCTGAACTTTGTTCTGCTCCTGAGCAATCAGCCAACTCGCCACAGCCTCATCTCCCTTTGCTGAGTTTTGTCAGTGTTCACCCACCTCCTCTCTGCACTGCTACCTATTACACAAAGTGACTGGTTGTTTTTTTTTTAAAAAGGGGGGTAGATATAATAATAAAAAGAAAGGGAAGACATTTCAACTTTCATTTACCCAAAGGGGAGACCAAATATCAAACTTAGGCAGAACTGACACCAGGCAGAGAGGAAAACAATGGGTATGGACTACAGAACTAATATAGCAACCAAAAAAGTGAAGTAACTCTCAGGATAACTTCCTGGGTTATTTGGGTTATTTCACCTACTCAAAGAACTCAGTTATTTATTCCCATTTATAATGCAAAAGGGGACATTTAGGTACAGCAGGGTCTCTGTTTCGTGCTTTCCAAAGCAGCTTAAGCACAGCTCTCTATTTTTCCCTGAATAAATCCAGCCTGAAGCCTGAGCTCCGGTGTGCTCTGCCAGCAGCTGCAGCTCCAGCTGAAGCCATCCTCACAACACTCGATTCCACACATTTCCTCCACACCACTCTCCAGAATTTCAGCACAAGGCCATGACCTCACTTGCCACAAGACACTGAGAATGTAACTCTCTTTCTCCCAAAGTACCAGGAGTGGTGAGAGAAAGTAAATCCCCCTGCTCAGCACTAATCTCCATGGTTTAGATCCCTGTACAGGCTTTTCTTATACCTAAACCCATCCTCAACTTTACACTTTTATTTCTTCTAAAACTACTTCTTCCTATCTTGTTAAAGTTCTGTTAAAAAAAACCCTCCTAATTTAGGATGCCATTAAGAAAATTTCACAATAGAAAACATCACTGGATCCATGGATTGAAGCAGAGTACTCCATTCAATAGCAGAAATTCCCCCAGTTCTGTGTGTTCTTTCCTATTCTCTTGCCTGAGCAGTTGTCCCTTCTTGGAATTGCAAACATTTGGTGGGAGTCAAAATTTTCTCTCCTTAGCTCACCAGTTAATTTTTGTTCAAACAGCTAAAGAGAAAGATAAAAACCCAATTACACTAAAAAATTAGAAAACATACAAAGTGGAGCCACAAGCCAAGATTAAACAGGAACTTCAAGGATTCTGAAAATAATACTCATTGTAATTTTTTAATTTCTTATGTTGTACTTATTCTGATAATCAACACTACTTAAGCTCTTACTATTTATGCAAATCTAACTTTACCTGGCTGACAGAGAAACTCAAGAACAAAACACAGATTCACGCATCACACATTCAAATACCTACACAAACACTTTAACATCAATTTAATATGCAGCTGAGTTAACAGCTGCATTCTATTAACTGCTAATGCAAATATATGCACTTTATTTTTAAAATCTGTCAAGTGATTTAATAATAGCCAAGTTAGTGAGAAGCTTCTGATTTAATTTGGGAGGCACCTTGGAGTTCTCCTTATTTGAAGAAATAGGTGTTAATGTAATATACACCAGATACACATTAATACATACACACATAAACAGATTTCTGAACATATATATAGAGCTGTCTAGAGCCTTGATTTATAACTGATAGAAAATGGTCAAAACTTCAAAAGTCATCAGTGTTGCTGCGTATCTTAGCAAAGTTTTCTTCATTATTATTACACATTCAAACAAGCAGAAATTTGTAGTATGAAACTTTCATTGATTTACGGTTTTCTTTTATGGAAGGGCTCCCTTCTGCAAAATGATTTTATAATTTATGGTGGTGTTCTAATGTTATGTTTCTTGAATATGCAATTCCATGTTTCTTAACTATCATGGCATGAGAATGAGATTACTTCTGTTGTTTTTACAGCAATCGTTTAAAACATTGACTATTAGAATAAAAAGAAAGAAAATGAAACAGAAACAAAAACATATTCTAGCAATTCTTATGCCAAACTGCAGCTAGAAACAAATTTGAATTCTGATCCTGCAAATTTTGTTACCTGTACTCAGTCTGAAACCACTTAGTAGTCCTTTCAGTTTCAGTGGGATTTTATGAAAACATAGATAAGCACTGCCAGGAATGGGACTTTAATCTGGTGCATCTTAATTCCTACAGAATGGACACGAAATGATCAGATTAAAAAAAAAAAAAAAAAAAAAAAAATAAAAGAACAGAAAAAAGATGCCCCTCGCATTCCTAACGTTTCTTTTCCCTTAACTTTCCATTTAATTGAGAGACTCTAAAGGTTCTTCTGCAAACTGAACTATTCTGTAGTTAGGGGTGAAATGACTCTGAGGCGGGTGAGAAGCAGCAGCCCAGCCCTGCCCCAGGCATCTCCAGCAGCCCCCCTGGAGACAGCTGGGCTGCAGCCCCGACGGTGGAGGAGCGTTTATTAACAACAGTCTGACCTGAGCAAGTGTGCAACTGAGGCAGGGATGCTACAAACCCAGCCAGGAAAACCTCTTCCTTCTGAAATCCCTCCTAGGTTCTTGCCTTTAGCACAAGGCACTGGGATGTTCTCACGCCGCAAAGCCAACATCAAAAAAAAGCTCAGTTTGGACACACCTCCCTCTGCCATCCCCAAAACTTTAACAAAACCTTACACTTATGCAGCCCAGCACAGGTGTGGAGGTTAAAATGCCCACCTGGGTAAGATTTGGTGGCTGAACAAAAATTTAAACTCCTCCCATGCGTGCTCAACTTCACCCTGCCAGCACAACCTGCAAAGGTGGCCCGTGGGGGATGGCTCTGGAAATCCATGGGATTATGCAGCAGCAGCAGGTCTGGACAAACCATGGCTTTTGTAAACATTATTGAACAACCATAATTTAACAATAATAAATTCTGGGCAGAGTAGGGGATTCTAAGCCACCAAATTCCATCCATTTTAGTTGTTTACTGAAAAAAGTGATGAATGTTCCAACTGAGTTTGGGCTGGCAGGCAAGGGGTCTAATTAATGTCTGAATAATAAACCAGGAGATTTCAGCTGTTCCATTTAGGTTAGGAGGGGAAAAAAATAGAGAGAAGGCTTTAATTTAAGAAAATAAATATTAACAGAATTAAAATATATCTGATTTAAGATAGCTTTTTGATGTACATGATTACTAAAATATGACAAGTTACATTATGTCTAGAACAGGGGTAACATTCTATCACTAATAATAAATGATATATGAGTTACAGGAATATTGAAAGACTAGTGAATAAAATTTTAGTGTGTCTGACATGGCAAGAAAAGGAAAAAAATGCATATGGCAGACATAAACCCCTATACTGCAGCTGATATCAGGTGAACACACCGGGCTATAGTTTTGCACCTGCTGATGCAGTTCTGACCATTCTATCTTGCTTTATTTATTAAATACTGAATACATTGAAGTATGCATTTAAGGCAAAGTAATTTTGGGAAAAAAATATTAAATGTTTTCAATACAATAAGAACTCTTTTAATAAAATAAATGCTAAAATAGATTGTTTTCAAAGGGTTGGTGTACTAAGGCTTTAACTAAAGAGGAAAACATCTGCACTTAATCTAGAACAATCACGTATTTTCTCAGCTAATTACTTAAGAGGATAGTTATTAGGTATCATTATCATCTTTCATTTCAATAAAGGTAAAGAATATCTGTACCAATACAAACCTGCCTACAAATATCTATAACTATGGACTCATCTTATAAAATAAATGAAATAATTACCCTTAAAGAACAAGGACAGCAAAAATCAACATTCCCAGATAACAGATGACAGTTTGGAGTAGTTAAAATTACCCCCTTTAAAAATATGAGTCCAACGATTTTCATTCTGCCTAGAAAGCTGACTGACAGCTCAGAAGATGTTTTCACTAACATAAATTTTCAGACATTATTGTGTCACAGCAGTGCAGTTGTTTCCTTTTACTCATATATTTTAAACAAAACAAAAAAAATCCACAGGCGAATTAAACTGCTTACCTTTGAGCCTCGCTCATTAAAAATAATTTCAACATCTAAGATTTTACCAAATTGCTGCAAAGAAACAGAAAAAGTTACATGAAATTAAGATAATTTCAACCTGTCATATACAGTACAAAGGTTTGTTTCAGAAAATGATGTCATGCTTTAAAAATTTTAAATAATATAGAACCAAATATTAAACATAAAAAAAAGACAACACTAAAAGGAGTCAGATCAATATAATTTCAAAATTGTGTGCATCATTATGCTCATTACAAAAATTTCACAGAGGAACCTGAAGCTCAGTGAAGCCCCTGGCAGAGAGGAAAGAGCATTAAACTGTGAGCACAGTGAAATAAAAGCCCCAAATTCCTGCATTTTCCAGAACAGGTGAAGGAGTTTGGTTACTTCTGCAATACAGGAATAAGATTACACCAGGTGGGAGTTTTGTTTCTGGTTTCAAGGACTGAGGATTTCTTCTAACCCTTGCTTCTCTAAGAAGTTTTGTCTTACTGGAGCATAATTTGGAAAACTAGAATGGATACTCACTTTGGGGGGATTTCTTCTCTGCTCAGAATTGTGTTTTTATTATAATATTAGAGATGACTGTTACTCTTATTGACCTTCAACAGCACTCAATTCCCTAGGCGCTGTTTGCACACACAAAAGCTGAACCCAGCTGTTGGACCTGGCTTAGGAAGGGAGCAAATGTTAGAACACTTTCTGTTGGGACACATTTTGTGAGGTGACAAGGTAATGCATCTGTTATCTCATATGTCCTTTCTGTTATCTCATATGTCATTAACATGCAGTATGGATCAGTGCTGGCATTGGTCAGGGATCCACAATCTTAAACAAAACGGCAGAAATTAGAGACAGGCAAATGCAGAATAATCCAACAAGAGTCCCAGGCACTGCAGAAAGGAGCCTGTACTTCAGTCTTATAAGATATAATAAACAAGTAGAAAGTCCAGAAAGGACATTATTCCTTCTCTAGCTATTAAAGACTTTCAACTCAACCATGAAAAATGAACCATCACTTGGTATACTTTGGTTTATTTCATGTTCTTGCATTCACAATTTAATTAATGTTTTAACTGCAACTTCAGCCTCAATGCAGACATGGACTTGATATTTAAACAGTTGTCCTCTGTTATATTTGTGTCCATGTAAAAAGATTATCCAGTGTGTGTGTAGCATGGACATGATGCAGACCTGCCATATTTCAACTCACACATGCAGAAATTTCATTTTTCTATCATTTCAGAAGCTAAAGGTTTTCTGTTACCAAGTAATTCTGGAAGTCAGCTGGAAACTCCAGCTATTCTCCAGTGCTGGTTTCTGAGACCTCAGATTTAGAAACACTAAAAGGAACTGTGTTTATTAATTTATAAATGGCTACAATACCTACAAAAAATCCTTTCACTTAATGTTTTGGGTTTTTTTTTTTTAAATAAAACCTATTTTAAGTGGTTTGTTTAATTTAAATAAATTAGCATCTTCTTCTTTGGAGGGTTAATTATTATGCCTTCTGCTGTTCTGCTGATGAGCTGGAAGCTGTGTTCAGGGAAGGTGACTTGTACCAAGTCAGATCCAGCAGAACAGTCTCTCATTTCCCAGTACTACACTAGGATTCTGTTTCCTTCAGAGAAATAAATGCTGAGAAACACCATCTTTTGAGTAATGTACAAACACATTAGAAGAACTGAAAAATCTGAGCTGAACACGAAAGATGGAAAGAAGAGCAGAGCCATGAGGCACTTGGTGCTGCACTGAATAACCAACTGTAATGCAGGAGAGAATTGGGGTTTGGCGAGGCTGAGTAAAGACAGTGAGAGTTACGTAAATACTTCAGAGTCCTGATTTGGGTTCTAATAGATGATCAAGTACTATTTCTAGATTAGGTTTAGTGGCATTTCAAACTAAACCTGAGAGCAGAAACCCAGTCTAAGCTCTCGTGTTTATAAATCCTGTTGCTGATGGCATGTCCAGGGCCTGTGTGAAAAACAAGGGGTGTGCTTGAAGGCAGCTGTGGCCTGGGGGAAAGCACAAACTGAGAGATTTACAGAAAAATACTAACAAAACCCTTCAAAGCCTACAGACCTACAAAACCTGTGGAGATGGATGAGGATTCCTGTGTCTGAACTTGGTGCTGAAATTCCTCTTGGGTCCCTTACTCAGGAGGTCAGGCACTGAGAGTTTAACATCACACTCTCCAAAATCAATAGATGCAGGCAGATAAATCTAGATGTGTACAACAGCAATATGTTTGCATTTAAACCACCACAGACAGCTTTTTGTGAAAGTGGTACAAAGCACCCACATGCATCACATCCAGTAGAATCGGTGTCATTTCCTTTCCTGGTTGTGACTGCCAAATCACATGTTTGATTATACGTAGATTAAAGGGGAATCTTTCCTGAAAATGGTTAAACAGCCTCAATCAGACACAGCCCTCACAGCTGCCTCTAATACAAAATACCTACTGCAATGCCAATGTATAAAAAAGCAGAAGTAAACGATGAGCACTTACACCAAACATTTGTCTAAGATCTGGATCCCGGAATCTGAATGGTATATTTGAGACGTGGAGCCGTTTTGGCTGTGATTTGTTTTCTGTGTTTTCAGAAGATTGTGTCTGTTGCTGGCCATCGGTCTGTGCTGCATCATCTGTCTGCTAAAAGGGTAAAGCAAAATAAAGCACACTGTAAGTATTTCTGGCATTTTTAATACAAGAGGGTGGGCTTAAATGCTTAAAACAACAAAACAACAACAAAAAACCCCAAAACCTAAAAAGCAGTTAAATCTGCTCCAAAGTAGTGAGGAATACCAGAAGCTCAAATACACAAAAATCTAATCCATTTCTGTCGCAAAAGCATACATATTAAGTATTTGGAATAAACTGGAGAATAATTAGATTATTATTTGTAGATTTGCTTAGCTAGTCCTAAATAATGAATGAATATATCTCCCTATAAGATTGTAGGAACTCTTTTAACCTCTTCTGTGCTTGCCAAGGTAAGGAACCGAATCTGCAGTTCAAATGCTGCCTGCTCACAGAGCAAGGCAGACACTTTCAAATCAGATTAGTGCTCTCATTCAGAGGCACGGGGATTCTGCCCAGCAGGCAGGTAACACATCTCATCCTCGCTGCTGTTCCGTAAGCAGCACTGATGGGCACTGCAGGGTCAATTCTGGCCAGATAAATGGAGGCCATTATGGAAAAGGCCTTGAGTTGGAGAGGAACACAAGTTTAATCAGTGGTGAAGGCTGCCTGACAGAAGTGTGAGGCCAAGAAACAAAGTTTTACAGATTTGCTTCCTCGCCAAAATGAGGTTATGCCGTGGTACTTCTCACAGGGACACCGTTCCCTGGTTTTGAAGTTCTGGTTTAAAACTGAAGGACATTGCCGAGTGCTGTGATTTAACAAACAAATTATAAATCCTCAGCGAGATGAGGAAAAAAACATCAAATGCCCCTCATACAAAAAGTAAAATTAACCAATGCTGGTCTATCAGTATGTTATAGAAATTACTCTTTTCTGTACTTTAATTATATCCTACAGTGCCTCATTAATTACTTCTTGTACAGCACACAGTCATTAGACAAATTTCTTCATGGGTATGTTAAAACAGCACAGTCATACTCATTTGCAGGGGCAGAGGGGTTTGGAAGAATAGAAGGGGAAAGAAAATAGTTGGATGAAAAACTACAAGGATGATCTGACAGTCATCACTCTCTGCTCTTTCCTCTTCCATCTGACTGCGTTGTTTCTCTAAGTATTCATCTTTCTCTTGTGTGCTGATGTTACATTCAGTTTGCCTTTCTTTTTTTATTTAAAGAACAAAAAAGAAGAAATTGCCCATTTCCTGCTAGTATGAAATTTCTTTTAGGAGACAACAGTTAAAGAGACATAAAAATGGTTAAATAAAATAAACCTTACCATACAGTTTTAGTACCAACAAGCCTGTTGAAGAGGAAGCAAAAGAACTCAAACAAAAAATATCATTTACATCAGTAATAACTACATATAAATAGAATTCTAGCAAGTGAAATTCAACATCTTCACTAGGGAATACAACTGTTCTCAAATTAAAAGTACTAACATCTATATTGCCTATACTTCTGCTCTAAGAACACTTTATAAATAAAGGTCATCATTTCTGCAGCATCAGTAGCATCTCTGATATTTAACAGGATACAAAAAGACTCACACAAATACAAAATTTTGTGCACTGAAGAAAGATTTGCAGAGATCCAAATAAATAATGGGATCAGATCAAGTGTAAACCCAAAACTGAGTCAGTGCCACCACATCTCTTCATCTGCTCCTCCCTGAACTCACAGGTCCACAAAGTAGATAATTTATCTTGATGACTATTTAGTGATTTAAATAGAAGATATGGTATATAGCTGTCAAGAGACAAAAATGTTCCATGCTAATCTATTGTTGTCTACAATCAACTCAGAAATTCAAAATTTATATTTTGAGGTAACTGTTTCACCCAGAGACACCACAGAGATTATTTTCTACCTTCAGGCCGAAAAGGAGAGAAATACGAAAGCAATTCAGTATGTGAGAGCAGGTGGGGGATGACGGGCTGGAAACTCTTGAAGTACAACACTCCAGAAGAATTTGAGGTCAATTAGACTAATCTGAAGAGAACTAAAGAATTCTGAAGGTGCTGTTAAGCCTCAGGAACAGAGGGGCCCCAGGAAGAAATCCTATAATCAGCATCCTGTATAAATGCAAATCGAAAAGAATAATCTCTTCATTTTTTTCATAGAAATGAGGAGTAAAAGGGCTGAACTGTGCACCACAAACATCCCAAAAACAGTGAGAGCAACTGCCCTGCTAAGCAGCTGAACAGATTATGGTCAACAAAATCCAGTGAGGTTTCTGAAGGTGGTGTTAAAGTGGAGCTACAAATTATGGGTGAAGAGGATGAATTGAGATATTGTTATTTTCCAGGCCTTTGGTTGGTTTAACCACTTTTTAAAATCATTTTTATTCTAAGAAGCCTCAAATTTACACTCTCAGCACAGAATGTCTCAGAGTCTGGGCAGCAAGGGCTGAAACCCAGAAACTTTAGCAAGTCACTGTCATCAACAATTCACAACTGTCCATGACCCTCCAGATCCCTGGGGCAGAATTAACAGGGCTAAAGCATTTAGAACATATGAAAGGGCTTGGCAATGTAAGAGGCTCCTTACAAAGCACATTATCACCCAGAAATCCACGGGCGTGCCTGCGAGATCTGGACAAGGATAGCCGCGAACAGAAATGTGAAGATTATGCAAAAATTTCCAAGTAACACCAAGGAGATAAAACACACAGGGGAGAGAGGAAAGGCTGGATTTTGAAAAATCCCAGCCAGGCAGCTTTCAGAGCTCTGTGGACTCACGGAACCAGAATGTGATTTTCCTCATACATACGTAATACATTTCAGGAGAATTCTTTCACTGCTAGAGGACCTGCTGGAGAGTGGTGTTTGATAGTCCTTTAAAAATTAGCTGGTGTTATGATGTGGCATTATACTTCCTCCATCCCTGAAGCTTTGCATGCAACCAGGCTGCTTTCTGGCCCCTACTCCACCACACAGTTGCAATTATAAAATATTAAAAATTCTTAATATATGATAGTCTTATAATGAAAGTTGTAAGTACAGAATGCAGAAACAGAAGATCAAATTCCCACTCAGCAAAACAAATTGAGGTGAGCTCCCTTTACTTCAGTGAGCTACTGAAGGCTTAAGTGTTAAAATAAATTACAATGGAAACCTTCTTACAGGTAAGCAAACCCATATCAAAGAGAGCATTTCAGAAAAAGATTTCTTTTTTCATATAACATAATTTCAGTATAAAAATCTGGCATTCTTTTAAACCAAATTTGTCATCAGAAGAGTTAATGTCTATTGTTTTCTAAAGAAATTCTTTAGTGAAATATTTTTATTTTTGTTTCCTTAACTCAGTTCTAGAAACAAAAGGCTTCTATTATTTAAAAGACTTTGTTTAAGTTCTTATAGACTCCACATCAAAGTAATATTGTTAAAGTAATTTTTCTGGTTTCCATTCCTATCTTTTCCCTGAGAATTTAAGAAACAAAAACTACACAAGTGAAGAAAACCACTAAACCAAATTTTGTTTGGATAAAATATATTTGAAATTTTTTCATTTGGAAAAAAAAGTTAATTCACACACACACACACACACCCCTCTTCCTTTAAGGCCATTTCATTCCAAATTTGCAGCAATTTTCACTCAAAAATACATTCCCAAACCTTAACGCAGCCTCTAAAGCAGCCCCATTTCCCTGACTGGACACTGGAGTCTCATCTCCCACCTTCAGCACTTGTGGCAAAGGCAGCACACAATAAAACAGTGGTCAGTGAACCTGAAATCAGAGAGGGCCTCGTGCACGTTGCTTGGGTAGAAAAACCCCATTCCATTCCATTCCATTCCATTCCATTCCATTCCATTCCATTCCATTCCATTCCATTCCATTCCATTCCATTCCATTCCATTCCATTCCATTCCATTCCATTCCATTCCATTCCCCCTCCTGGCTGATGGAAATTTTCTGTGTCCCTTTCCATCCATCACTGCAGACAGCCAGCTCTGGAATGTTTCTCACACTGGAATTGTAGGAGTTTCACTTCCATTCTTTTTCACTGACTGATATCTTTCATCTCCTACAAACCAGTGATGGTGGGCACAAAGTCTTTCACCCTCAAATCCTGTTTCCAACACAATGAAATGCAGCCACAGAGGAGCTGTTTGCACACCACAGCAAGAACACCATTCTCAACCTCAGCTTTTAAAGACTGAATGGAACATAGACCATTGGAATGCCTGAAATGGAACTAAACCTTTTATCTCTTTCTGGACAAAGTGAAAATAAGTAGTACTGGAACATGAGAAAGCTTTACCAAGTCCTGATCATCCTGCTATAATCTGCAAACAAACACAAATTTGTTGCATGTCTTTTAAATCCACACCAAGTCTAGAGGAAGAACAGCCTAATTCTAGCAGGAATAAGCTCAAAAATACTTACAGAGAGAAAAGGAAGAGGGGAAAAAAAAAGAGAACTGGGTTTTTTTTGGTTTTTTTTTAAAATATGCTCAGTGGTAAATTAGGTGCTGAGTATCTTGTGTATACCTGTCAGCATAGAGTAAAGCATTTCAGAATTTTAAATTTAGCATAAAAAGAAAGCACCCATTGAATTTTTTAATAAATGCTCAAAACAGCACCTGTTTTTTTCCTGCTGCACCAATCAAGTTATTTCTCAGAGAGAAAGAGCTTGTGAATATCTTCCAGGCATTATTTGATTAAGTTGACAATATTATGTGAGCAATGGTTGGGTACCCACTGTGCTGTACTTTTGACCAAATTTATTTGTGTAATGAACACTTGCTCTGTCTCTTCTCCAGCCTGAACAGGGCTCTTGATTTAACTGGTGGTGCTGGAAGCCAAGTGAATTTACAGCCCCCACAGTCATTCTCTCTCAATCTGGAGAGAATAGCAGCAGCAGTACATGAGCAAGCATAATTCAATACATTGTGCTATAAGCACAGAAAATAATATCAGAGCTCTGCAATATACCTGTTTGATTTGATTTGTAAACCCGATAAAAAAAGCAATCGAGAAAAGTTCAGCAGAAAATATATATATACGTCCTGAGCAAAAATATAACCATGCCCAGTGTGTACAAACTGAAAAAAATCATGCATAGTAAATCATCTTCTTACTTCCCTCAGATAATATTGCACATTTTCCATTTTAAAAGGATCTAGATTCTGGAAAGTTACCTTTCCATTAAAAAGTGAGCAAAGAGAATAATTTGAAAACGAGTTTGGGACTTTCTGAAAATGCTGTTTCCCAGATACACCCCTAAGAGAGAACTGTGATGGGCTTGTAGCTTTCCTGTTTTCTTAAGTAGATTGACTGATTAATTAATCATACTTGTTTTGATAAATTTATATTCTGAAAAGTCCCAGCTCTGCAACGTGCTTCCCAGAAGCATAACAACACAGAAAAAATTGAGTTATATACGCAGATCTGTTTGGGCTTAAATGTTCACACAAAGAGGTACACAGGAAAAAAATTCTATTATTGTGCTATTTCACAATGCTGATAAACATTACCAGAAGTATCAGTGACTTTTCTTGTGTACTGCATCTCTGTTATCCTTTTCTCATGAGCAAGATCAATAGTAAGATCTCACGGCTTTCAGGATATTAAAAATTGAGATTAATTCTTCAAATTAGCTCTAAAGATAAAAAATATTTCCAGTACCTCCTACTGTGCAGCATGCAGGTCGTGCCACATCCATTTAACCCCTTGAGAATCCTTTCCTGAAGAGAATGTGCACTGCTCCCTGCTCTGATCTAATGCAAAAAGCACACAGATATGGGACTTGCTGGGACTATCAGAAAGAAATAAAGAAATGTAATAATATAATCATGCCTGCATTTGATAATTTGGAACTAGATGATCCTTAAGGTCACTTCAACACTAACCCTTCCATGATTATATTGCTAAATTTCTGGTGTAGCTGAGTATCTCACACTCCAGAGATGCTTGGTTTCAGAGACACTGCCACTGAAGCCCTGCAGGGCAAGCCCTGACCCCCCTTGTTTTTAATGGTAAAATTCCCTTTTGTTTCAGCTGGGTCACAACTTCACCCTGATGTTATACCCGCTTGACAAAGTAATTTCAGCACTTCCATTAACTTCATTCTATTCCCAGATTACAAAAGGTACAATGATCCTGGTTTCATATTCTTCATAAAAACGTTTTACCACCCAAAGCACCAAACGCAAACTGTCCAAAGCAGGCACTGGGACAGCTCTGAAAGAAGCAGGCTGAGGAGCTGAGTCCCTGTCCTGAAGGCTGTGCTGTCCCCTCTCCAAAGCGCTGAGCTCTCTGGCCACTGGCCAGTCTGTTAATACCTGAGAGCCATTCTCCCTCCCATTCCACTATAGTTGGGTGTTCAATTGTGCCTGTTGTTCTTATTAATAAAACCCATGTCGGGGAGCCGAGGTGAAATGTGAGACACACACATTTGGGTCACGAGCAACAAAGGCAGGGTGTCAGAGCACCTCTGGTAAGGGAGGACACACAACCACCTCCCTTCTGGAACATTTCCTGCCAGAGGTCCTTGAGCAGTCAGATGAATACAATTTATTCCCAGAAGACAGTGTAAGGTGGCTGACTGTCACTGGGGCATTTGTTTCAGATATACTGCCACACACAGGCACACCCCAGTAGAATCCCTTAATCCAATTTACTGACAAATGAAAAAGAACCTGAATAATTTTGTGCTTTGCTTCAGCAGTTCCTGACGTTCCACTATTGAACGTGCTCTGGGGTTTCAGCAGACTGGGTATTGTTCAGGGCTGAAGACTTGCAAGCAGTAGTGATTATTTCTCTCATTTCTAGATGGATGCATTCTGGATGCTGATACCACAGGCTACAAGAAAGCACTGCTATTATTGTGATAGCTTATGCATGGAGAGCCAGCAGCCTAAATAAGAGATCATTAATTCTGAGGACAGATAGGAGCAATAAGATAGGTTTCTTAAGCCTCTGGTACTGCAGGACAACCAAAGAGTAATTAATAACTTGGCTACGTTAATTATTTCCCCAATTAATCTTCCTTAACAATATGGAATATAGCCCTTATATAGTGCTTTACATTGCCTTTGCTGGTTCATCATTTTTCTTCTAAAATATTCAGCAGGGTCTCAGGGAACAGCATATCAATCATGTCTGGAGGAGAATCACCAAAATCCATACATTTTTTGACTTGTGAACATGTCTCAAAACTTGGGCCAAATTTGCTGGCATAAAGAGCAGATATTACTTTAAAAGAATATTTGTAAAATGTTTTAACAGAGTTGTGTGTAACCAAGCAGTTTCCAAGTTCAGCTAAGGACATGCAGCCGACATCAGAATATCAGTAACATGAAATGGGAGAGGGAATGATAAAAGGTTGCCTCAATGAATTATTTATTGCTTGTATTGATTCAATAAATATTTCTGACCACCTACTGATCCCATCCACAACATCACAACAGCAATTAACAAAAGCTTTCCCTAATTAGCTGCATCCTGGCTCCATTAGCCAAGAAGAAATGCATACACACTACGCACATCTTTACAAGTCCACGCTACATATAATAAAACACAATTATTGTGATATTTTTCACAAGATAGTATTAAAATAAATTCCTTGGGTTTATCCTTAAAAAAATAGTGGACAGATTAGGAAATACTATACTGTCAAAGGACAAAAGTATTAACTTAATCCAAATGAAAAATCTTAACTAGTGATATAGAGACACAAAGAAATAATTGATTTTGTTATTCCTCTTTCATCTGTTAGACAGAAGTCTGCTTTGTTTTTCGTGGTGGTTTTGTTGTTGTGGGTTTTTTTTTGTTTGTTTGTTTGTTTTTAATGTAATTCTTGCAGGAAGAAAGTGTTCAAAAATAACTTGGTTTCAATGCTTGAAAGCTTAATGTAAAATCCAGATGGGCAACCAATGAAAACACATTAAAAAACCTCATGACAGTAAATATAGAAATCTTGATTAGAGGGGTTTCTATCATTTGAGTGGGAGCTGTAGCTTCACACTGCACAAGCTGGCTTACAAAGCATTACCAGAACAAGAAGCCACCAGGATCCTCAGCACTAAAGAATGCCTTGCTCATGACATTTTCCCCACAAATTGCTCAGCACATGTACACTGCCGATTCTTCTCTCGTTTCTCCCCCACTGGAGCTCGTGTCCCCGCGTGTGTCTGAGGACACACAACACTCATGGTGTGGTTTCATGAGCACCTAAAGCCTCAACACCACACCTGCCCTTCCTCACACCTCAGGGCTCAGGCTCCTTCCACCCACCACTCCACATAAACTGGATTATATGAAATAAGATACATAAAATTATCTAAAATAAGACTTGGGAAGCGTCTGAAAACATCCACAGGGAATAGCTGTGGTATGCTCTGAATATGCAGGAATACAGATCTGCCATCTAAGTAACAAAGTTTAAGGGAAGAGGGGTAAAATAGATGAAGAAATGTTGAAAGGTTTTGTAAAGCTTCCAGGTAAATATACTTAATGGTTATGATAGTCCTTAAAACGCTTTAAGTTACACTTTGATAGGCAATAAATCAGGACATGATGCCCTTGAGAATAAGACTTTCTGACTGATGCAAAACTTGGCATACTTGGTTTCTGGAAATCCACTGGTTCTCCCCAAGTTCTGTCCAACTCATTTATTACCTTGATTTATGAAGAAATTATCCAGAAAAGAACATAAATCAATACACAGCAAGGCAACTGTACTTTTACCTGTGGCCGTTCATTCATGCACAAGCATTACTGCTCTAACATAGAATGAGATTCTTTTTTTAAATGTTCTAATTAGCTTAAGAGTTCTTTCTCTTTCAAGTGTTATCCCTCATAAGTCAACATTATAAAAGGCTGCAGTGCTGCAATAAAGCTTATTAAACTTTTGTTCTGGAAGCAGGCTCTATCTGGAAAAAACAATTTCAACATCTGCACCTAACTTGTACAATGCTGTGACATTTAACAATATTTGTCCAAATAAAAAAATCATTAATTATATACTGTGCTACACAGCTCCAGAGGATACTATTTGCTTTAAAAAAAAAAAAATAAATAAAAAATGAGAGTGTCTTTAGATGGAACATTTGCAGGTCTGGCTAGGAGTTGTTTACCCTCAGCTTGAATCAATGCACACTAGTTTCTGGAATTCCCCTCTGAACTAGATTTATGTCATGCATGTAAAGTCCCTTTTTGTGAGTGTTGTGTTGACACAACCAACTGCTGAGTGAACTTGTGAGAGCAGAGTTTCATGCTGAGAGAGAACGGCTGATTGCTCCAGCTCACGAAAAGAAAGAAAATGTGACAGCGTGATAAAAGGTTTTTCTCTGTTTGACCTCTCACCTATTGCTGGATCCCTGCTGTGACTTTCCATTTGCTCACTTGCATATCTTTGCCCAAGGAGTCAGTTGTTGAACCCTCTGAAATACAGAGGAATTTGAGGGTTCTCCATGTCACAAAAAAGACACTTTGTAAATCCCATTGCTCTTTTTATACTGAGGTACTCACCAACTGAACAAGCAGCAGTTCAGCGCCTTGCAGGATAGTAACTTCTCAAAATTAGATTACACATTTAATGAAAAACAGCTGAATTTATTTTTCTTATTGGGCGTGTTTGGTGGTCTCGTATCTTAACAGGTTGCAGCCAAAATTTTCAAGGAGTTGTGACATTCTGAATGGAAAAGCTGATCTGTACCTGCTCCTCTCGAAAAGCAGCATGCCTGGAGTTCCCCAGTGGCACAGCCAGACACAGAGGAGTCCACATCAAGGAACATTATGTTTTCTGTAAATCATTCTTTTTCATCCGTCCCTTGAAGCTCACTCAACACCTTTCCTTCATTAATGTGAAAGACAATTTAAAGTTTTGTCCTTCCCTTCTCCCATTTTAAAAAAGGAGCAAATCTGAAGAGTAGTAGATGGCTCAAAGAATTTTTAAAGGGTTTAAACCATCATTTCAAATCTAGCTGTGAATGCTGAGGTTGTGATGAATTCTGCTTGATCCTATGAATGCAGCTTGTTACTGAGCTGCACCATGCAGCTCCCACTGCAGAATTGCTTTGAATACTGATACTCAAGTTTAAGGAAACATCATTTGAAGAACTGGAAACAGGACTCAGATTCCCCCTGAAATCAAGTTTTCATTTCCTGGAAAAAGTTCTCAGAAAAGAGGGCAAAGGAGACATTCTCTACCAGCAAACCTAGAATCAGAAGGATTGGCACTGTGAGTTTAAACCTAATTCCCACCCTTCCCTCTTGCTCACAACAAGCCTGCCAGCAGACCTCTTCCTTTACTCATCCTCAAGCAACCAGACATTTGTCAGCAAAGATATTTCTATTTTCATCTAACATCTGTACAGAGAAGCCATTGGCCAAAGCAGGGCAGTTTAGCTGTCTGCAGTTCCTTTCAGGAATCAGTACAGCACGGTACAGCCACGCTCCCTCAGCCCTGTGGCACAGATTCGTCTCCCCTTGAATTCTCAGGAAAGGGACTTGGCCAACTGATGCTGTTGAGGGATGAAAGCAGGCAGGGTGGAGTGACTGATACCCCAAGAGGGTTGTGCTGCCAGGCACAGGGACCCTGCCAGGCTGGAGAAACAGGCACGAGGAATCTCATGAAGACCAAAACTTGGAGAGGACAGCCCCATGTGCAGGGGAGTGACTGGCAGAAGAGCAGGGAAAGAGCCCAAATGGAATAGGAGTCAACAATATGTGAGGGATTGGAGCATCTGACACAAAGGAGAGAATGGGAGAGCCAGGATTGTTCAGCAAAAGAGAAGGCAAAAATGCCCAGGGGGAGAGAGGAAAGATGAAGGAGCTGTACTTTGGCCAGTGGCGCCCAGCGAGGGAGCAACAGGCAACGAGCAAAAGCTGCAGTACAGGACATTCTGTGTAGGAGCAGGAAAAAACTATTCCTGGGAGTGATCTAACATCAGAACAGCTTTCCCAAAGACCTTGTGGAGCTCCCTCCCTGGAGGAGTTGAACACCCACTGGACACAGTCCCGAATAACCTGCTCCAGTTGATCCTGCTTGGTTTGTCAGCAGATGGAGGCCGGGTCCAGAGACAAGAACCAGCCTCGTACCCCCCTGTGAAGCAGTGACAGAGCAGAGCAAGGTGACAGGACAGCAACCAGCAGGTCAGGGTCCTGTCCAGAGGGTCAAAGACCTGTTCAGTGGGTTCCATGGCAGATGGGGCTATGATGGGGAGCCCAGTGGAGGTGGGCAGGGCAGGAAGGACCAGCAGAGCCCTGACAAGGACCATTCACAAAGGCAGATACCAGAATATTGTGAGAAAGCAGTATGCCAAGGAAGAACATTGAAAAAGGGAGTGGGAACAATGTTCATTCGGGTGGGCAAAAATTTCCGCTTTCTGTGGTACACAAAACACCCCCCACAAACAGAGATCCTTCTTCTCTGTGACCTGGCTGGAAAGAGACTCTCCCAGACACAGAGAAATGGAAGCCTCCACACCTTAGCATGGCATTACAGCAGAATAAACGTTACATAAAGCAAATTATCACGCAATAAAGCAATATTATTATACCAGCAAATGACAGCTGTAGGTCACCTCTTCCCATCACTGTTCTCCATCGTGCAATGGCCACAACCCGGATAAACAAGGCACTCTTCAGGGAGGAAGGATTAATGTCACAGGAAGGCACTCCAGCAACACCACTCTCCTCACTGTGCATTGATTTACTTGGTTACTCTATTTTACCTTTAAAGCTCGCTTGGATAGCTAAGATCCCTACACTGCTCTTGTAAATTCTCTTGACATATAAATTGAGTATACTGTAAAACAGTATAACCATGTAAGTAAATAAATACATTTATTTTTGGGGCAGTCATGATCACTGCATCACTTGTTAGTTCCTAGGATTTTCATTCCTTTCTGCATTCCAGAATCCCTTCCACCTGCACAACACAACTGAAGTCTCTCTGTGCACACACTTTGTTTCCCATATTAGTAACTGAAAGCTGCAATAATCACCTGATTCTTCAACCTATAACTGAAGTGTGATCTAATAATTCTGGCCAATTGAAAGGAAAAAGCAACACAAAGGAAAACTGAAAGCAGAATTTTGCCAGATGTCTATTACAGAGTTAGCTTATCAGCCACCAACCCCTGTGAGAATAATGCCAGTGTCCCACACCCCAAAGCCAGTCTTCCACCAAATTTCATGGACAATTTACTTGTTTTTATTGCATTTCAAACTTCTACTGCAAAAGAAAGCCCCACCAATCCTAGTCTGCTATCTCCGTAGGTTAGTGGACTTAAACTGGAAAAGGGGGGAAAAAAAGAAGAAAATATATTTCCATTATTTTTATGAGACTGCTTCTAAACTTAAGCTTGTCTCCCTAACTTGTATAAGAGGTCAGCCAAACAGATTTTCAGTTCCTTTAGTGATATCAGGACATGCAGTTATGTTTATCTTCAATGCTGCTTCAGAAAATATTTGGTAATCTAACATCTACTCAACAGAAACCATTTCATGGTGCTTTTTTGCTCTTTTCTAGGTATGGAACTTTCATTCTGCTTTCTACATTGACCGCCTTTACTGCTTTCTAAGGCAAAAAGAGTTTGGTCGATCAGTTTGACGACCAAGCCTGCACTTCATAACCTGGGCTCCGAGAATGTGAGGAGATCACAGGGGGTTTTCAGTCCATAAAACCAGACTTTATTCTGGATGAGCTAAGAATCTTTGTGTGAGCAGGACTCAGACGCTAATTTGAGAGGAAGTTACGGCAATAATTAACAGCTATTTGAAGTAAAACTCATTTAGAAATATAATGAACTGAGAACACTTAAACAGACTTCATTCAGGGAAAGATAAAAGAGTAGCTTACAGAAATATGGCCTGAATTGCACTTCCATTTACATCATCTACTTCCTCTGCTTCTAAAGGAAATAATGTAAAAAATGCTATTTGCTGCGCTTGTGGAAGTGGATTTAAAACTAAAATTGTAAATTATAGCCTTTACTGCCCACTCACTTCCATCTTGGTAAAAAACTCATCTGTTGACCACTCAATAGCTAGAGCAAAACTACCACAAGCAGCTTTAATTATTATTTACAAAATGAAAGAAAAGCAGTTCAAGAAGGGAGACTCAAAAGGGCCGGTGCAATTTGAAATTTCTTCAGTTATTTGCATAACCATCCAATATGCTTTAATGGCTGCAGTTATGAGATTATCTAAATTCATGAAGAATATACATTTATTAACACATCTACTCAGCACTTTTACTCTTCCCTGATTAGAATGTCAGGTGAACATTTCAACTGAGGGAAAATGAATTGTGAGCTAAGGATGGGCAGCTCTGTCTCACCTGACTCGCTCAAGTGAAGAGCCTCTAATAGACACTGGGGGGGATGCGTTAAATTAGGAACCACATCATTGAGCTCTCTCAAATTTCCTTTAAATAAAAAGCAAGAAGAAAAGGTTAATTAAGTTCTACCACGCAATTCTATTAACAATATCCATGATTACTGTAGCATGAGGAGGACATTTAATTCAAAAAAGAAAGAAAGAAAGGGGGAAGAAGCCCTGGTGAAATACTCGGCTGGTCCATCACAATGACTGAGCTGCTTTCAGGCACTGCAGGCTCTGAGGCTGCTACAGCAAAAAATCCAAACAAATAAAATAAACAAACAAACTTCCTGCCCAAAAGTACGACACAGAAAGGCTCATAGCTTAATATGCAGCTATAAATTGGTAATATATAATATTTTTTTTCTGTTATCATCAAAATCCTGTATTTTGTACTGTGAAGCAGCATTTGACTAGGCAAATCATGTATCTGATATACTGACCCACCAGGGCTTCATGATTTGGATTTCTAGCTTGACCAATTGCTCCAAAATAAAGCAAGCCACCTCAGCATTAATAAATAAATCTATTCTGTTAAGAGAAATTACAAGGGCTTTTACAAGAGGCTTCACTCTCTGGTCTCTCACAGGTTTTTTTGTGCTAATTCTGTCAGCACAGCAAGTACTCAAAGTGCTCCTTGCAAATTTAAATAAGGTCTTCAACTAAAAATAATCATCTACAGAGATTCCTGAAGATATAGTTGCACAATCCAAACACTATCAATTTAAAGTGTATCATAAAAAGAACAGGATGTGTACATTTTCAACTCCACAAAATAATAATAAAAAAGATTGATGTGTCTAAATCAAATATTTTCACTTCAACATTTTTCTGTCTAGTCCCCCAAAACTATTGGATATCCTCCAGATGCAGATGTGTTTTATGAAGAGAATAAATTGAAAAATAAAATACTTCTTTTGTAACCAGAGAGCAGAGAAGGATGAAAGCAGGTATCAACAGCCTGCAATTTTTTATATTTGATTCCAGATTTTATTAAGTGTTTCAATTTAGCCTGGCCAAAACATGGCACTTCATTGAAAAGAGTGGAATGGACTCCAAAGATTAATGACAGTAGAATTATCCTAATCTGTCATAAGCTCTGATATAACAGTAAGAGGAAGTAATTTGCTTTAGTAAAAAGCAATGACCACCAAAGCATGAAAATTAACACTCCACAGAGGTAGATATTAAATGAGAAATATTAGCTGCATCAGCACATTGGAGACAATTATAAACTGCAGAGGATTTCTGAGACTGAGAAATGGTGCATTTATTATGATAAAGTCAATTTTACCACTCAGTAAATGCTCAGTTTGTGATTTTAGTACTGAATTTCCTTCCTCTCAAAGGTAACTTGCATTACTGCTTTCAAAAATTTATATCACTTTTGTTTCCTTTATGCGTTATATTGCTTACTTTATCTCATGGAAACTTATTAATACAGAGATGACAAAAAAAAATCACAGAGTATTATGTTATTTTATTACTTTCTTTGAGCACCCAGACAACACCTGACATGCTTTTGAGAAATTATATTAGTCAAAAATGGGTTTTTATCAGTTTCAGTAAGTGAATGTTTATGAACAGATGCGAGCCTCTTTCTTTTTTTCTTTTTTTACAAAGAGAAATAAATATAAGAAGATAAGCAAAAGTACACAGGGAAGATACTTTGGCTTTACATTCCTGTATTACAGAATAAATCCAAGCTGAAGATTTTTATAACCACCAGCATTCATACTGAAAGGTGCTAATGCATCATTATGATCTAGCAGGTTGCTGGCTGTGTTTTACAGCCTTTCACACTACATTAACCTTTTGTACCTCAAGTATTTATGACCTCATAAGTAAGTATTTATCAAACTGAAAGCTCATATACAGCACTGTATTTTAGCTCGCAGTTTTTAGGAACATTTATAATTTCTCTTTGCCTGCATTTAGCATCACTTTGGTTTACGGTCCGTGTTTTCAGCAAAGATATTAATGCAAAGTAAAACTGCTTTTCCCACTATCCATGGAAATGTCACAAAACTATGAAATGCCTTAAGTAGGGTCTCATGTCACTGTAAAACAAAAGAAAACAACTTCCCATGCATATTATACTCAGGAATAAAATAAGAAATGGTTAGAAAAAGCAAATATAGCTGTTCTGCTCCCTGCCATGTTGAGTGGTGTATCAGAGCCAAAAAACCAGAAATACTCTTGGTATGAGAACTACCACAATTACTTAAGTAATAGGTGCCTCACCTACAAAACGCTCTCTATTAAAAAAAAAATAAAAAAAAAAAATAGTAATTCAGACATATGCACAGCCCTGTTTGAGAAAAAAAAATCCCACAGCTGACTAATGCATTGAATAAATATAATACAAACACAGTATTGGTTGCAAATATTCTTCCCAGCAATTCACTATGAAATCTGAGGTAGTGAAACCTACTGTGAGCAAGGGCAATTTGCAACTTCACACACGTTCCTATAAAATTTGGGGCTAACAAGCACCATGGATTTTTATATCTCTGAGAGAAACGAGGCTTGTCCAAACCTGTCTTGTCTTTGTTCTCTCTCAGGTGTGTGTGACAGGGTGAGGCAGTGTCCTCCTGCTCACAGGCACCTGGGCAATGGCAAAAAAAGGAAAAAAGGAAAAAGAAAAAAAAAATGCGAAAGGAAAACCATGAGGAAAAATGCCACAGAAAAGGAAGAAGGGTCTCAGCTGCTCAGTTACAATGTTCTGCACACTTATGCAGGGATGTTTGGAAGAACAAGAGGTCAATCTCAGCCACTGAGGAGTTTCTGCCTGCTGGTAATTGTACTACACACAGAACACTATTGGATTGGCCTTGCTTGCTGCAGTTACTGTAGGGGAAAAAAAGAAAAATACCCACCAAATATAAATGACTCTGCCACGGATGGAACAGATTAAGGAGGTGCTGAAGTGCCCTTCTCCAACAAGAAGCTGCCAGGCTCCCTCCCAGTCATGCTCCTGGTCCATACGGGGACCTCCTGCCACCCTTCCTGCAGCTCTCGCAGACTGTGCAGTGCAGGCTCTGAACTCAGCACCCCACTAAGTACAGGGCCAGCTTCCAGCCCCCTCTGTCCCAACAGCCCCAGGTCCCTGTGTTTGTACAGCTCCACACCTGAACACTCTCGTATTTCACACATACACAGCACAGGGAATTTCAGACCCTTGCCATGATCCTGGCAGCAGTCATGCTCCTTGCACCATTTCATGCCCCATCCCTGACTCCTCCATCCTTTCCTCCGTGGAAGGGAACATGAAACTGTGTCAAAGCAAAGGAGCAGATGCATCTTGTCATTGTGTGTGTATCAGCTCATCACACACCCCAGGGTGGGGGTGAATGAGGAGTTGGTAACTTCACACTGTCTGCATGGTATGTCTGAAAGGTAAACTAAGCTGCACAGTCTTGCCTTTAAAAAAGGAAAGAAATATATATATATCTTTCAGTAAGTCTGTTACTTAGGAAATATATATATAAAAATATAAATATAAAATTTCCTAAGTAACAGAGTATCTCACCAACATTCTTTTTTATTCATACACCTGAAACGTAGCATTCACACAAATCAAGCTGAGACTGTGATCTATTCAAAGCTCAATGCTCCAAAAGCATCAGTTCAAAATGAAATTCAGCAATAGCAATCTGTTGTTATGGAGAAAAAAGTCTATTTCTCAGTCTAGACACTTGGGCTCAGGACAGCCAGCTTCTGCAATCAATTTTGTCACAGATTTGCCTCTGGCAGGTTATTTAAACTACTTGTACCCTAGTTCCTTCTCAACAAAAGCAGAAAAAACAATAATTGTAATTCAGCAAAATCTCACAAAATGGTGACAAGGATTAAATAAATCTTTTCATGAGATGCTTGGAAAGGATGATCCTCTAAACTCAACAAGAAAGAATCACACTAGATTAGATCAGCAGCAGCACATTCAGAAATCTCTCAGTCCTACAGCCAACCCCCAAACCTAAAGAACTCCTGAATATAAAGAAACATCTTCATCATTTGAGGTCACAGACTTGTAAAGTCTCTGTCCCAAATTGTTTTGTGTTACCCCATGACAGTGGTAGGAAATGCAATTCAACTCCCTCATAGAAGAAATGATCACCTGGAAACACAGCAGAAATTTTGGAGGAGAGACAAGGGTTGCCTTGCATTCACACCAGAGGAGGGCAGCCCTATAAAGCACCCAGAGATCCCCCTGTGCCCTGACAGGCTGCTGGAAATAAAAACCCCTCAACCCCTGAGGGGTCACACATCCTCCTGCAGCTCCTGTGAGCCCTGTGTGAGGGCAAAACCACAGCAGGATTTCATAGCAGGGGTTCCATCCCTGTGGCAAGGCAATCATCATCCCCAAGGAGCCCGTGTTCCGTTCCTGCAGCACCAACCTCAGCCCGGGGATTTTGTGCATTTCCCACCTTCAATACACCAGAGAGAGGACAGAGAGGACAGGGCACATGTGCAGTGACTACAGACAAAACACTGAAGCAAACTTCAGAAAAACCTTCAAGCCCTCACAGCTCCTTTTCTCAGTGACAAAACTGGCCTCGACGTGCACGAGGATATTGTTTTCACCAAAAGAAGGGCATGGTGCAAAGGTATTTCATCAATATGAGAGCAACAAATTTATCACCTAGGCTCTATTCAAATTACCAAAGGGTCCAGCTGCAAAAAATGTGAATAGCTTCTGGCATGAAATATCTGCTCTTGTTGAAAACTGCTGAGCAAGTGCCACACCTGCTTCTGCATTTCATCAATAGGGCAAGGAGTCACAAAGCATCCCCAAATAATAACTTCTTTCAATTGCATCTTAAAGATTTTATGGTTAAAACCCATTTCTTCACCCAAAAAGTATGCTCAAGAACAAACCATCGTAATAAATGCACAGTTTGTTAGAGGCGCAACAAACTTATCACCAGCCAGCTTTTTTCCCTTCTTTTTAGTCCCAGCTGCAGCACACAAATGAGGGGACAGAGCTTTCCAGAAGAGCATGGAGTCATTGGTCTGACACCTCTTGGTGACACGAGGGACCTTCCTGTGAATGTCTTAACCCCATGATGAAGCAAAAAGTCTCCTTTTTTTTTCTTACAATAAAGGCAAAGCACGATTCCTCATGGAATAAAATAGATAGATGATCATGATAGAAAGACAGATCGACAAGCCAAAACTTGAATATTCTGCAGTACAAGCCCTCCCTTCCTCCCAATGAAGGCAAAAGGCTTTAAAACACAGGGCACAGTAAGTTCAATCAAAATTAAAAGTATCAGGTTGCTAAATTATAGCTCCTAGCCAGCTGGTTCTAAACTTAGCAGCTCTAAATGATCAGAATCTGAAATATGTCAAATCAATAATTCAATTAATTAGAAAGCCACTCAAAAGCGGGGCAATACATTAGGACTGTTTAGGTTAAGGAAACTGGAAATACTGAGAGTAGCATCAGCATCATTCAAACCTGAACAGATCGTCTGTAGAGACATTAAACAGCTGATGATAGTGGAAAGCAATTTTTGATAGTGGGTGGCCAGGGCACACACGGCTGGGAGAGGTGACGCATTCCTCAGTCAGAAACCTGACACACAAAATGATTGATTTTAGTGTAGAAAGACTTGCTACACTTGCCTAGTTAGGATTAACATCACCTGTATCATCTGGCACAGAGTGAGCAGATGTTACATTTCTAGGTCTGTTTAGGAAACTTCACTTTGAATGACCTCAAATACCCCATATCCTCAATTTACAACCAGGGGAAATTTCCAGGCAGAAAAAATTAGATGCATTGGGATAAGGGGGACACGTGGGAGCCTGGGATAGAGCAAATTTGTTGTCCTATAAGTATGTATTTGGAAAAGAAATAAACAAAACAATAATAATAAAACAAACAAACAAACCCAGAAATTAAAAAGTAAACCCAAACCCCTACAGTTATATTGAAAACAGAAGCATCTCTTAATGCACTATAATAGTAAAATGATAAAAAAGGGGGCTTCCTCCGTTTGGAAGCACAGAATAGAATCAGTGATTCAGACACTGGTGCCTTTGATTGAACATGTTTTGTCTCTAAAATGCATTCAAATCTTTGGAAAGTTGACTTTGCTGTACATGCAAAAAGAGAAGTAACATGGGAAATGGCTGCAAGTTCCTTTCAAGAGAGAACAGAGAGATAAAAGGGATGGATGTACAATGCTTTCAACTCAGTGGGGAAAAAAAGAGAAGAGGGAGCCCAGCTCAGAAATGAGAGCAAGTTCTAAAATTGGAAACGCTTGCTGGAGACGAGAAGAAACCAATAGCAGCATTTTAGGCTGGTGTGAAAGTGCTTTTATTGCATGTGTGAGCCGTTTCACAAGTACAGCTCCTGCCAGCCTGGATGTCAACTCCAGCAATTGCAGAGAGCAGCAGCCTGCAGGGCTCCAGAGCATCCCAACACCTGCACTCAAACACCAGCCAGCAGTACCCAGGAACTCTGCACCCCATGGGGCAGGACCTGCCCCTAAAGCCAGGCCCAGACCTGCCCCTAAAGCCAACGCCAGACCTGCCCCTAAAGCCAGCCCCAGACCTGCCCCTAAAGCCAGCCCCAGACCTGCCCCTAAAGCCAACCCCAGACCTGCTCCTAAAGCCAGCCCCAGACCTGCCCCTAAAGCCAACCCCAGACCTGCCCCTAAAGCCAGGCCCAGACCTGCTCCTAAAGCCAGCCCCAGACCTGCTCCTAAAGCCAGGCCCAGACCTGCCCCTAAAGCCAGCCCCAGACCTGCTCCTAAAGCCAACGCCAGACCTGCTCCTGAAGCCAACGCCAGACCTGCTCCTGAAGCCAACGCCAGACCTGCTCCTGAAGCCAGCCCCAGACCTGCTCCTAAAGCCAATCCCTCCAGAAGCAGCTCTGGCCAATTCCTGTGCACTTCCAGCCCTCTCAGCTGGAAGCGCTTGCAAGGCTTCTCCCTTCAGTCCAAATCAGGATTTTGTAGCTAAATCCCTGCGTACCAGGGCATGGTTTTACTGGGATATATCATCACCCGCTCAGGGGGATCGAACAATGGCCGTCTATTAAAAATTATTCAATCCCTACACTGCAAATATGTTGATTCCTCCAATGACACTAATAGCCATGCGTTTTAAGATCAACACTTTCAGGGACTACTATAAAATGCAAGCTTTTCAATTTGCTAAAAATCTAGGGGTTTAATCTCATTTTAATTTCTTTTTTACATCCTTTATTTTTCAATACAAGCTAGTATTTTTTTTTTCCAAACACTCTGACAAAGCTAGAATACAGTCAGTATTTAAAAAGAGGTCAAAAGTGACATCCATGTATAAGCAATCAAGCTCCATTATTTCTGCTGCTCCAGCTTGGGATAGTTTTGCCACCTGTCCCTGTCAGATTTTCTTTAAAGGGAAAAAAAAAGAAAAAGAAAAAGAAAAAAAACCCAAACCAACAAACAAACAAACAAAAAAAAAACTTCTGTATGAGAACAAGGAAATACAAATATTCACAGGTGAAACTTGGTATCTGCTTCACTAAAATTGGCAACACTGTAATTGTAAACTATTTAGGAAAGGAAATGGGGTGAAATACGTCCACAAGAAGCCATATTTCTCAGCACAATCAATATTTCCATACCCCTAAAACCAAAAGAATAAGGACTCTAAGTACATAGGCAACTGAATTGCTACATTTTCAAGTAAATGCATAAGTTTAAAGCAAATTTGTCTGGCCAAAACAATGAATTATTTCTCTAAGTAAAAATCTACAAGATTTCGTTTTGAGTCTTTTCTAGCTTTAAGATGAATGCTTGCAAATATTTTAAACAAGCTGACATTTTATAACCACATTTTTGGCAATAAATCTCTTTAAACAATAGCAGCAATAATATATTTTGTAACATGGACATATTAAAAATTAAAACCACAGCCTCATGAAAAGCAAAACCAGGTGTCCCAGCATCGTTATAACATGAAAAATAGTCAACTGACATACTTTGAGATTTTTAGATCTCTCTTTTCTCACACATTACGTTATAACCCTTTCGATCTTTTTTCAACTTCAGCTTCCACTGGAGGAGCTTCATCTGCAAACACTAATTAGCACAGGCAGGCTCAGATCTTCCTGGCTAGCTGGGTGAACATGCCTGCAATATGTTGCAGCCTCGGTACACAACTTGTTTTCAAATCAAATATTTAGATACTGCTCTGGAACAGCTGGAACTTATGTGAATCCTTAGGAAATTAAATAGTTGACATCTTCCGACGCACTTTTTATAATAGCAACAAAAAACCCACAGACACAGGAAAGGCTTGATTGTAAGCACGCTCCCCTCTTCTGAGTGAATCAGAAGGCAGTCAGCTGCTTTTATCCTTTATAAATCAGAGAATAAAGGAAAAGTATTTGAATTACAACCCAAAGCAAAAAAAAAAAAAAAAAAAAAAGGCACAGCAAGAGCAGCTCTCCATTCTTACTTTGGACGGGTAAGGGAGCTGGGAGGCAGCACCAACCTCATCCCAAAGTCTGCAGCCAGTCAGTTTATTAAGATTGAGACATCCTCAATGGCAAACAATCTGCACCTCTGCTCCACAGAGATGCTTTCATGCTCTCTGCCTCCAGCTGGGGGTGTGCTCAGACCTGGGGGCAGAGGCAGCTGAGGAGGGGCCACACAGGTGCTTTTTTACCCCTGCCTTTCACAGGCACTTGTGCACAGCTGGTTGCTATGGCAGGGAAGGAGCACTGACACATCCTGCTGCCACTGGCAGGTGGGTGCTAAATGGGCAGCTCAGTTTGTGGCTGGGGTACACTCATTATCTTTCAGAGGCAGCGGCAACTTCCCAGGTAGGGGAGAGACCAGAGGCAGTGGCAGCTGCTTCAGTGGGTGAGATTTAAAGAGGTCTCTGCTGGAAAAGCAAATGCAAGAAGCCCCTTTAAGCAAGAACAGCAGAAGACCTAAGGGATCTCTGTTAAAAAGCTGTTGAGAAGTTTTCCTAAATCAAAAAAGGCAGCACAATATGCTGATGTTTCAACACAACTGTGTGGGATGTCAGCTGAAAAGCAGCTAGAACCAGCAAGCTGGTGCAATTTAGACAGAAAAATACCAGAGAATTCATGTATGTTTTTCACATCCACTATATATTTTCTTCAGAGATTTCAAATTCTCTGCATGCCACATTAAAATCAGTGGTACCTCCTATAGCGGAGGAGGGAATGAAAGCAAGCTATCAGATAATATTGGAAGGAGCAAAGCCTGGTAAGAGACAGAAAACAGAGAGAAATCATACACATTGAAAATGAAAGAAAGACTCTAAAAAAGGAATAGTGTAGAGATGAAAAGGAAGATAAGACAATGAAAATGCACACAAAGAAGCAAGCAAAAGAAGAGGAAGGTTTTGTAATTATTTTTTTTAAATTAGCAATTAATTTATATTTCTATATAAAAACTTCCCAATATATGAGGGAGGTCAGTCATGGTCAACCCACTACAGTGTATCAGTTTTGTAAAGAAATTGCAATGTAGGATTTTAATTAAAGACAGAAAAAAACAGGTTACTCTCTTATCCCTTCTTCTGGAATTTCTACAATTAATTAATACATTATAGGCCATTTAATGTCTAGATTTGTGCAATTTAAAACGACCAACCAACTCTCTCTGCATATCACAGAAAGACCAAACGGGGCGTGATATGCATGGTAGGGTATTAGCTCAGTCTAATTCTTTTTCCAGCAAAGTCTGAAAAGAGGAACTTCTAACCCTTCCCTAAACGCGTATCTGGTGAATAAGAACATTTTCCTCTGTCTGCTTCTGCCTGCAATGTCTATCTCAGCCTGTCAAGCCACTGCTAGAGCATAAAGCTACTTCAAACTTACAGATGGATTCACCTGCTTGTGGGTTATGCCAAGACAGAGGGACATGCCTTGTTAGTGTCTTTCTAATCCTGCTGGAGAGCAAAGGGAGATGTCTGAATCAAGCCACTCTCTCACACTGACCCTAGAAAGGAACAGATTAAGCAGGGAGAAGTGGTAAGCAAGCCCACACATGAGTAACGTTTAATTAAAGCAATTCTGTGGGTGGCTGGGTGAGTGGGAAAGCTGAAGAGAGAGATGTGTGGGAGAGGAATGGAAACTTGAGAGTATAAACAGGATTAAAAAGAAAAAAAAAAAAAAGTATTTTCAGGGTTGGGGGGTAATAACCCACTAAGCCATCCTTAGCTGAGACCCACGTGTCATGCAGGAGAGTAAGTTTAGCTCTAGGCACAGACTGGCACAGGAGTAGAAGTTCAGACTCATGATTAAAGGGAGAAGAGAGGCTTGAAGCTTCTCTGCATGATCTTCACAGCTTTTAACTCCAAACCTGGTCAGTCTGCAGCTACCTGAGGTACCTGACCACTCTGATCTCTCTAATGGACAGGCAATTTCCTGCAAGCAAGGGTAAGGATTTTTCTGGATAAATAAAAAGTTACAAACCTGTTCTCATCTCCAAGCAATACATAGATTTACACTGCAATTACAAAGAGCTGGTGAATGGAGGAATCAACAACTTCTGATAAAGTTGCAAACCATTAACAATCAATTACATCAATTACAAGAGAATGGAAAACATCATTGGTCTTAGCTAACCTAACACAGCCACTCGTGCATGTAGTGAAAATGAGCTAATTTTCACAAAAAAAAATCCCCTCCGAAGGATCAATTTTAATTCCCATGTTGTAATGTGGAGCAAAGATGCAGGAGGTCAAATATAAACGGAGTTGAAATTGGCTATTTCATCACACCAAGGTCCCCTTTGAAATTAATGCTCAGTGTATTCAGCAATTTTTTTTCTCAATACATATGCACCCAAAGCACAGCCAAAGCATTTGCATGCCATGGCTACTTACACTGCACAGAGAGAAGCAAATGTCAATAATGTAACACGTAAAATAATTGGTATGGAGAAGTAAAGAGCCCCAGAGACAATACAAAGTACAAGAAAACTTAAAAAACCATTATTAGCTCAGCTCTTTCAGGGACAAGCAGGAAGAAAATCCTAAATTGTTTAATTGGTCAATTAAACTTGACAGATTAGAAATTAACTGGCAATGCTTTCTAGATGAAACTTTTCAAGTCACAGTATTATGACCATCTCTGCTTGACAGCGCGGTTGAAAGACCTCTGCAATGTTTTCAAATCTGCCTTAGAACTGGCTGGAATTACTGCTGAAGTGATCTAAGAACTGTTAGTGTGCCCTATGAAGAAAATTCAGAAGGGCAATCAATGGCATTCAGCTAATTTATCTGAACAAACATGACTAAAGATGACAGAGCATAATTGCTCTCTTTATCCTTGTTGGTGGTGTTCAGGGTTTTGGTTTTTTGTTTTGTGGAGGAGCTTCAGCTTTAACATTTCACCAAGTTTAAGCATGCAAAAACGAAGGAAGTTAAAATCACAGTATCTATAAAACCCACAAAAGCAGAATAATAATCTTTTTGCCTTCTATTTCAACATCATACTTTCAAACTTTTCCTGCCGTGAGAAAACAAAGGTAGAAGAAACTGAGGTGATACCTAAATGACAAATAAAGATCAGGCACTGAGATCTCAAACGAGCCCCAGACACACTCCTGTGCAGTCAGCTGGCAGGGTAAGGCTGCTGTCCTCACACCACATACCCACTCACAGAATCACAAAGCCCAAGTTCACTCAGCAGCGCAGGAAGAAGAGGGTGGTTATTTATCCTCTCCCCAGCCAAAACAAGGAAATACAAACAGGCAATCCATAAACAGCACCGCAGCAAACAGTCAGTGTCAGGTTCTGTGTATCCTCGAGGAGAATCTATTTTAGAGCTGGCACTGCCACGCAGAGGGGCTGAAGTGAGCAGTGTGTTCCTGCTATTCCTTAGCATAAGCAAAGGAGCACACGTGGGGCACACTTGCAAAGCTGGCAGGCAGGGCTCTCAGCAAGGATGCTCTTAGAAGCAATAATGCCTATGATCACAAGTCATTACTGTGCCTCACCGCCCCAGCACAGCATTATGTTATCTATTTGGGATGTCAGTTTTGATCTCCTCACTATGGAGCAGGAGCTGGACCAGGTTCCTTGCTTCTGCAGCTCTGAAGCACTCAGGGTCTCGAAATAAGCTCCTTGAAATATTTCCTTCAAGGAGCAGTTGGGACCAGATATAATAGGTAGTATAAATGAAATAGCACACCATGCTGATAGAATAGCCTGTGCCAGCAGGGTATGATTTAGATGAATAAACACTGCTGTAAGAGTTGTCAAAGCATTATCAGCTATGTAGCATACTGTTGCTGAACATCTACAAAAATATGGCATTGAAATAGAATAAAAACTGGGTCATTGATACCAGTTGCCAATAAAAAGTGTCCGTGGGGGAATCTGACTTGCAAGGCAGCCACTTTGTGGTGAAAATTCCACTTACTTCACAGAGGGAGCAGAATGCCATCCTTTAGAGAAGGAACTGGCATGGTTTTCTGCCCTGGAACTCTGCTCTGCTCCTTGCCAGCCACAGTTACAGAGAGAAGTGAGCCACTCCTTCCCAAGCCACGGGAGACAGTTCAAGGTACCCCACAGAAACCTCCCAGGTGGGAGCAGAACATTCAGAGCCAGGGAGCCATCAGCAGAACATCCAGAGCCATTCAACCCTGAGCTCAGCAGCGCTGAGAATGTCCCACCCCCTCTGCAGACACTTGGTAGGTCAGACTCCAAGCAGGTTCAGCTCAAGGCTCCCGAGCAGAGCCGTGGGCCCGTGATGAGCCAGCATAGCACAGAGAACCTGGACCCCCAGGAGATGGAGAGGCCATGAGTGAAATGGTAGGAAAAAAAGAGGAGATGAACCAAGGGAGAAAATAAAGAAACTGGGGGAAAAAAAAACTTATTAGAATAACTAATATAAAGGATAGAGCCGGGAAAAAGAACTAGTAAAAACCAGAAATATGCTGCAGAAAACTATAGTAATAATCTACTTACCTGCAGGCTTAGCCAACACACTAAAGCACTTTAAAAGCTTCCTACTCCCAGATTTCTTACCCAAATTAATAAGCACAACTCAGTAATTGGTACACTAAATCCTCCCAAATATCAGCAAAGGCTATGCACATCTCACTTCCCCAAAACAACAAAGTTCAGCATGGTAAATAATTTTGCAGTCCAGAGCATGACTAAGCCTTCACAAATCCTCAGATAGAGAGATGGCCTCTGCAACATGACTAAAAAAGGCACAAACCTGGATAAATTAACACCAAGAAAAGAAAACATCAAATTTACAGGCCACTACAGCCCCAAAAATATAAAACATCTCAAGGTAAACAAGGCAGATGGAACAGACATAATATCTAATACATCAATTATTTTCACACAGAAGTATCAGGTTCAGTGGATGCCACCAGATGAATTTTGGTAGTAACCAAGCTGAAATTTAGTTCTAACAGTGAAGTTAGAGAGAGAATACCTTATCATCTTCCCAGGCCAGAGCCAACCCACACCTCTGCACTGCACATCTTCTACAGGGCTTGAACAGCGCTGCATCCCCTAATGTCATGCTGGCTGCTGATGCTCAACACTTCAGACATGTATGGATCACTCCCCCAAGTTAACTGCCTTTTCCCCCAAGATCTCCCATCCAAACACACAACTTAGAACACACTTTTTCAGCTTCTGAAGCATGGTGAAGGGTCACTCCAAAACAGGACTGCACAATGATCTCAAGTTTTATGCAAATGGAGAATTAAGTGTAAAGAAGCACATTTTTTATACACGCACATGAAACACAGAGCATAACTGCAGCCTCAGCTCTTACCACACCATGATAATTACTTCCATTATTACTATAAAACACTTAGAACAGGAAACACTAGAGAAACATTTACTTTCCTACTGCCTGCTCCCTTTTGCCCAGCTAATGCCCTTTTTATGTACACACACATCTCCTCCTGTCATCAACAGGAGTGGTGCAGGAAAGCCACAGGCAAAAACTGAACAAGTTTCCCTCAGAATTATTTATGTGCAATACAATTGCATCTGTATACGTACACAGGTAAAAGCTGATTTCATAAAATGATTAATTGTCTTACTTCAAAATACTTTAATACACATAACTATTTAATGGAGCACTCCAAACCACTCTACAAAAACATCACATATGTTACTTTTAGCTTAACTTTGTGACATACTTTTGATAGATCCAACCTTCTAGGAAGAAGCTATTTACTACTTTTGTTGATGACTTAAAGCATGCTTGATGCTATGCACTCCAAAAGTCTACCAGCACTTAAATAACCCACTGCTGGGTGACTATTGGTTTTGGATATACTCACATGCACTTCCCCCTTACTCAAAGTTAACAAACATATGGATCCAAAGAGATGAAAACCAGAGATGCTTCGAGAAGACTCAAAGTAACTTTTGACAGTATTGTACTACCCACCGGTGATTTTATATTATTTCAGCTAAGTCGTCCTGTCTTTAATAATTTACTGCCCTTTCATCCTGTCCCTCTTCTCCACAGCCAGAGTTAGCAATCCCTGCACATACAATCTGAGCTCCTCTTGTTCCAGCACTTACTCTGACAGAATGCTGTGTTACACTCTTTTATCTAAATAGATTAAAACTGGTCACTGGGAAAGACACTCTCTAGAAGTACGACAGCGTGTCCAAGAGTACGTGAAGTACTTTTGAGCCTGAATTACAAGAGCACTCTGCACAAAATTGCAAACCTGTAATGAAACCGGTGATTGGAATTTTGTTCAGTTTGCGGCAAGCGGGGATCCTGGCAGTGGCTCCAGCTGGGCCAGGGGCACACCCTGGACTGCAGTTAAGGATTCAAGGGAAGTTGCACAGAACGAGTTTATTTTTATTATTTCTATTTTACTGGGGTTTAGGTGGCACTGGACATTCTTTCAGACATGAAGAAAGAGCCTGGGACACTCAGAGAAAGATGTATCTCACCTCAGCATGGATTCAGTCCTTCATGGAGGAGATTAAGTCACTTCTGGTAGTAATTGTACAGCTTAGACAATTGCCCTGCAGTTTTTTAGGTTCACATTGCAAAATTTTAAGATCCATTTTTAATGGTGTATCCAGCTTCACCTGAACGTAAATCTGTGAGTAAGAAAATTCAAAAACTGGTCTTGCCTCTAACAGCTTGTCCTTAATCACAACAGCTTTCTTTTGTGAGTGCCCGGCCAATTGATTATTCTTCTTTCAAATGCATGTCATAAACAGCTTACTGAAAGGAAACTAAGTAAAACCATTGGGACCTACCAAACAAATGCCACCATGTCCCCACACCAACTCCACTTAAAAGTCCCCAACTGGAAATCAACTACTCTCAAAGCTAGCAGGAATTAGAAAAAAACATAATTTTTCTCCTTCGACAATAAAGACCACACGTAGGTACAATGTTGACACAGTGCTACTGAAGCTCTCTTTCATAACAAAAACTTTTATTATTAAACTTACAGAGAGATGTACGCAGCTGGACCCTCATAATGTTACCAAGGTCATGTTAAATCTCCCTGGGATCCATCTGCATACATCTATTTATGAACTCTCCACAGTTTGCCAAGTGCAATAGCTAATGACACCCAGCATAACAGATTTTAAACCTAAGTCCCTGTAATTAAATTGTGCAAGCAATATTTGTCTGTACATTTGTAAACCGGACTGGTGAACAATGTGTTAAATGTCAGTCCAGATCCATAGACAAACGCATTTTTTGGAAACCTGCCTTTTCCTTGCACTGTTCTTGAGGGAGAGTATCCACAGCTTTCAATATAACATTGCAATTTAGAAAAAAATATCTTTTTTAAAAACCTAACCATACTAAAACTTTCTCAAATAGACCCTAAAGCCAAAAGGAAAGAAATTCAATTCTTTATAAACAGCATGAGAACTACTTCAAAATTTTCTGTCCATTCCTCGTAAGAAAGGAAACCAGAATGCAAGGAAAGGATCCACAATAAAAAGAGCAAATAACTATACCATATTCCCTGAATATAACAGGTTAGTGGAATTGAAGTGTTATCCTGCAGGGAATGGAAATTCACTCCAAGGGGAAACAGAAGGGAAAAGATGTCTGACAAGTAAAATACAAGCTGGATATTAGGAAGGGAAAAAGCAAGAGCAGATAGCAAAGGACACAAAACCAAATAACAATAAAGCCTATTTGCATATCAGAAGCAGGAAACTTTGCAGGGAATCATTGGATTTGCTAGAGCTGGGATTGAATAGAGCACTTGAAGAAGATAAGGGCATTGCAGACAATCCAAACTATGTCTTTTCACCAGACTTTGCTATGGAAAATGTTGAGAAAACACATCCCTGACTTCTCTGATAAAGTGACTGACATTTCTTCAAACTGAAAAATCAAAACGGGGTGAGGAAACACAATCAATTGAAAGCAATAAATGATGAGGGATGAGCTCCTGTCCCACTCCCATCGACGGGCCTTTTACCATTGATTTTAGCACTGTCAGTATTTTACTTCAGGACTGAACAGAAACTGTTTCAAAACGTGAAAAGGTTGAGCTGGCCATAACAGTGGATTGTTCAGGTTGCAGCAGTGGTCACAAAACCCAAGCAAAATCAGAGAACATAAAAGAACAAAAAGGGTACAGTAGGAAAGACTATCTTTTTAGTCAATATCCAATCTCTTCTGGAGTGTCTATTCAGCTTAGGATTCTTGCTCTAAACCAATGACAGCGGTATTTGACAAGAGTTGGACAACAATCAAAAATGATTATGGAAGCAAGTTTTAAGAGCTGGAAAGAACCAGGAATTTAACTTAGCAAAGAGATGGATAAGAGGAGACACAGTAGACCTGCAAAGAATACTAAGAGATATCAGCAAATAGGATGCTCTTCAATTTAAACTTTCTCCCAGTACCAGAGAAAAGAGAAAGGGCAATAAAAAGTTGCCGAGTTAAAAAAAAAAAAAAAAAAAAAAAAAAAAGAGACCAAAAGATTTTTTAGCATAAACCACAAGTATGTGTAATTAATTTACAAGGATTTCACTGTCATAATAGCAAGGAATATTTTTTGGTGCCTTTGCTATTGCCTTCCTTTCTTGCTCAACCCATATAAAGAAATTTGTGGCATGGCAACAAACAAATTTGCAGAGCTCACTTAAGAGAATATGCTTTCCTTTTCTTCTTGCCCTAATGCATGAAACCTTTTCAGGCTGGGTATGAGCCAGGAAGGAAGGGAAGGTAAGCTGAGGCAAGGATGAGGACGGCCAGGAGAGATGTTTCAAGCACTGCCTGGTCTGAGCTCCATCCTGCACATGTAACACAGGGGCTGGTTGACAGCTCAGAAATCTGCCAGCCCTTGGCAATGGATATATTGGTCCCACTCTAGAATTAAGACAGAAACACTAAACTATCAGTGTGTGAAATTTGTGACTTAAATTACAAGGTAGAGCCATCCAAGGAGTCTCTTGCATAATTCATGACACTTCGGAACTTCACATATAAATCAAATAGACGGAAAGTCTATCATTTCTGCTCTGTTTAGCACAGATCCACACACAACTTGGGTAATGGCTGCACAAACAAGCTCTCTAAAAAATACAATATTGCAGACATGCTCTTCACAATACTAATTCGCACAGTAAATTTTGTACAGGATCATTCAAGTAATACTTTTATTAAAACTACTTGTGTCGAAAACACAGGGGTCATTAAAAATAATCAAATTAGTCTGGTTTGGGGGTTTTTTTTGGTTGCTTCCTTTGGCCCTGCAAATGAATGCCTACAAACACTCATTTGCAATGTTTTTCCATATTGGACTTAATTAAAATTTATGCTGTGATTCATGGGCTGGCTATTAATCATTTTGTCTAACACTGTTGAAAATGAAACTCCAGGTTCTACAAAGCTCCAACACTTCCTAAGAAGCTCCAAACCCGGTTAAAACACATTCTCCAGGTTCAACAGCAAACTCTGACAGACTTCCAGCCTTGACACGGTGACTGAGCCTAACGCAGACGAAGCGTGTCACGGAAAGAAACGTCACCGGTAAATACAAACGAAACACAGAGCTTCAGAAAGAGCAGTAACCTTGACTTACTGTGGCTGTGCCGGAGACAGTTTGTGCATTTGTGTCAGCTGCACTCTGTTCGGAGTGTGTCTGAGCAGGAGGGTACATGTTTAACGTGTGCTCTGGAACAGTGGTTTGGCCTGTGTAGTCTGGAGCTGGATGCGGATGTGGGGCTGTGTATTCTGCAGGGATGCCGTTCTGAGGTGGAGCGAACTGCGCTGAGGCGTAAGGCTGTGCCATTGTGTCAGGAGGTGCTGTAGCTTCCTGATTACCCTGTGAAAATCAAAGGGAAAAAAATAATAATAATAATAATAAAAAAAGGAGGAAACGTGGTGTGAGCTAAAATAAAGGTCCTGCACACATAATGCAGAGAGCGATGAGAGTATCCTGGCCTCAACAGGGCACAGTGGCTGTTTCTTGAGGAAAATATTTCTCATCTGCATGAAATGCATTTTGCTAACACTATTAAATATTATTATAATTAGATAAACAAATCTAGTGCTCGCTGGATAATTGTAGACTAGTCTTTAAGGGGGAAAGGTCAGTGAAATATGCCCACACTAATGACGCCTCAACTCAGACAAGGAAGAGGGACAAAGCCAGTTTATTCCAAAGGTTCCTGAGCACAACTGCCAGCACAGAGCTTGGGTAAGCTCAGCCCCGAGTCTGTGATCACTCTGACCATTTGCAGAATACAATATAGGCAAACTACACACAAGGCAGGATTTGGGTGCGTACTGTTAAAATACTGATGTAAAATAATGCCCTGAGATATTCAGAATACTTGGAGGTACTCTGCATTGAGCAATTACATCCCAAATGCAAAATAATAATGAGATCCAGTCAAAATATTAAGGATTTGAATCTAATAGTGCATCAGTTCAAAACCTTAAATAACATAAAAGAAAAACTCTATGTCAAGAGAAATAGATTTAAGAACTTTAAAGGCTTTACATTTGAAGACAATTGTATTTCATTTCCATATCACATTTAGCCTATAACATTAATAGCACTATCATCATGTCTTTATAGACAGATCCATGTTTCCATTTGATATAATAAAGAATAACCAAGCGTGTTAATTTATTAGTTAGAAAGTTCTGACTAAATGCTTTGCTCACACCAAAAAGCAATAATTCTAGAGGAGGAAATGTACACTACGATCATTCTGAACCTATATAAAAAATGTGCAAAACTGGATTTTGCCTGAGACAGCATTAGAGGCCTTTAGTGCAGGGACTATCCCAACCTCAGATAAACTAATTTACAAAATAAAATTATCCCACTAAGTGGCAAGGAATGTGAAAATGCACAGTTATGTTAAAATTTAATTACCTTTTGAATAACTCCATCTTTCTCCCACCAACACATGCACAAGCACCTGCCCAAGACTATTGCAGGGATTTTATCTGTATTATCACTCCTTGATTTCCTAATTTAAAATAGGCTGGATGAATAAAAGACATTCTTCTGCACTTTGTACTTAAGGGCATTTCCAGCCAATTTCAACTAATTCAGACATCAGTTCTCTGACCTGAACTCATCCTGAACTCAAGAGCTTTTAAGAAGTTAAGTCTTGGTACTTGACAGGCTTAAAAGAGAAAATGGAATATTTCTTTCTAAAAGGCACTCAGTGTGTCCTAAAAAATTAGACATTTATACTAGCAATCAAACCCTCCCTAATTTAAATCCCATCTTTGCTGCTGGTTTAGTGCATGGCCTTGAGCAAGTGGTTTCCATTGCTTCATTCAACCGTCTTTAGCAGGAAACCACTTTCATTTACTGACTTCACAGGGCTAAGTCACTAAAATTTGTTTGCATATCTACAGTCTTAGCAAGGCTAATGCTGCACTGAAACTGGCTCTGTTAAATTTCTGTGGAGGTTAAAAACACTTGTAAATGTAAATACTTTTACCCTCTAATATTAAAACAGTCAAGTTCCTTTCTTATTTCTTTTACCTAATATTGCCACTATTAAAAAAAGAAATAAATAAAAAATCCAGATGAAGCAAAACCCAGGAATGACTGGATTACACCAGAGACATTCATTAAATGTTAAAGAAGTACTTTAAAAACTTGTGTGGGAGGCAGCCGACCTTAAATTTTTTAATCAGCTGTTTCAGGAGGGACTTGAGCAAGGGGTAAGAATGAACAAAAAGCAAATCCAGATTCTGCCTCTATAAGCATTTTCACTGTGCTGGTTTTGAAACACAGGAGCTGGTTAGTGCTGGTCCTTAAGCTATTCCTTCCTGTCAGATACTAAACACAGCCTTAGAGGCAGCAGCTGTTAAGAAAGAGCAGCAATGGAACAGAGGGACCAAGGGGTGAAGTCCAGGTGCATTTCATCTAAAGGGTTCTGTGCCACCTCCAGTCCTAAACCAGATGTTGCTGAGACCCCCACTGTTTCTCATTAACCTTGACAGCAGTTCCATGAGGACCCTAATTAATATTCAAAGCATCCACACCTACTGCTAATTACAGCTCATATTTAATTAAGAGGGTTGAACTTTTCTATTATTTTTAACATCAACTCCAAGATTTTTACATTTATCACAAAATGGCAAATTGTGCTGGCAATTTCAGAACCTCCACAATGCTGAGACTCTTCTACATCTTCCATTAGACTTGTTCAGCTGAGGTCTGGCTCACTTATTTATAACTGTGACCCCATTAATAAGTAAACAATGAAGGGTCAGGAATTTGTCCCCCCCCCTTTTTTTTTTTTTTTTTTACTAATTTGTACATATTCAGAGATTTACAGCCTTGCCATTGAAGAAACCAACCCCACTATGTTTACAGCAGAAAACTGACACAAGATTATTAGTGCAGGCTCTGCAGGTTCATTTAATTGTTGGAAGGCAGGGGACATTAAAGAAATTAAATTTGCACATGCTACTGCAGGCCCTAAATTTAAAATGATAGTGACAACATATCTGAAATGCTCGTCCCTTAAAATAAGTGACTACTGAAGCCTTTCCTAACCTTTAAAATTAGTGTGAATTTATTATTCATAATTAATTCAACAGACACGGTATTACGATGTCATATAAAATCATTAATGTTTAAACAAGTTCTTTACTGTTTACTTGACTAATAATAGTCAAAGCTAACTGTTCAAAATACTGATTTCTATCAAAAACAATGAAGTGTCAGCTATCACACATTTGTGTATACACGTGGTTGACGGAAACACCAGACTACACAACAGATACACTGGAACAGATTTTCAGGAACGAAAAATTCTTTAAATAGAATCACCTAAAATGCTCCTTTATTGTGTTCTTTAAAATACAGTGAACTGAAATGAATAAAAGAAGTAATAAATTCTAATGCATTAAGTTGAAAATATGAAATGGCCCTAAAAGCAAGAGGAAATATTGATCCTACATTAGCCTATGAACTCAGGTATTAGAGTAATTTCAAGGCTGTGTATGACAGTACACAGGCACGGCTCAATACCACCTAGGCAGGAGAGGCTGAACAGAAGTTGTCCCTTCAGACTCAGTACTAGGTATCTTTAAGATTAAATGACCCCTTAATGCTCACTGTGTGCATGGGTTTTTAAAAAAAGCGGTTGTTGGCAGCAGCAAGGAGAACAAAGGATGGCAGACAGTCAGGCTCTGCTAAATGTTCTGGCCCGAGTCTTAATGAAAACCACATTTCAACTGAAAAATATGCCTTACGTGGCAGTGTATAAAATCAAATTTATTGCTTTCTGGTCAAATGTTGAACTCTAAAGAACCAAAAAAAAAAAGGATTCCGACGATGTAGGTAAGTGAAGGTTCTCCTATTTCATCCATG
Organism: Hirundo rustica; assembly: GCF_015227805.2. NCBI lineage: Eukaryota > Metazoa > Chordata > Aves > Passeriformes > Hirundinidae > Hirundo > Hirundo rustica. Next base: position 4,254,535 of record NC_053464.1, on the reverse strand, counting down.
TTACCCCAATAGAAGAAAAGCTTAGAATTTAAACTGCTCCTGCTATCTCGTATCTCAAATGCCTTTTCAGCATCTCCTGCTCTGAAAGGATTTCATAATTAAGAAATGTATAAAAAGTGTCAAAACATAATAAAGCAAGTTTGTTATGTTTGTACACAAAGGAGAGAGCACAGAAAACACTACTTATGCAGTGTTCCTTTTCTTAAAAACACATTTGCAGCATAAAAATGTATTCAGTGGAAACCTTTCTGCTTGCCTGCATTTTGAAGTCGAACTCCCAGTTTATTGTTTGTTTTGCTCTATTTTCCGTTTGGTGCATTTTGTTTCTTTGGCAAGAGAGATCTCACATTTAGAGAAAGCCTCCTGTACTGTAGTTAAATGAGCCAAACTGCACCGTATCCTTAGGGCACGGAAACAAAGAAGAAAAACGCAACATTTCTGTGCAAACCTGCTGGTTCTAAGGGCTCAGTCACATCTATCAAGCACATGATTCCCCGCAGCTCGCCCTCCTTCTGACTTAAGCATCAAAATGTGGGTTACAAGTCTTGCATGCAGTGGTGCAGCTGCTTATAAGAACTGCCCTGGCTTGACTAAAAATCGAGAGTTCCAAGTGAAAATAAAAGTGCAAATACCTGCTGTACCATGGTGCTGCCTCTATTCTCCATAAACTGAGCAGCTGCTCTGGTCCCAGGCCATGCAGCATCTGCCCAAAAGGAGCATCAGCGCTGCCTGGGGGCGTGTGAGCGGTGCAGGGTGTGCAGGGCTGGGGGAGATGGGGGTGCCGAGGGAGGGGGAACCCAGGCAGGGCTCGCTGACCTCGCTGGCAGCATCTGACTGCTCCCAAAACCTCATCCAGATGGGGCTCCTCCAGCGCCGGCCGCGCCCCATCAATCACAGCAGGCCACTCCTCTGGCTTCTGCTCCCGCTCCTGGAGTGCACCACTGAGCAGATGATTGCACAGAGAAGGAGGAAAAATCACAGCTTGACTACATTAATAGCTGTTTAGAAAACGTTGGGAACGCTACTATGGAAGCTGTCGGAAGCTGAAGGTTTTTGTTTTAAAATTAACACAGCTGTACTCAGAACTCCAAAAGCCCCTGAACTTCCAAGACTCTGGTTTTGTGATAGCTACAATGCCCAGTTACACATGTGCATTTCTATGGGATTAATTCCTCCTCCATGTGGCAGAGTTAATAGCAATAAGGTTCCAATTTTAAAATTTCTGAATGCCACAAGCAAACTGTCAGTACTGAATTAGCCTGGTTTAGATTAAATGTACTTTATCCTTCCATTCAAATGACATATTGTTTCCTTTATTGTTTCATCTCATGACATCCCTCTCTCTTAGCAGGGGAAATATTTCAGAAGTGCTTCCAAGGTTTAGTTCTGTGAGGCACTTTAAGCAACCTAATGCTTCACTGTTAAAGGAACTTTCCTAGATGCTCCAGAGATAGCTTCAAAATGACTGAACTTCTATCTAAAGAAATTAAGAAGAGAATAACAAAAAAACACCCTAAAAAGATTCAGATAGCCCCAAAGAATACACATTTATTGCCACTCTGTTGCAGAATGCCTACAGACATCAGGGTTCAGAAGCAGGGCAGACACATAACACTGGAATTATTCTAACAAACCTTCCAATTCTAAGGGGTGGGCAGAGCAACAAACAGTCATCAATTCATCATTAAACTTATATTCCAACTGAAATATATTGGAATTCTTTGAAGTGGCAGCATAATTCTTCCAGATTTGTTGCTGGCGCTCCCCAATTAATGATAATAAAAGCAGCCACTTTGGATTTTTCAGAAGGAATCAGACGTCCAACCACACCGGACTGATAATCACAACTGACTGACTCTGCGAGCTCTCTCTGTTGTAGCTTAATTATCTGACCAGGCCACTTGACTCGCATCATTTGCTTCTGCATTCACGCAAAATGAATGCTCCAGCCACCTCTCTTTTTTGGAATGTTCGGGACAAAGCCAAATTCAGCTTTCAAAAGTAAGAAAGATAATGCAGAATAACTTTTTTCAGAGAGCATAGGGGGGAAAGATAACAATAAGTAAGCAAAAGGGCATTTCTTTACTACCTTAGCAGGAAAGTACCATTTAATTTCTCCCATTGCAGGGGAACATTTACTTCTGGTCTTTTTTTACATATAACATACTGTATTCCAATAAAAGGCTGTGCTCTTGCTATGCTGCATGTGTGTTTGATAACGACATGTTCACTTTGTGTCAGTGCCTGAGGTACGGAACAGACCAGCAACTGAAACCTCCCAGCAGCCTGCAAAGGACATTTACTTACATTTCACTGAAAGCAGCAAACTACCTGCCAAAACTCAGCCTGAATTCCTGCCTGAACTCCAACACCTTCACTCGTTCCAGCTGCTGAAACTTTCAACTGCCTTTATGATGCTGTCATTTATTATCAGAGCTTTCCTCATCCTGCATGGCAAATCTTTTTCCTGCTATTTCCAATGGCCCAAGTGGACATGATTCTGCCACACTGATTTGTTTTGCTTCCACATTAACACCTACATCTTTCTTTTTAAGTTTTCTGCCTCTCCCTCACTTTCTCCAACTCTGACTCTTAAGGTCTTTCCAACTGCAACTTAACTTGGTATTCCATCAAGCAGCATTTCCCTTGGAAAAGGTTTTATGTCAAGTTTGAAAAACAATTCTCCAAAATGGCCTTAAGAGCAGTATAGCAAGACACTCTGAACAACCCAGGTATATCTACAATGAGAATTGATTCTTAAAAACTTCCTTAAAAAGGTATAAAAGGATCTTGTCATTATCCACAAGTCAGTATAGGAAACTCCACATCATTTGTGTTACACCTTCACTAGAACATACTGAGGATGACACAGCATCCTTGTACCAAATAGCAAAAATAAAGAGTCGAATTGTTCACATAAAAGGTGCGTGAAAAGCCCTCTAGAATACTGGCTTTTAAAGGGAGTAGCAGTCAACCTTTAGAAGTTTAACTCAGCTATGAGTTCCACCCCTTGGGCATTGAGACCAGGTCCCACAACTGTTGAACATCTTCACCAAAGACCTGTGTGAAGTGTCAGAATGCAAATTCATGTGGGACAGCAAACAGGGAGCAGTTATGGGGCTCTGCAGAAGCTGCAGGAGTGGGCTGACGAGAACCTGGCCATGTCCTGCTCCTGGGACAGGATAATCCCTCACACTGGCCCAGGTGCTGGCTGCCTGGCCAGAGAGCAGCTCTGCAGAAAAGGAGGAGTCCTGGTGAGCAGAGCTGGGTACAGAGCAGTGCTCTGCTTTCCAGGCAGCAAATGTGAACTGCTCTGCCGGCTGCATTAGCAAAGGGTGGCCAGTGAGGTGAGGAAAGGGCTCCTTCCTCCCTGCACAGCACTTGGGGGACAATCTGGGACACCAGTCTGGAGTGCCTCAGGACAGGAGATGTGTTTGGGAGTTCAGTGTGGGTTGCCAGGGCAGCTGCAGGGCTGGAGCACACGACAGAGGCTGAGGCAGCTGGTTCAGCATTGCCTGCAGAAGGAAGGGCTCAGACAACTTAATTGCATCTTCTTCCACTTAACCAAAGGTTACAGGGACAGAACCTGCACCTACAGAGTGACAGAGCAAGGAGCAACAGCTAAAAGTTGCCGAAAGGTGAATTCTGGTTAGCTCTAAAGAATAAGATAATGAACGTGAGGGAAGTTAAGCACAGGAAAACGCTGCTCAGAGAGGTTATGGCATCCTGGAGACTTTCAAACCTGAACTCCAAAAGCCCTTGAGCAACCTAATCTGTGTAGTTACCCCTGATAAAAAAGGCATATTGGGATTAGATGGCTTCTGAAGTTCCTTTTCAATCTGTGAATTGAAATGATTCTGTGATTCCATGTGGCTTCAACAGCAGCAGAATAGCTTCAAAATGGATTTTAAACTTTATCCTATTTGATGACTTTCTTCATAAAGGATTTACTGAGAAGGAAGAGACTAATAACAACTTCCAGCCTGTTCCTGTCCTCAAGAAACAATGTCTCCGTTCTTTGAGATGTATTTGCAATGTCTCCTTAGAAAAATATTTTTTCATTTGTTTAATCCACAGCCAGAGCAGTATGGAAGTAGCAATTCTTACAGTGCAGGCAAGACAAGTTTCACAAATGATTTAATTCAATGCTGTGAACCATAACATGTTTTCATTTTCAGCCAAACGTTACCATTCTCAGCATATGCAGAGGAACACTGCCATACATCTCCATGGAAAGGAGTAGTTTTCTCTACCTCCTGCGTGACCTCTAAAAAAGTAACTACAGCCATATAAGTTTTTAACTTCATCTGCATTTTTTCTTCTGAAATAAAATTGATTTCAAATATTAATTTATTGAAAACCACTGTCACCTTTTAAAGCTGGATTGTAACAAAACTAGTACATCTATTTTCTTATTTTTTCTAATAAAGAGATTATTTTATTATTATTATTATTTTTTTTTCTTTCATTTACAGTAACACTGAAGATATAGGACATACCAACCCAGGTGACAAACCATGCTTATGCAACAAGACTATGTCTGGTTCAGACACAACCCTGCATTGAGGTTTGCAACCCATTCTTCGGGATTCCACTGCGACAGCTCCTGCCTTGTAACTCATGCACATGCATAGATATTTCCAGATTTTGAGTCAAAAGGCTTCTCTAAATGACACCTTACTGGTAAAGAATTGAACCATGCAAAGGTTTGGAGTCTGCAGAGAAAACTGAGCACATTCAAATCCAAAAACAGTTGCAGGTATATGGTTTTCAACAGATCATTTCTAGAAATCTGATAAGTTCTTATAGTAAAAATGGTTGCAAGTAGAATTCAACACCTCAATTCCGGTTTACTCCAAAAACACCTGACTGAATTTTTTCAGGAGACTGAGACTGGATACAGCTGGTTCTTCAAAGGCGCCTAAATGGAGCAATTTCATCTCATTGATATTAATAGTTGTCACCAAGTTATTCCCAATTTAGAGATGTCACCTCATCCGGAGGTTCAGTTGGCTTTGCAATGGACACACCATAGAATGGAGTCAAGTATTAACCAGATCTGTCAGCCACAGAAAGTGGTGAGCCTAAAAAAACATTCTTGAAAGCCATTTGTGCCAGAGAAAAACAGGATCAGAGTTCCACGCTACCTAATTAGTGATTAAATAGTGATAGATCAACCAAACACCAGGCAGGATGAGTGAAGAGTGCCACTAGGATTAGACACAGAGAACGAGATCTCAGGGCTGGAGAGCTCTGCAGACCTTCAGGTGCCTCACAAAGGCACTGGTGGAGTGGCTGCACCAGAATGGGCAGAGCCCCCTCCCAGACCTAAGGGCAGCAGCACGCAGTGCAATGCCACCTCTTTAAACCCGACACTTGAAGTGACCTCTTTTAACCAGGGGCACAATCTTACACTGCTGAGCTCTGATGGAGCCTCAGAAAAGAAAGGGGACGTTTCTCTTCATAATCCCTCCCAGTGAATCATTTCCTAGGGCACAGCAGCCACAGTTGTGATACAGGCCTGAGTATCACAAATGGGAGAGCATTACTTGACTCACCTGAAATAAAACAAGGAACACAGTCAGCCAGTGAGGGAAATGAGAATGCAATGCCATAAGCTGCCTTAAGCAGCAAAGCTGACAGATCATCCCTGCTCAGCTATTTGGATACGGGGCTGCTTTGAAAGCCAGAATGAGCCGGGTTAAGCGACAGCAATTCCTGCAAAATGGTGCCAAATGATCAAACACAAGCTGGTTTGTTTTGTTTCACTTTACTTAAACCAGGTAAATTTAAGGGTTTCATTTATGTGGTAAGCTCCATAACGACAATGACATGAGTGACTTTGGGAATTTGGAGGAAAGTCAGCAGCAGAGTTATAAAACTGGGCTTCAGAAAAAAAGACCTCAGTATATCCAGGGAAATGTTATGAATCCCTAAGGTTTACTCAGGAGAGGAAACAGTCCAAGGTAGCTGCCTGATTGAGATGTCAATTAAAGAGATCTTCAGCATGCAGGAATGAACCATTCATTAGGAAAGAAGATATTTAGCAAGCTTACACGGCTATGAAGAAAGCTAATGAAGACAGACACAAAATGTGAGCTTAAAAGTGATAGAGCCAAGGCTTGGCAAACAAAGAGCAGCACAGAAATATTGCTCAGGTACTTCAGGGCAAAAGTGGGAAGGTTTCTTAGTCCAGCCTAGCTAGAAGTAAGACATTCTTAGTTCAAAGACGTTAAGGGTGGCAAGAAAGGTTTTTTCCCAGGGGGGGAAAAAAAAAAAATTACATAGACTAACTACTTAATATTGCTTTCAGAGAGTGTCTGTTTCCAGTCTCTGGTTATCTTTAAGATTTCCACCATTTTGTTATTTACAATGGAACACAGATGACCTGAGCTGCAATGACCAGCCATCACAGCAATCCCATCTTTTTTAAAGCCGGTTAAAGCAGCACTCATTTTCTTGGCACTGAAATTAAATGATAGAACATGATCGCTGATGTTATTTACTCCTAAGATTAAAATGACAATCAAAATATCATTGGGCACAAGGAACAGACAGATTGGCTTCCTGCCTCAGCCACACTTTGCTATGCTTGTTTATCACCAGGATCATTTGCATACCTCAGTGGATGTTTATGTTAAGATGCTGTTGTAGCATTACCAAGGAACTGTTTATCCAACAATGTTTGTCATCAGCAACCTAAGCCACAGTACTGAAGGAAGGTAAAGACCCTCTCAACGAGGAGACAAAAAAGGCACTAAGATGTGTTTTTGCAAAGCAAAATACGTTTTTCAACAGTGCCGAATGCCACAACTGCCTAAAACAAACAAAAATCTATTAATAGTGTGTTACAAGGAATCTCCAGTTATGAAGAAAATTAATAAAAACTTTAGTGGTTCCTATAGCAAAAGGAAGTCTTTCACTGACTATACTGACTGGTAAGTTCGATGTTAAATCTCTAAAAACCTTCTGGTACTATGAAAGCAATAGCCAGTTTGTCCCTGTACCTTAAATTCCACAGCCCCCCAGAATAAGGACTAAAAATGGTCTCAAATCTGCAAATCTATATGGCCTCTCCCTGCACGTCTCCTTTGGAGATTTATTCTACTAGTGGACCTTCTTCACAAGACTGAACACATTCATATGACAGTAAATCTTGCTGCAAAGCTGGTCACTGCCTGTGCTACAGGTGCTTAACCCTGGAAGGCTTAAAAAACATTGCTTGGAGCAATACATTATTTTAAAATAGCATATACTGTGGGACTGGATGAAAATTGCCTTTCCAGGTTTACAGTTTTATTTTGTAAGGAAGGGGTGGCAGAAGGAGAGGTATTTCCAAAAGTGAAAGAGCACTGAGAGAAGTTCTGGCATGTCAAGCAGAACCATATGGCTAATCTACAGAAACCACATCCAACAGCGTTTGTGTTTGCACAGTGCAGGGGCCTGGACAGCAGCCACAGCATCCCCGCTCCAGAATTAGTGAAAATACACACACCACTTCTGGGAGAGAAAAGTTATAGCCTGGAAACTGTTTATAATCAATGTGAACTGGCTGGCTTTTATAGTAGAACATTAGATTAAATAAGATACCAAAAATATTGAAGCAGTTGTGCATTTGCTGAGTGCGCACCCCGTGAGATGGAGAATTCAGCAAATGCGTTTGCATTTTAGCTGCAGAAGAAATTCAGATTAGATGCTGCTACACAGGAATTGATAGCAAGTAGGTATTCAATCAGAAAAGTGGTTTTCTTTTAAATATTACAATCACATGGTATAGTACATCACTTGTGTCAAGTTAAATTTAATCATATCAATGCACTTAAAGGAAAAAACGAATACCTGCTCATATACCCATGCCAAGAGGGATTATATGCGACTTTATGAAGCCTTTTCCTTTTATTTAATATTCTGCTATCTGTATAGAACAATTTTGGTATGTATTATACCCTCAAACTAATCTATTCCATCACCAGTTGAATGCACAGCAAATATGCTTGAACTCACGGTGACAGCGTCGTGTGTCCTGCCAGTTACTGACATTCTCCCGTGTAACAGCAAAGGCATTTTCCTTGGAACAGCAAAAGGCATAAGGAGGGTTGCTAATTTTCCTGAGAGTAAAGCAATGTCATCATCTACTTTGAAATGTGTCAAGAACACATTTAAAAAGAAACAACAACCTATGTGCTCACTAATGCTCGCTGAATTTCGTCAGATTTAGAGACAGGGAAGTGAAGGACTGTGCCCTGGAAAAGGAGTCTGAGCAGTGCAATACACAAACTGGATGGCTTTTTACTGAAATGCACTTTTTCTACGTACATTTAATGGCTTATCTGAACAACAACAAAAAATGATCACTATATAATTCATCAGAAATAAACCAGTTTTCAGCTGCCAGAGACTAATTACAACAAAAACCTTGAAACATGAACTGAACTCTGGGAAAGCAATCCAAACTCTAAAGTGACACACATGCTGGGCACGCACTTAGGCAAACTCAGTCCGCTTCAGAATACATGAAGGCTGGATGGATAAAATTCAGGATCCAAAACAGGGACCTAAAAGGTACAACCCACCTCTGCAAATGCATCGGGTCTATTTTGCCAAGCCTTTTAGTGACTCCTCCTCTCTTCTCATTCAGATCCTGACTCACTTTTCCCACTATTTTAAGGGCCCCTTTGCTGCCCTCCCTCTTGTCCATGTTGTCCTCCTTTGCCAGTTCCTCTGTCTACACCTACCCACACTAACCTGATTCTCCCCTTTGTTACTTACTGCAGCAACTGAGTGCAGTAGATACAAAATGTTATCTGATTGACGTGGGAACACATTAATTCTGCCTAAGTTACTGAAGGAAAAGCAAGGGGTGACTCCACATGGATCTTAACTGGGATGCAAAATATCTCATGTAATTGGGAGCTATTCTGAACAGAGTCAGGCTACAGGACTGGTGTAATTCAAAGTACTTCTTCATCTGCTCCCATTCATTCCAGACACTGCTGTAGCCAATTCACCCAGGATTTGGAGGGTGAAAATATACTTTGGAACTTGACACAACCTTGGAGATACCAGTTTGTTGGTCTTGATGAAAGGCTAAGTGTATTAATTTATACTTACATGGTATATCTATATATGCATATATGTATTGTGTAAATCACCACAGGCTCTCTGCTCCTCGGTTGACTTCATGTATTAACAAAAAATGTTCTGTGTTTGAAATAGATTCCTAAATTCTACAGCTATTAATATGTCTCCTGTCAACAGTTCTAAATAAGAAGGGGGGGGGGGGGGGGGGGGGGGGGGGGAGGGGGAGAAAAATGAAAAATAAAATGAGCTAATTTCAGTTCATAAAAGGTCAAAATGGAAATTTAAATCCTCCAATAAAGTGGTCTTCATTGACTAACAGTATCAGTTAAGAAAAGCAACGCACACTAAATTCAGCTTTAGTGTAACACACACATCTGAGTCCATACTAAACCAAATTCAATGGAGAGTTATGAAGCATAGTAAATTGATCTGAATATGTTGTTTGCTAATCAGGATTATGAAATAAAATTTTCAAATTATTGTTTTAACTTCATTTTAGTAACGCAGATTGAACACCAGTTAAATAACCTGAACTCAAGGCCTCTCACACGCTTCAGAAGCAAACAAATTACGATATAAAATATTTTCAATTAAACAGAGAATATGACATTAATTCAAACAATTCAAACAGTGCACATTACAAAAGCCTCTATTGCTCTATGCAGAAAAGTGAGAGCAAGTGTGAAGCTACCCTGAACTTAATCCCACTTTCCCCCTTTCTTGGTTTTTGACAATTTAAACTATTTATTTTTTGTTTCCGTGTCTTACAAACATAAACACAAAATTTAAGAGCATAATTTGCTGCTAGAATTTGCTACTTAACATCGTACATCTTATGAATCTGAAAGAGCAACATCACTGCACCTTTGCAGTTCAAACAGCAGTTAAAAATAAATCAACAAATAAGCAAGCTGCTACGCACCCTGAGCCACAGAGCCCACCTGAACGGGGGTTCCCACTGTCTTAGGTGAAAAGAGTTTTAATAGAATTACACAAAACAAAAAAGGCAGCAGAGCATCCAAGAGTCTGTGCAGAAGCTCAGAGGAAGTGAGATTTCCCTTCAGCAATCCAAATTTCTGATGCCAACAATCTCCAGCACAACAGTGTAACTTGCAGGCCCTCAAGTTGGTCTGCTAGTTTATAAAATAATCTCTGGTTGCTGTGGTTTTTCTGTTTGGGTTTTTTTACAATAATTTCAGGCAAGTTTTGTTGAAAAATTACCCATGGCTCATTCCCATATAGCTCTGGGTTTTGAAATACAAATTACCTAACTATTAGAGAGGAATGATTAAGTCATCCTAACAAAACCCTCTACAACTGTGTTTGCCAGGTAGGTACCATTAGTCAGCTCTATGTTGACTGCAGCCTCAAAAAATCCCCCATGGAATTTAGGTGAAACCCAACTTTCATATATGCTTTCAGGAGGAAAAAATAAAAGATACCTGCCATAAATGTAAAAATAATCAGAAATGGGTGAAGACACTTAGAATTTTGCATTTCCAGTCTACTGAACCCAGCTAAATGGTAAACTCAATTCAAAACAGGTCTCTGAAAAGCAGAAGAGACACCAATATTCATAAATAATTATCTGGAATTAATCTCTTTTTTTCATGTATGAAACTTCTACTTCCCAGAAAACCTCATTGTTCAGGATCACCTCTGACAACCAAACTGCCTCTCTACAGAAAGTACAATCTTCTTAGTGACCGTGGAAGAAAATAGGAATTTTAGATGTTTTCAAGAAAGTAACCAGACCAAGCAGACACAGAGAGAGCTGGGTGTCAAACAAGAAATCCCTTCCCCTGAATGAGCTCACCAGGATCAGAAATTCACTATAATCCCAACTTTTACATTCAAATAGAACCCAAAACTTTTGCATTTTTCAGTGCAAATGGCAAAGCACAGAAGCTGTCTGGCAGCAACAGGGAGATTTGCACAGACCCTGCCCAAGGTGCATTTCACTTTTAAGAGATAAGCATGTCCCATGAAGAGACTGTGCTGAAGGTATTCTTTGTTTCACGTATCACTGGTTTTGCTTCGCAGAAATTGTTCCATCTTTTTAACTCTAAGCCCCAGAACTGAGCAAGAACAGTGCAGCAGAAGCACAGTTGTGATGCAGCAAGACTAATCTATTTCCTGAAACACTGTTAGATCAGATTTTGGGATGTGGGCAGTTTTTTATGGATATACTGTACTTTGCAGTCAGATGATCATCAAGGAAACAACAATGCCCAACGTGTCACCCTCTGCAAGGTCAGAGGAAATTTGGAAGCTCCTTACATGTATCTGCACAATCAGCTGGTTTGGCTGTTTGGGCCCTAAAAATGGTCCAGTGTGTGCAACCCAGCTCTCCACTGAACCAGACAAATTCTGCTAACATAATGTATTTATTCTGTCTCAACCAGGAGACTGTGAGCATCCAGCTGGAGCTTCTTGAAGTTCCACAGTCATCCCTGCAATGATCTGTGTGGGCACTCCCTCCATTTAACAGCAGACTTAAGGAAAACAAGCAAGGGAAGGACAATATGCAGGAATATCCCTTGATGGGTAATAAGGAAAATACGCAAAAACTTCTCTGTTTGCAAGAACCATCCATTTTGACAATTTATGTTCAAATGTGAGCAGGGACACCTGGATTTGAAGAAAGTCTGCACCTGTGAACTCAGAAAAACAAATACCCTTGCTGGCTTAAAAACACACATCACTCACACGAGAAGAAAGGCTGCAAAAGGAATAAACACTTGACCTGAGAGATTAGCAGTGACTGGAAAATAAAAATCTGCCTAAAGCCTCAACAGAAGCGACGGTAACCCTTTAGGTTATACAAGTGCACATCTAAGGCTGTTATTTTTCACAGATTTAAGATATTTCTTCCTTTCTGTTTTGGTTCAATGATACTTTGATCTAAAAACGAAGGGCTGGCAGAGGATCCCATTCACTAAAGAGACAGGAGAGAAAGTGACAGCTGAACCAGCCCCACCCCTGAAATGGCAGCAAGGCAATGGTAGGAGAGCCTGCAGGTGCAGACAGCATTTTAAAGCTTTGCATGTCTGTGCTGCACTCGTTTTTATCAAAGCACTAAAGACAAAGGCTGTGCAAACTCTCCAGATAACCTGTTCCAGTGCAAAACCCTTCTCATGGGGAAAGCTTCTCTTCATAACCACTTATTCCAGCTCTGCAATCTGTGTTGTCTCTTACCCTCCCAGCATACACCTCTGGGAAGAGACTTGCTCCTTCTTGATCCCCCTTGTGAGCATTTACAGGCAGCTCTTAGGTCATACTGGAGCCTTCCCTTCTCCAGCTGAACAAGGACAGTTCCCTCAGCCCCTGTTCTCCTGCACACCCTGGGGGCCCTGTGCTGAACCTTCTTTCTGGTATTGGAGAGCCAAAAAACTGGGGCAAATATCCTGGATGCAATTTAACAAATGCCAGGTAAAGGCAGAAAATCACTTCTGTCAATTCACTGGTTACTCTGCTGCTTATGCAGCCCAGGACACTGATGGCTTCCTCTGCTGCCAGAGCAAATGCACCCTTCCAGTAGAAATTCACTGCTGGAAATGCTGGTGGGAGCAGGACCATGGCGATGAGATGGGAGCATGACCCAGCTGCTCCAGGGACACCAGGTCTGAGGGCAGGGGGCTGCTGGCTCTCTGTGCCATGCACACTGACAGCACGAGGGGCTTGGAGAGTCCTGCTACAACATTTTGGTTGCAAACACGAAAACAGCTCTGCACTGCAGAAGCTTCAAACTGGAGACAGAATGTCAGAAACTAAGTTCTAGTAATAAGGATGAAAATATGTCTCATTTTTAAGGAAAGCCTGACCAATTTAAAACAAACAAACAAACAAACAAAAAGATCTACAGCCATTCCTCATAGCAGCCACCACCTGACACGATCATTTTAACACAACTGAGATAAATAGAAGAGGGAAAGGGTAGGACAGATAGTGGGTGGGGTAGGATATGCATTTTCGAGGTAAAAAGAGATAAAGGTATTACAAACACCAGCATTTACATGGGGAGTCACATCACCCGCCATAAACCCGTGATTTAATAGGTTGCTTAAGAGCTAGGAGAGCTCTCCAGCCTAGCCCTAGCCCATTTAGCACATTAGCTCGTCCTAATGGGGAGCTCTGATCCAGAAACGCTCAGCACCTCTGCCTGCGGGTATTGCCACACAATGCAAATGAAGTTGTAAAGAGAAATCAACTCATCAATCACAATCGCAAGGGGACACTGGGCAATGCAAAAGGATTAGTGTTTCAGCCCTGCTCAGGTCTTTGCTAGCACCACTCTGCTTTAATTAAATACCACCTCGAGTGCTTTATTACCAGCAGAAATCTCAGCGTTGAAGGCTGGCATGCTGCAATCTAAGTGCTGGAGCTAATTAGAAATGAGAAAGAGAAACATGTTCATTAAAAAGTGTGGGATTCCCCTACCAGAAATTATGTACGCTTTGGAATAAAAACTTGCCTTTCTGTGGATTTAGAATAATATGTTAAATAGCTTTCATTAAGGTGAAATCTTTTACTTTGAACCACACGCCTGCTATTGTCTTAAGTAAAGCCAGATTTAGCTATATCTGCCAGACCATTGTTAGAATTTAAAAGATTCTTGGCTTATGGTTAGCTGATAAGAGCCTTAATTCCTCTTCTTCTAACATTTGATACACTAATTTAAATTTTTTCAGACTTGGCACACTCAAGGGCTTTTTGCCTTACTTCCCTGGATATACATAAGCTAGTCATTACTATTTATGAAGGCGATGAAAGGAAACATTAAACAGTCAAAGAAATATAAATCTTAGAATCTAACACAGAGCGTGCAACAGCAGGATTAAAAACAAAACAAAATGAAACAAAAACCTGAAGCAAATACAAAGACATTTGCAATTTAAAGCAATACAATATAGCGGAAAAGCAGTTTTCTCTTCCACTTGACTGCCAAGTGACCTGACTCAGGATTTTATGGCTTTTCCCAGGAACAAGCTGAGAGTATCAGTAGCATCCAAAATCTAGCAGAGAAATCACATTATTGTGAGCAAAAGAGAGAAGGAGAGAGAACTTCTGATTTGAGTGATAACCTAAATGTTTTCCTAATTTTTAGCAACAATAATATGGAAATAGAAAATTGCTTTTGGCCAGTACCTTATTAGATAAATGTACCTTTAAGGAAAAGACCTGAATAAGGCCTATACATCCCACTCAGCTAATTAGGGGGAGGCCTTCTTGTTCAGTTTTGTGTATCACATTTCTTTTTGATTAAGGGATTTCCAAATGCAACTAACACCTCAAATATTATCAATCAAAAAAATCCTGTAGCTTTTTAAATAACCCATACATTGTTGTTTGAATAATGTCCAGAAAGATCAACTTAAACTTGGTCTGAATTTAATTTTTCTACTATCAGCTAAATGCTAAGCACTAATGAAAATACTCCTACTTCCAAGGCTAACAGATGGCTTTAAATAGTTACTTATTTCAACATATGGAAACCAACCACTGAACTATGAAGCATCAAACAGCAAACTCTATCATTATTAATTTTGACTGATAAGAAAAAATATAAGAAAATATGACACACACATAAAAGAATCTAGCTTCTAAACTAAAGTCTGCCTTAGTTTAAATTGCAACATAACAAGGAAGATTTCAAAAAATATTTGTTTGAGCGACAGGGTTTGATTCTGGTTTAGGTTGTTTTAAAAATGCAATTAAAAAAAATAAAAAAGTCCATAATTTTTGTAGAAAATAGTGATTTGCGATGCATGTATATACTTTTACATTCATCTATCACCTTAAAGCCTCTACAATTGTAAATTCCTTTGTAAAGAGTTCTCTCACTGTGGGCAGGCATTGAGGAGCTCCTGGAGCTCCCTCTGAAACAGAGCTGCTCCCCAAACAGGACACAAGAAACATTTGCAAAGGGAACAACTGACAAGAGACTTGATGAGAAGGCAGCAGAGGAATCCCCGGCGCAGGGAGCAGCGAAGGCGTGGAGGAGCTGCACGGGCAGCCCTGGGACTGGCCAGGAGAGCAGAACTCCCTTTGCTAAAAGCTGTATTAAACCGCAAATCAAGCGACAATCAGCACACGGGCTCTGCTGCTCCCGTGAAAAACATCCTCACCAGCAATGGAATGATGGCTGATGCTTGGGATAAGTATTTAAGAGCAAATGAATCTTATCCTGGTCTTATCATCGCAGTTTTCTTCAGTCAAGGATGGAGAGCTTTGCCAGCTAAATCTGTGTCAGTTTTTTTGACTTGAATATGATATAGCTTAAGTGAATTAAACTAGTTTATTCTGCCATCTCATGCAGCTGGCAACTTTTCTAAAGCTGCAGCAAAACTTTGTCTTTTTTTGCTTCATTTTTTTGTTTTTTCTTCTATCAGCTTATATAACAATATATTTTAAAGGTACCCCTACATTATCCTCAGCTGGTGGGCAGAATTGTGCTGTCTTTAGAATGGTTTTCAGGAGTCTATTTCTTAAAAAGAAAGAAAGAAAAAAAAGGCTGCTTAGGCGTTCCATGATTTCTGTGCAGAACATTCCCTATGTGGGAGTGCCTCATCTACATAGCGGCATGTGGGTAGGATTTGGACAAGAGCACTGAAGGACCTGACAATCAAAGAGAGATATGTGGGAAATCTCTTTTAAATGTAAAAAGACCTCGCCCAGCTTTCACTAACTTAAGTAAACACAATTTTCAAGGGAGGAATGAATGCATAAACTATCATGAGGAAAAAATGGGCTCCGAGCATTGCAATTTCTGTTGTGTACTAAAATACACCCAAGAAAAATTTCTTATTCTGGCCTAGGTCTAACACAGCAAAAAATCAGTGAGAAATGGAATTTTGAGCAATGTTAAAAATTTGCATGTGAATTTTTCAGCTAATGACATGCAGAACAAGTTATAGCTGATTTCTGCCACTGACATTCTGTCAATGTAATAATAGATCCCTCTTTTGACGTAACTTGACTGCCATTAGCATTCTAAATATAGTGAACCGTTTTGTTAATACCTCCTCAGAAAACTGAAGTAAAAATGTAAAACAGAAGGCAACCTGGGCCAGTTTCTTGTGCACAGAACGTGTCCCCAGTGCACTGCTCTGCAGAAATGTGTAAATCCAGCTCCTTACCAGCCTGGTAGAGAGTAAATTTACAGTTTGAACCAAGCTGAGATTGCTAGCCTGCAAAAAATTCCTCTGCAGAAGCCAACACAAAAGCTTGGTTTTTTCAGACAAGAGACATTTTGAAGCAGCCCGTGGAGCTGCCCTCTTCCTTGAAAACAGAGCTGAGCAGCCTGACTCACGCTCTTGGCTGGGAAATGAGACGTTGTCACCGCTCCTGAAAAAATGGTCAGGACTGTTCCCAGGCCTGTCCTTGATTGATGCAATCACCCAGCAGCTGCACTGGTTCTAGGGAGGCCCTGGCACCTCCCATGGGTTCCCAGTCTGCTGCCACGTCCTTGCTGGGGAGGTGTTGGACAGGGACAGGGCACAGGACCGGGGCTGTGCCAGCCCTGCCGCTGCACCCTGGGCACAGCAGGGCAGCACCAGCTCCTGCCACATCCCTGCACCCTTTACATGTTGGCACAGCACAAACCACCCGGGCTTCGGCTCCTCTGGGAAACAAACTCTCAATCAGCATCCTTGGGTCCCTTAATCCAACATTTAGCAAACCATTCCTACTACCAAAGCAACTACCTGTCAGTTTTTCAACTAACAACGGGGAGGTCGTGTATTTCTTGTATTTCCTTTGTGTTCTTGTCCTAACTAGGACAATAAAGACTTGCACAACTCTGAGATCATTTAACTAAAATGAACATGTTAACATAACTCGTGAAGCTCCTTTGGTCATTAACATCCAGGTTTAGCAGAGAAGCCGTTTAATCGTTCTGTCAAATAATGGATTTCAATTTACTGTTAATGTCAGTGGCAATAGGAATTCCTACTGCCTAGTCCATACAGCAGAAAATTAAAACCAAAAATGGTGCTCACTTCACAAACACGAGAGATGTACAACTGCAGCATCAAGTGATTCATATCAATGCCATACAAAAGACAAGTGAGAAACAAAAGCAAGAGGCACCTCTATGGAGTTTAAATCCAAAACAGGTTTGGGCAAAATAAAACCTGAGTCTGGAAGAGGAACTGCACGTATCTGCTACAGCTGCTCAAAAAGGCAGATGCCTGAATTTTGTAGCAGGTTTAACAACATGACTGTGGTGTATTGTTAAAAACCAAACCCACCTGCCTTTTTATGCAGAAACAACCAGAAAGGCTCCATCCTGAAGGCAGTCCCTACACTAACCCTGACCTGGTGCTCAGTTCAGCTGCCACGCTGCCTCCACAGACCTGCAGCAGGACAGAGGGGTGGCAGGAAAGAGAACTGTACGAGATCTAAGAGAAAGGGCTCACCTGTTTGCTTATCATAAATTCTTCACTGGGGATTTGGTCTCTTTTCGTTCAGAGACTTGAAATTTTGCCTTTACAACACCTGCTGTAAGAACATCCACCCCAATAATGACTCAGTTGACATTTCCTACACATGTGCCCACAAGAGCATTACGAATGTTGTGAGAAACGGTAATGAGATAAAGCCTGTTGTTCCCAGCTCAAATACTACTGGGCTTATTTGGCACAAGTCTACACTGTAAAACAAAGAAATAAACAAAGCCTCAGAAAGCAAACAAAGAGGAAGTTATTGCTACAAAGTAATCTACAGCTAAATGCAAACTAACTGAAGATAAAAAGCATTACAAATGACACAGATGCTTCTCAACATGTCTGAGAGAAAAATCAGTTTTCACAAACTGATTCACGCAGCTCCAGATAAACTGGGAACAGTGAAGATGCTGAGCAGGGACTCCACTAGAGCTTCTCTTTCTGGAAAAGGGAGAAATGCAGCACTTGATTAAAGAGTCCCAAGATCCTCACTTTCGGCTATGAAAGGGATGCAAGGGCAAGAACCACAGATAACCAGAAAACCCCAGTGCCTCTACATAACCAAATCCCCCAAATCTAAAATCCATATCTGTGAATAAAACCCCAAAACCAAACGACAAAACCACACACTAGTTCTCAAAGAAACAACAAAATCCCTAGGGAGATACTATGGCACATCATTGCTTGTCTTAGTCAACATAGTCACTTTAAATTTAAATACAAAACTTAACTTCCAAAAGTTTGGAGGGTTTTCTAACTTTTTTATTTGTTTGTTTTGGTTTTTGTTTTTAAGTCTCACATCAGATCACTTCTAGTCCCTTTTGGACTATGAAAAGAAGCGATGATAATAATCACACAAAATAAGATGATAATCATCTTACTGATGATAAGACAAAGGAAATTTCGAAAGGTTCTCTCTTTCAGGTATGCACATGCTCCTGAAAAAAAATGTCAGGCAGGAACAGGAATAATCAAGGAAACCTCAATTACTACTTTCATTTTCTTAGAAAAACGTAACTGCATTAATCCTCATACAACAACGCTATTTAAACCTATTACTTAATGAACTGGTTTTTGCAGTGCCTGTATTTCATAGACAAGCACTAACTACCTTCAATACTTTTTCTATATTTTCTAATTTTTTTTCTAATGCTGTGATTTTAAAGATGATCTGCTTAATGCTACCAGAGTAAATTATTTTTGCCCTGTGAACCCACTCAAAAATTACAATCAAAGAATAGATCTAAGATTTTTTTTAAATGACAAGTACTAATATTTTATGTTTCCAGCACTGCATTTTTTCACTAGTATTGAATCAGTTTAAGAGAATCCCTTTTGTGTGACAGATTATGGCTGTCTGCCACACACAGATTTAAATTTGTACAAAAAGATCCACAGTTGGTCTGAATTCTCAAAAATGCTCCTAGAATTCAGCTCAATATTTTGATATTGCCAGAACATAGGTTTGACATTTTTAATATAGGACAATTAAACTATTTTGTTAACAGCCCAAACCCAAACAGATAAGTGATAGTACACAAAGGCAAAAGCAAAAAAAGACCCAGCAACAAATAAAATCACACTGTTTCATCTTTTTTTTTCAGAAATCTCTTGTGGTCTGGTCCATTTAGCACCTGCTAAGCCTAAACTCTTAAAAACTGTCAACAACCGAGGGATAGATTCATTTTCAGTTCTGATCCCTTGCTGGTGTAAGCACTGTTTGGAAAAGGAAAGTCATCCTGGTCCTGCTCTAATCCACACGCACGAGAAGTGGCATGGATCGGTCTCAAGCAGAAACCAAAAGAATTAAAACAAGCCCCTGCGAACTTGCCTTGCATGTAACTGCTGCCATCTTAATAAGGTGAGAGCAGCTTTTAAATCCCAGGCAGCCTCCGAAGCTGCAGCCCAGTCCCTGCCATATGGAGACAGCCTGGAATCTGTCAAGTTCACTTAGTGAATTTTATCTTTGGGGAATCAGTCAGGCAAGCTAGAACAGAATAAACAGGATGCTGTTGAGATCTGGAGGCTAATGCTGGTACAGGCTGGACTACTGAACCAAAAAAATCAGTTTTAAATAAACATGTGGTACCTTGAAAAATTAACAATAATTAAAGCTGTATAAGCACAAAAACAACTATGTGGGATTTTTACTGGGCTCTGAAAGATACTCTTCTCCCCTTTACCTGCAGGAAATACCCAGACTTCTCATTTCTTTCCATTATTCCTAATAGAGAAAGAAAGGTATAATGACAACACTTAATGCTTTATATCAGCTTTAAGTACCAAAAATTTAAAATATCCTATTTAAACACTGTGCCTAATTAGACACCCTTCTTTCTAAGTGTTCAAGAAAACATAACACAGTGAGCAATGTCATGTTCACACAATCTCCATGCAGGCCCAAGCTGCTGCTTCATGCTTCGATAGGAGATGAAAATCCGGGGTCTCCAAACCTATCAAGTTCTGTTCTGATGGATGGGGATAAGATAGACTTTGTTGTGCTCTGGGTAAAAGCCAGAATGTTAAATGTAATCTTCTGCACATGCTTTTACTGATATTCAGCATAAAAATAAGCCTTATCCATTTTTATTAGTTGGTCTGAGCCAGAACCAATTCTTTTGATGTCACCTAGCTTATAAAATGCAGCACTATAGGCAAGGGAGGTTTTAAAATGCTTCATAGACTTTATCCATTATATTAATGGGTTTCAGATTGCAATCTGTGGAGCACTTTCTGGTGCTGATCCACAGGCAGCTGGCCAGTCACCTGGAGCTGGCTCCTCTCCTTGCTCCCCTCTGTTTATTCCCTATAAAGACAGAGCTGAAAAGGGGCAAATAATAAAAGACATAATGCCGTTTTTAATGCTATTTTTCTAGATAAACACTTGCAGTCCTTGCCACGGGACCATCCTGAGAGGAAAGGACTGTGCAGTTAGGAAAGGCAACACAGCCTGCTGCCACCATGGACTGTACCAGACAGGAGGGGATGAGCAGGAGAACAATCATTTTACTCTAGGATTAATGTGACTAAACTTTAAACTGAATTGTTAAAGCAGCTCATTTTTCAGCTTTCCCCTGTTCTTCAGGCAACAAGCCAAATTTCACCGCATCCCCCAGCAAGATGAACTTACTCTGCCTTGAGATTTTTCAGAATTATTTTCTGTCTAAGAATGTACTGAGAAAAGCTCTTTAGAAATGGCAGCATGCACTGGGAAAAAAAAAAAAAAAAAAAAAAAAAAAAAAAACACCACCAAACAAAATCAAAACAAAACAAAACACCACCACAACAAAAACAACAGCAAAAAACATCCACAAAGGAAAAAAAAAAAACACACACACACAAAAAAAAAAAAAACACCCCACACAAAAACCCCCACAAAAAACAAACAAAACCAACCCAACCCCTACCACACTTCTTTGAATACTTTATGTTTTACAGGATAAATCCAGAGAATTCAAGTGATCTCTTCACATAAAGTCAGCAAAGAAAGCTACACTGACCTGGGTCACCAGGGTAGGAAAGGCTTCTGGGAACCTAATGAGTAAATCATAATTAACAAGGTATCTGTATTTACCAAATTATTTAAAAAAAAAGTGTTTCTATGCTAATAGCTTTTCATTTAAATTGTTTTTTTTATTTTTTAGAGATGCATTTTCTATGTATTTTAGCTGCCTTTCCCTGGCCCTATCCCTTCACCTTGTGGATGCAGTCACCAGATGAGATTTTGGAAGTCGTGCAGCCACATCAGTCAGCCAACCCCAACAGAGTACTGGTTAAGAGTGAAGAGATTCCACAAGTGAAATAATTTAATGTAATTAATAATTTAACAGCAGTACCATTATTAGATCACAGAAATATTTGTGAGTGCATGTCCAAGCAGATTATAAATTGCACACAGCAGGAGCGAGCCTCATTCAGAGCAGCACTGGAACGGGGCATTTACTGGTCCCGATTCTACGACAGGAGCTTGAGGAACAGCCAGATCCCCTGGAATTTCTACCTGGGAACAGCCAGATCCCCTGGAATTTCTACCTGGGAACAGCCAGATCCCCTGGAATTTCTACCTGGGAACAGCCAGATCCCCTGGAATTTCTACCTGGGAACAGCCAGATCCCCTGGAATTTCAACCTGGGAACTGCCAGATCCCCTGGAATTTCAACCTGGGAACAGCCAGATCCCCTGGAATTTCTACCTGGGAACAGCCAGATCCCCTGGAATTTCAACCTGGGAACAGCCAGATCCCCTGGAATTTCTACCTGGGAACCACCAGATCCCCTGGAATTTTCTACCTGGGAACAGCCAGATCCCCTGCAATTTCTACCTGGGAACAGCCAGATCCCCTGGAATTTCAACCTGGGAACAGCCAGATCCCCTGCAATTTCTACCTGGGAACAGCCAGGTCCGTGCTGCACTGGGACTTGTTTTGTTAAGATTTTTTTTTTTTTTCTCACATGGAGGAGGAAGAAGCCATAAGCAGATGTTGCAGGATCTCCCGTGATCGTTTCATGAAAAGTTTTATGAAATGTCACAAAGCCCCACGAGGAGGTGTAAAAACAAAAGAAGTACTAAGACAGATCCACATTAAGGAGAACAATTTTCCCAGAGACTCATCATACATGATTTATCACACCAAACACGGATCTCACACTTGTCCTTTGTGAAACAGATTTGCTCACTGCTCTGACAAACACCTGAAATTCAAGCAGTTCCACTGGGCACACAAAATCAGTGAATCACCATTCACAGTCAAGAGTCTGATGACACCTTTCATTCATAAATATTAAATAAGAAATTTTCTTTATAGAAAAAAAGCTGGAACCTTCACCCTTATTCCCATCCTGACACATTTGGGGCATAATTCCTCACTGTCTCTATGCTTCACAGTAAGCTTTAGAAATACATAAGGATATCTGGACTTCTTGTCGTGTTTATCTGACTTCAATGTATCTGATTTGAAGTTCTCAAGGTATTGTTCAGCAATATTTTCTTCTCCTACTCAATATTAAATAAACAGATTTACATTATACTTAATTTTGAATAGGACAGCTTCACTGTCTTGAATTAGGTTTTTACTCTGTCATTAAACATTTCATTGATGGTCAGAGAAGTACCTTTATTCACAAGCCAAACATATTAAAGAGGAAGTTTTCTTTTACACATTCTTTAATTACTGAGCAAAAATGGATAAACTACTATGTAGGGCTCAGTGACTGGAGATTGACGATGATTGACTATGACTTTCATTAAATTAAAAAATAACAACAACAAAATCAGTTAAAACAAACAGTAAATCCACTCACCTAACCAGTAATGATTCCATAATATCTTAATCTTTACCCTCATACCTTCCCTGCAGCCTCCAGGTTTCTGTTCCCCTTTCAAGTTTTTTTTTTGGTTTTTTTTTTTTTTTTTTTTTTTTTTTTTTTTTTTTTTTTTTTTTTTTTTTTTTTCCCTTCAGCAGCTAGAAAGTCTACATCTTCAGAACTTAGTGGAGGTTCTGTGCCTGGAGAACCCCTGGGTGCGCTCTAGGAAGTGCCAATTTCAAAGCAATAGGAAAATGACCGTAAAAATCTGGACAATGCCCATGACAGCAGTGAGGAAGTTGATCAATCCATGGTTATCTTGGTCCTTCCTTGCAAGAACAAACTCTTTAGAAGAGTCACTGGGTCATTAATAAGTATTTCTTCTCCAATACACTGATTTTTGATTTTTGCCTTTTTGAAGCGCCATTATCCATGGTGGCACTCAGGTGGAATGAAAACAAGGAGAGGGAACGAATAACAGCTTGGCAACACAAAGCGGCACCGTGGGGAGATTTCTGCCTGTGGGTCTCCCAGGATTCCGTAATCCTGAGAGGTGAGAAGTAAAGCAACAACTGCAGGGGTGCTGGCAGTGCCAGCGCGCTGATGGTGCTCTTGGCACACGGAGGGGCACAGCTGGCTCCTCGCAGTGACCTGAGCTGGACTGGCACGGGGGCTGGCCCTGACACTGCTGCTGCTCCAACCACTGTCCCAGCAGGATGAATTAATGCATTCATTCTGAATTCATTAATGCATTCAGAATTCACGTTGCTCCTTCTGCAAGCACCAGTTTTCCAGAAGGATCACGGAGGAGAGCAGCACATTGTAAGTCAAAATGTAGTATTTAAAAAATAGTTCTCTTTTGAACTAAAATAGAATTTAAATGGCTACAAGAGATTAATAAATGCTGCAATGATTGCGAACTTATGTAGGTTTTTGTGAGGCCTGACATCTAGGGTTTTTTTTCCTTAAAGGTGTGGAGAAATAAAAAATAATTCTGTTTTTCAGCAAGGTTTCTCTGTAAGCAAGGTTTCTGGCATACTGTCACCAATTCTAACCTAAATACACTTCAAGCTTTATTTAAATTTAAGGTAGGTCACCTAGGAGCCTATATAAATTCATCTGCAAAATGTGTATTCTTTTATGTGCCTATGATGATAAAAAAACAGGGTACAGAAGATGGGATATTTTCATTCTTGTTGTTGTTGAACAGGATGTTCAAAGGCTCTGTCAAATATTTTTGCTGGATGTGTTTAATCCTAGAGCTCTCAGACACAGCTTGTTACCTTCTTTCCACTTCAACACACTTTCCTGATGTATTTATGAGGCTGAGACTGAAGTAGGTCTGCTTGAAAAGAAGTAAAACTTAAGGAAAACCCCCTATTTTAACCCGGTTAGGCTGAATCCCCGTTACCCAGCTCAAAGATTTATGCTGTGGTAACAACCTGGACTGGCAGAGAGATGCATTTTATACAAAAAGTGTCTAAAGAGAAGGCAGCACAAGAAGATTTCATTGCAAATATTGCAATAAAAACAGATCAAATGTGCATTTTGCTCTTAAGGAATGGTGGCTGTACGAAAGAGAGGAGCAATATTCCAGAGCCACTGCTCTGAATGCAGCTCGGATTCTTGCTGACAGAGGGTATGGCAAACAGTGAATGATCTGCATCTGGGTCTGTTTGGGAAATGGCTCTCTCTCTTTCACACCAAACCATCAGCACTGATGGTGGCAGGTGCTGTTATCTCAGAAATCAAGCTGAGAAATGAACCAGAATGGCCAAGTCCCACTGAGGGGAGGACGTGTCTCCATCAGGAAGACACCGGCATTCCACTTGTTTGGCATTTCTGCATCCTGGAAGGCATTTTGGAGATGAAATTTAAGGATGCAGCCGCAGATTTCATAGTAATATAAAGTTAGTTAAGCTGGAGATGCATCAGGTACCAGAGAAATAAATATTTATTGGAAAGTGCTCCAAAATAACTTTATGAAGGGATTTTGTGAAGGAAATGGAGGTGAAAACAAAGGGCTCAGAATTGCAGTTTTAACAGTCTGAAACAGTTCAGACTTAAAAGCCTACCATTTCCTTAGACAATTGAAATTAAGTCCCTAAATACTTTATTTCCAAAGACAAAGTAAAATTTGTGTGACACAGTGCTGTCTACAGTGTGCACTACTCCACCTGTGAGAATTGTGGACTTACACCTGGGCAAGGCATCACCTGAGGACAGGTCTAAAGCTAAGGATCCTCCTTGATGCAAAGGAATGTTGTGCCTACAACAAGCAGGAAAAGGAAAAAATGCTCAAAAAGTGAAACAGAACCTGTGATGCCAAGATTCAGGTTTGTAGGGGGCAACAGCGCCGTTGCATTTTTTGTTTTGTTTTTCAAATAATCATATTGCTTGTAATTTTAAAATTTGAAAGTGGGAAAAAAGCTTTGAAAAGCTTAAAAGCATAAAGTCCTTTCTGTCCTCACAACTGAAAAAGCTGCACATGACAGTGACAAGTGAACCTGCTTCTCTAATAGTGTTCTCTTACAGAATGCTGCTCTATCGCTAGCTTAATAGTTTATTGAAATAATTATATTAAGTGGTTCCAGCTGCCTTTAAAATATGTCTTTCTATCATGGGCAGACATCTGCAAAAGTTATAAAGAGCAGCTCCTTCACAAAAAGAAGACAAGTGCAGCATTTCTGGTTCAGATTTCCCTTTGCAGGCCTTTGTTCTGCATGTTTGTTTTTCCTGGCCTCTGAATGCCCATCAGACTATTCTGTCATCTACAGGAAGAGCACAAGAAAATCTCTTCAATGACAATTGAAGTGTGCTACATTTACTCCATTTTACAGCAAACCAGGAAAAAAAAGAAAAAATCCACTTTTTACTCCGCTTTCACTAGACCTGAAACGATTGAATTGTTCAAGGCATCTGTGGCAGTGATGTGAGCTCTGTCAGAGCCAGGGGAGTGCATTTGCCTTCCCTGCACTGCCTCTCACCTCCCTGGGCTTCATCCTGGGGGTTCAGGAGCCTGCAGCTCCCAGCAGCCTGCCCCACTCCTCTGCTCCAAGAGGAACACCAAAGCCCGCTTGGAAAAATAGAAATAGGTGCTGTGCCCACTCCTCAGCCAAAGTGAAAAGGATGCTTCAGCTGATCACTCCTTTTGAGCAGGTACCTGTTCTGCTGAGAAGAGTTAATTTTCAAAAGATAAATCATATTTTGTCCATTTCAAATATGGGAGACAAAGCATGGAGAGGTTTCGTGGTTTGTTCAAGTCCTCACAGCTCCTCAGGGGCATGGCAAAGTAGGATCCAGGAATATTCATTTATAGCCAGGAACTGAAATTCTCTTTTTTGACATTCGACGGTGCACGCAAGCAACATTAGCACTCTAAAAAACTTCAGTATTCTCAATAACAAAGAACAGGATTTCAAAAGTTATTAAAAACATTTTAAAACAGGCTAACTTATGGAATGCTGTTTTCAGCTTCCCTTTTTATCCCTGTAGGACTTGCTCTGGCAGTTCTCAAATCCTAAACAATATTTATAACATATTAATTCTCATCTCAGTGACCACCTTGTCTAAACGTGTGTGCCACCCACATGACAAATAACACTCAGGCCATTTTTATTTTACATTTCTGCTGTAGAAAAATGTGGAAATAATATATTATTTGAATATATCTGTATTATTTCATTCATTTTAAAGAAGGGCTGTTCTTAAGGCATGGAACAAGCAAAGAATTCTAGAACTTTCAGACTGTTTTAAGAACTGATCCACAGCCTAGAACACATCCCTGTCTCTTCTCCTTGAAAAAACAGATTATATTGGTTACCTACAACATGCCTGCTGTCAGGTTACAGCTCCTGGGGTACTCTGAAAATTAAAATTCTGCAAAATGAACTTTTCTTTCTGTTTTTACATATACTCCAAACATGCTGCTCTCTCTCTCCACAGAAAAAAATTTATCTTGCACACAACCAGGTTAAGAATTTTTCTCAGTGAAAGCTCAGAAACACACACCAATTTATTCACATCAGACTCTGCTCCGTGCTCCTTTCCATTCCATTCTGTATCTCCAGTATGTCTCCTTCAACAGTTCTAGGGAACGTAATAAAACAGAATCAGATTTAGATGTCTCAGCATAGTCCTTAAAACGGTATTCTGGACTGCCTAAATAAACAAATATAATCATCTGTATGAACTTCTGAGGGTTAGTGTTTCAAAGCAGTAAAGTCACAGAAATGGATGTTTAAAATTTACCTCATCTTCCCCACCTCAGAGCCATAAGCTACAGCCAGCAGCTGCGAGTTAAAAGAGCAAAACAAGATGCCCTCAACCTCTACGAGTTTCTAGAAGTACCTCCGCTGTAATATGTTCATGCTCCATGTCAAACATCCCCCTTGAAAAGAATTTCATGCCACGTATCGCATTCAAAATTGCAAATATAAAGTATCTGCTAACATTTAATGGCCTCTAGGTACAATCAGCATAAAACCAGCATAAAAGGGACTCAATATGAATACGAAATGTTTAAACCAAATGTGATGGAACCTCATGGGGAATTCTGCCACACATGCTGTCCTTTCTTCTAGGAGGTCCTTCAGTGTCCTTGTAGGGGGTACAGAAAATGATGTGGAAAAGAAAAGAAACCTAAGCACCGTGATGCCACAGCAGTGTTTAACCACGGCTTCAATGGAGCCAGCTTTGATCACTTCTGAGGGAAAAGCAATGACCTGTCCTTTAAGGAGAGCGTTTCCTCTTTTGAACTGAGCGTTGCGCTCATTTAAACCGAGTTCCAAGTGGTAGTGTCTTATTTAATACTTAGTTATAAAAATATCATATAAACAGCTAAAAATCCAGCACACTCACAAGTCCCACTCCAGTTACTTTACATTGTAGCTGTGTTCTGTTCAGCTTTAAAGATGCCAGAGGAAGGTTCTCATGTACCACAAAACCTGCAGCAGGAAGCAGCAAGTACTGTATAGATCAGCTGAATATAACCAGAATATTTATCTATTATTTACACTCGAAATAGCACATCTGCCAAGGCAAAAGCACAAGTGCTCAATTGTAACGTCTGCCTTTGTTCCTGGATATTAAATATCCATGTTAATGATTGATAGGTAGGATATACAGCTACCTCTGAATGCCTAAAAGCAGAGGCTCTATTGGAATCATCCACAGCAAATATTTTCTAAGTTACGGAAGATAATAACACTCACAATTGATATATATATATATATGGGACTGGAGAAAAACCTGCCTATTTATTTCAATTCAACTAATTCCCTGTTGATCAGAATAATTTTAGTTTTTGCAGATCTCAGGTTAAATTCCAGTAGAGATAAATTAAGTCTTTCTCCTCAGAGTGCAAGACAAAAGACATCCCCCTGGACAAGGTTTGGGACAATTAAAAATAATGATCACTGATATTAAAGATACGTAATCCTAAAAATAAATTCGTCCTTAAAAATTCCTTCAATATTTCATGACCTACCACTATTACAAATAATGTGACAGTCATCTGGATTTTAGATAATGATTCAGATTTTCCTAAAATTCACCATCTTCAGACCTCTGAGGCTTATTCCAGCTACCATTAAGAAGACTCAGATTCCAAATTCAGATTGTAAACTGGAAATACTTCTGAAATTTTCCATTGTTTGGGTGCAAGGCTGCACCCCGCATTCACCCCAGCCTAAAATGCCCAAACTGATCTCTACAGAAGACATCGTGCTTTCCCTCTTTCTAGGCACAGATCCAGCGCTGTTACATTTAGATCTAAGTCCTAGATACAAGCTAAGTGATTCTATGATTCTAAGTGCTGAGAAGATGCCCAGTAAATATATCCTGATTATCCACAACAGATGAAAATGCCATAAAAGCTACACCTAAATTATAAGTTAGTCCTTTTTCACTAGGCTGAACTCACAATTTTTAGTCCGCATCTACTCAAGACAGACCAATTCCCAAATGAACTCCACAAACCAGAGCTTGCCTTCTCCTGCACCAACTCCTTGCCATCTTAAGGTTGCCACCTGGAAATTAAATCTTAGAATCCTTAATTTGTACCATTTCCAAGCTCCTCCTCACATGAAGAATTAGTCTCTTTCCCACTTAGCCACCTTTACATTTTCTCTAATGATCCAGGGGTTTATTTCAATACGTAATGTAAAAGATTAGTCTTTTAAATTTGTTAGTCCTGTAAAATTCAGTGCTACTTGAAATAAGAGTATTAATAAATTAATTCAGATTTGTTTGGTTTTTTTTAGTTGTTCAATCTCTCATATCTGATATTCTAAGACTTCTAAACAAGCAAGATTCTTGTGACTCTTTAACATCAGACAATTTAAAACTCAGTTCTGTAATGTAAATTACATTCCCTGACCTGCTGAAAGCATTTTTTGCACCTCTAATTTTTGGGGCCTGTATAAAACAAAGACAGGCTTCCCCACTCTTGTATTCGGTTGGTTGCAGCAACAAATGGAACGGCTCATTTGTACTAAAAGAGTTTAAAGCCCATTTTTTGAAATCTCTGAAGACTGAAAAAAAACCAAAAAAAAAGGTCTTACCTACCACAATTCAATAAGAAGTGCATAGTAGCTATTTCCATATATCAGGACATATTCTCAATATCAGCATGTGTTAAATAATGACAACAACAACAAGGAGAAGTTATTTTGCAATTTTGAACCTGTTCCCAGTGTGAATTTCTGAAGAAAAGTTTAATCTCTTCATAACTGTCTTGACAACACCATGGCGAAAAGGGGAAGGCATGTCAAAGCAAAAGCCACAAAATGGAATAAATGGAAGGAACATGAAATGTTTCTAATTCAAGCCCAAAAGTGTTCTAAGATTTCAAGATGGCTAAAAGAACTCTAAAACCAGGTTAAACACAGTTCATATGCAATTAATGGCTTTAGACCCCGTAATCCTTCCCACCTAGGGACTCACATTTGGTTTGAAAGAGGAGTTGAGAAGCACGGTACTTCATTTTAGAAGATCTGTACTTCATTTGGCTGACTTTGATTTTGGAAAACCGCAGATTTCACTGTTAGCAAATTCATAACACTTCATAAACTCCTGGAACAACTTCAGGACTGAGAGCACTTCAATACTAGAGAGAAGCAAATTTACCCGCAAGTAATGAAAGGAGAAAACCTTGCCACCTCTCCCCTGTCACCCTCAGCACTACAGAACGCAGCACAGCAGCATCTTGCTACATCAAAAAGGGTAAAACACTTGAGGCACTTAGCCCATTGGCAAATTATGCTTGGGGATTTCTAGATGAATGACTTGTGTCTATGTTTACAGCCTTTCAGCAGAGTGCTCACTGTTTACTCTGGAATTAATCCAGGTCCATAAAACCAGTGATACATCAATGCAACAGATGTGCTTAAGTGACTCTGCATTATAAGGAGATCTGCTTTAGTCAAAAAAACTCAATAACCAGTTTAAGATGATTTTGACAATCCCAGTCTGTAAGTTACAGCACCTACTGTACTAACTCTTGTTAGTGGACTGGTAGTCTCTAGTTCTAAGGACTTAATAATTTCATTACTTGTCTTTAAAAAGTATTGAAACTAATAAAGGCATCAGTGTTGGACAATAATGTCCTAGTCCTTGACATAAGTCTAAATTATTCCTATAATATCACTATCTTGAAAACAGCTTGTGTTTATCTCATATTTACAAAATGCTGGAGATTGAACAAAGTTCCTTGATCTTCTGGACACGGGATGGAGCCCAAAGCAATGCTAATGCTGCTCTCTAAAGGACCAATGCAACAAATAAAGTGCAGGTGCTGTTTCACAACTGTTAATGTATATAGCTTTAGAGGCTTTCTAAGATGTCACTGTCATTATCTTCTTTTCTAATCAATATGTGACTTGCTTGCAACTTAACCAGGAATACTGGAGCTGAAAGTTTCTGAAACATGTCAGAGCTCTTTCAGAGAAGGTGTTATGAACAGCGCCATGTAAAATAAATAAATAAATAAATAAATATTTTAGAGTGTTTTTTCTTCTTTTTCTTTGATGCTCTCTATTGTGGAATTTTTATAATGTTGATCATAGAGAATGTCTTTCCTCAAAGCTAATAACTGAGAGCAGAAAGTAGAACTCCAGTGTCCTAAAGAGGGCACTGACAGATTTTTTGCTCTCCAGTTTGAAAGGTCTGTGTGTGTGTGAACTTCTGTCCCAGCCAGCAAAGGCCCTGAGTGCATTTTTCATCCCATGAAAGTTTAGGGGCTTGGCATGCAGACAGGTTTCCACATACAGCTCAGTAATGTTATACACAGGTTTCTTCAGTCTACATTCATTTTGAAAAGGTACAGGTAGAAACACTGCAGGTTTCATTACATGAAGTAACAAGGTGTCAGAGGGAAGCAGCTCTCCCATAAAACAGCATGGTTTGGGGTTTCCCAAACTCTTAGCCTATTTTTGACAGAACCTAAATTTTAAGCATGATAAAACCTGAGGATATCTAAGCCCTTAATGTAAATATATGCATTCTGAAACTATACATATTTGTATTGAGTAGTCACGCTGCACTGTTACTCTAAGTATAATATTCCTGAAACGTCTTTACAAAACCAGCTGGAAACCTTGACATTTCATCCATATTGTTATTTATATACATATTTACTGCTGCCACCTGCTTGTAACTTGGCTCACACCACAAAGCAGTACGTTTCCCTTGTTTCATTATACTTTGACATTTCACTAGAACTGCAGAGCTGCCCATTTCTCAGTTTCCAATTGCTCTGCAGCCTCTCTCGAATTATATTGGCTTGGTAATAGAATAAAGATCTTTCTCCGTGGTAGTACTAACCTCTCTTCTCCGTACCCAGATGGTACAAAACGCTGCTGGCACATGTAACAATTCTAGCACAGCTTCTGCTGCCTAAATGACCCCCCATAAACCCCACGGAGGTAGATTAGATTAGGGAATTGGGAGGTGAGGAGGAGGGCTGGCCAGTGGGCTCGGCTGAAGGAGAGAAGGGTTTGGTGCAGGCTGTGTGGCTGTGATGGAGCACAGTGCACTCTTACACTCACTGAGCCTGCTCCTAGGGAAGACAGCAAAATGAGCTGACAAAGTTAATAAACCTAATTTCATCAGCAGCACCACAACATCCATTTTTACTATTATTCACATAACTGAGTTATTTGATAGCCCTGATGCCTCACTTTCCAAGGAGTAATGCTGGAATGAACCAGGGGACACCCAGGCTGCTCCAGTTTACCTTTGTTCTTGCTTTGCTCAGACCACCCAGTGCATGGACCACCTCTGACGCTTCTGAGCAAAGCTGAGCACCCCTATCCATACCCCCAGACAGTTAAAAACTGAATTTCCAGTTCCTCTGTGCATATCCCAGGAGTAACACTGCAAGCCTGGTGTGATGGGATTGAGGGAACCCTGGGAGAACACTGAACCAGGCTGCTCTGGAGAACAACTCACTCTGGGTCAGTCTGCTTGACGGACAAAAACGTTTCTGTGTTGTCAGTCCAAGAGTTTGTCGGGAGCCATTTTAAACACACAAATGGAAATCTGCAGCGTGAAAATCTTTACGAGTGACAGGAATCTTCCATGACTCCATAAAGTTATACTGCTTTACATTTAACACAGGCTAGAACACAAGCTAGCATACACACGTAAAATTAATTTTAAGGAAAATCCTCTCAGTATTCAAAAGACACTAAAACTGAGGGAAAATATATATGAAAGAAAGTTAACCAATATATTAAAAAATATTGTAAAACTAAGGGCATTTGCACAAACCATCAAAGAAACCTACTTAACGTGTTTCTAAGAAAGTATCTGCTCTACCTATTTGTAAACCCTGTCCCTTATGAGGAGAACAGAGGAGCCTTCTTGTGTAGTTAAAAGGCCAACAGTTACAAAATTACTGCAGTAAGGGACAAAAAGAAGGAATGTACTGTATTTCTTCCAGCCCATAAATTGACACAGCAACAGTTAAGTTTTTCCTGCTGATTGAGAAAAACTTCATCAAAAAAAACAAACATAAATTCACTTGGTGTTTGGAGAGGAAAATTATGCCTCATTTAGAGATTATACCTCTAAATGAAAGCCAATACAGTGAAAGACTTTTTTTTTTTTAATTGTTAAAATTAACTTAGGACTATAATAAAAGGATCAGAACTACATGTGAAACATTAATTTTTGCTGCTGTCCTGATAGCAATCACATCTCTGGACAGAACAGGAAAAGACAAAGACTGGTCATTTCTCACAAGGCACAGGCAAGAAAACAAAACACAAAAAATTGAAGCATTTTCGTCCCGTGATTGAAGAAAACAATCTTCAGTTTGTAAACCTCATTTTGTGTCCTAGCTGAGAATGAGAAAATCCTCATTCATTCATCCAGCCTCAAAATAAGGCCAAATTTAAAAACACAGCTTAGTTTCTCACTTCTACTGAGGCCTTGAAAAAAGTCAACTTCTTTTTAAAAGCCAATCATCAGCTCTTCTGAGACCTTGGCTTCACACAAAACTGCCAAGTGAGACATGAGGACTTGGTTTTGCTGCTGAAGATGTCCAGGTACACCCCAGCTCAGCAGTGACAAAACCTTCACACATCCTTCCTGATGAAAGCCCAGATCCTGGAAGGAGAAGCCAGCACACATGGTGATCCCCACAGACCCCCCAGGAAATACACAAACCCTCAGGAAGCCCCTGCCCCAGGCAGGGGATGGAAACTTGCTTGCCAAGCACCCAAAGGCACTGCTGAAGGCAGGGGGAAACTCTCACGCTCTGATCAGGAATCCAAGGATGTGAAACTGAGCAACAACGCAACTGGAACGTGCAGACAATCAAAGCTGCTTCTCTCCTTTAATCAACCCCTCCAAAGGAGGTCCAAAGGGAATGAAGGATTATTTTCCCTTCAAGTGTGGTTCCAGTCCCTGTCCTTCAGAGCAGCTGGCATTGTGCTCTCCAGAGAATGTGGGAATGCTTCTGTGGGCTTGTGATCCTACTCTTTGGGCTGGCTGACAGCAGCACTTAAAATCGATGAGACAAATCACATTGATCAAAATTAGCAACAGAAGCTGATTATTTTAGTCTTCTTCAAAAATGACCTGACCAGCAGAAAACCTGGCTTCATGTTTTTCTTTAATCTAGAAGAATTTCTCCGTGTCTTTGAAGAGTGTTAAATGCTTCTATGATGACACCTCTCTCTCTCCCTACTGTTTTGCTTTTGAGCCAGAGAAAATTTAAGAGAACTTTTTTCCCATGAAACTTTTCAATCATTGATTTGGAGACAGAGCTGAAATTCTAAATTTTAAAATGAAGGGCAGACTTTCTCTTCAGTCAAAGTAGTTATATTATCCATCTGAATCGACAAAATAGCATTTTTCACACGTCTCCTAAATTCTGTTCCTGTTTATAGAACCTCGTATCTGTGGCAAATTCAGCAGAAATTGCTTGGTTTAATTTCTAGCTGTAAGGAAAACAAATGCAGACACAGCAGGAGGCAAGGAGGGAAGAGCTGTGATAAAATAGGTTGAAGACTTGCAAGGTACTCAGGATATCTGAGGAAGAACAGTTAGGCAGCATGATGTGACCTCTTATAATAGTGGAAAAAACTATACTAAAAAAAGGTTTGGAAGTCTGCTATTTGACTTAGCTCTACAATGCAATGGTGAGAGCAGAAGTTATACACCATTTACTAAAGCCCTACAGTGAAATGTTGCTACTCTTTGAACACAGTTCATGAAACAAAGTTCACTAGAACCTCAATATGAAAAATTCTGGAGTGCTCTGGTACTGCACAAAGAAAACGCAAATCACTGCTAAGACTGGAATGAAATAATTTGAAATTTTGATTAGATGCTTATCATCTAATGTGATTCTCAGATCTGTCATTTCTAGTTGATGCCACACCAGATGTCTTATAAGGAGGTCACTTCACCTAGTCTGACACAATATCTACATCTGTTAAAGTCTGGCTTAGCAAAGAACAGCCTTTACATGTATATTGACCAATTTTCTCTCCTGTAATACCACACACAGGTGTCACCACGTTCTGAGATCCTCCCCACTGCTTCTGACAAGCCATTTTAGCCATTCTCTGCAGTTTCTGCTCATGTGAACATACTATTTCCTCATCCTATTTACCTTTTAAAGACCAAGTATTAGAAAAAGAAATAAGTGAGAATTAGATTAGGAGAAAAAAGAAACAAAAATGATGTATGCATGGGAGAAATAAGAAGCAGCAGCAGGCAAAAAAAAAAAAAGAGAGGATGAAATTAAAACACAGGAAAAGAAAATGTTGTGCATGACATATTAAGTCTTGGCCTCATTTACCATGACTTTGCATTTCAATTAAATACCATGGAGACATGAATATATATTGAACAAGATAATCTTTGAATTACTTGATGAATGCATTTCCACTATTTATACTTAGAAAAAATGACAAAATTGTAATGCAATTGTTAATGAGTTGCCCAATTTTATGGAGTACATAATTTTAGAAGAGTTACATCTTAATTATTTATTTTAATTTTTATTCCCACAAGTACTCTTTAGTTTACTTTTGCAAAACCCCAGCAACATGTATTTATCTTCCCTCCACCACATAATTTTAAAGAAAATTATACAAAAGACAAGTCAAATTGCACTTGAGGAACAATGTATGTTAATTGATCTTAGAAACATCACTTTTCAATGAAGTTATGTTTTTCTTACACTTGCCAGATAACATTTATAAAGCAGAAACAAAACTTTCACGCAGTTAAGCTTTCACACTGTAGCCAGAGTAGTCAAAGCTGATGTGAAATTCAGTAAAGGAGGTTAAACCACATTTTTGTAACCACCTAGACTGCTAGGGCAATCTCATTGGATAAATCAAACCTAAGAAAGACTTTTTGGTGTAAGTTCTTAATAGTAATAATAGACATAATAGAAACCAAAAAGAATCTCTCAAATTGGAGACAACATCAGCAAAAGTTCTATTTTACTTCCGGAGCCAACAAACTGCTAAAAGAACACAATGAGAAATCCATGCTTAAACTACCAAGAACACTGAAACATCAAATGCAGAATAAATTTCTTAACCCATCTGTGCATTAGGACAAACACAATGTGGTCCCTGTAAGACTGACTGCCCGTACCCAACCGGCTCTGGAAGTGACCACAGCTGCCTGCAACCATCACCTTCCACTGATCAATACATCAGGTGAGAGGAACTTTGAGAAAACATCATGTACTGGTTACGAAGCCCCTGACAACCCAAACCTTCCCTTGCCACGCACACTCCCTCGCTGATGCAGGTTTGTCAGTACAACCAGCATGTGGCATGTCTCCTATTAGCAATCAAGTCTTACAATCCCTATTGACAAGACGGACAACAATCCACTCTCGTAAAAGATTCATGACACAACTTTGCACTCTCTACTGCTTGCTTTCTCATAAAACCAGTGCAAATCCCATCAAAAATTTAGCAGAACCCCTGCCTCATCTGTTTAGGCCTGAAGCTAGTTGCAGGGACAACTCATTAGGGACAAGCTCATTAAAACCAGCCCTGGAGCAAAAGCAGTTTGCAAGTCTCCTCATTTTTATTCACTTTCACCTAGCCATTCCAGCTCCTTGTGCTTCCCAGATAGAGAGCTTCTAATGATTTGGTACAATAAGCAAGGCTGTTTCCAAACTCATGCTACACCAAATGCAGTTCCTTCTGTACTCCAAAGCTGAGAGAGTTCTGTTCATTTGTAGGGCCTAGATGGTTCAGTAGGGAAAGGCAGCATCAGGAAACCCAGAGGATTCTCTGCTCAGTACATTAGCAAAAGAAACCGTGAGTAACTATCAAACATGCACTGAAATCCAATGAGAAATCAAGATGGGCAGAACTAACAGTGACAGATACACACACCCTAGGATTCAGTCACATGACAGTGCATTCGGTATTTCATTTGGTGATTTTAGCACCTTTTAGTAGCTAAAATAATTAAAATAAAATATTTTTTTAAGTGGGGAAAAATGGGGAGGAAAAAAACCACACCAAAACATAAACAAAACAAACAAACAAACCAACCAAAAAAGAACAACCAACCAACCAAAAAAAAACCCCAGAAGATACTTCCTTTCTCCTTAATAATAAATATTGTTTAGATAAAGTCATGGAGTTGGAGGCTGCTTACCTTTCCTGTCATTTGCAAAAGTTACTTTTGCCATGAGCACCAGTTGGGAAACCTCTCTAATATCTTCTGAATTAGATGCCTAAATTTCAGTATGGTAATAAGTAGCCCAGTTTCAAATACAAGAGAACTTGAAAATCATGGTTATCCACAGGTCTGAAGATTGGTGATCCTGGGGTGATTGCAAGAGCTTCCTTCCTTCTGTCACATACGAGGAGAACTGCAAAGGTCTGCAAGGAGTCGATTTGCACCCTCGAGAACAGTGATGACAGAAGATGTGAGTGCTGCACAGGCCAAATCGTGCACCAGGAGAAGGAAAACTCATGGAGATGGAGCCTCGCATGTCACTTGCTAGAAATGGTCCTACAAAAGCTTAATTCTAGCAGAAGTTTCTGCCATGTGCATGGTACAACTGTTGAGACACAGATACAGAACCAGATAATGCATTAGGCTTCTGAGGAGTGTCTGACTGAATTTGGGGCAGCATCACAAGTGCCTGCATCACAAGTGTGTTCCAACAATTCTAGAGATCAGCTTTGAAAACCAACCAAATTCTACTTTGCCCAGTTGTGCAAAACAAGAAGAATGTAACCAACAGTCCAAGAGAAGAAGCCCCTCATTCCACTGCAATCCCAGGTGAATGGCTTTAATTTACATTTTTGCAAGTATGGTAATATTCAATAATGTATTTTCACCTTGCCTGCACTTTATACACACCACTGCAAACAGGATACTTTCTTACTCTTGTCAAGATCATTCTGTGCTCAGTTTATGATGGTGTGTAACAATCTCATCGACAGTCTTCAGCCCATCACCCAAGGCAACACATCATCAAGGCCCACAGCATTTCTCCAAGTCAAAATCAAAAAAAATGGATTATTTTGCTTTCCTTAGTTCTGTCCAACTATACAGCTAGAGTCAAAAGTATTTACTTAATCTGGAAGAATTAATTATTTGGAAGATCACAGGCCTGAACTGTCAAAGACTATAAAGGCTGACATGCACAGTTTTTCCTAAGGAAAAAAAAACAAAAAAAAAAAACCAGAAGATTGCCATGAAAACTGTCGCACCGATATAATTACTCTGCACGTTGTCAGGCGCCATGAGCACACAGCACCTCAAGACACGCAGGTGAATTGACGGGGTGTGAAGTTTGTTCCGTGCAAAGGCCATTGCCTGGGCGCTCAATACACAGCAGCATTTACCCAGCATCAACACAATCCCCGGCACACATCAGCGGCCCTGCACACAGCGCTCAGCTCTGAGTTAAACAAATCAGCCTCACTTTGCCCCAAAATAGAGTAGGACCATTTAATGGGGAGTTTAACGAGTGGCTTAGAAAACAGGGAAGCACAGTCCCCCTTTTTGATTGCTTTTTTAGGGAAAAAGAGGCTGTCTCTCCATTCAACAGTCTGCAGTGGGGGCTTCAATTAATTTACATGCTTGAGTAAGAGGCACCCACACATTAAAATAAAGTCTCAGTTTTAATCATCATTAACCATGTTTTGTACAGTTTCTTCTGCTTCCCTGTGCAAAGGATGAAAGCTGCAACACCATTAAGGAAAACCAAGTAATGAAATCAACTTTTCCGAAAAATAAGAACTTACGGAGCAAGCTATTTAAAATTAAAACGTATAACAAGCTTTAATAAAACAACATACAAACAAAAAAAAAAAAAACACAACAAAAACAAGCCCACCCCACTTTATCTAATCCATTGCACAAGTTTTCATCATTTTGAAAACATTAAAAGGGCCATGCTTATTTTTCTATTATTCTCTTGTGTCTCCATTAAAAAAGTACCTGAAGGCTGAGAACCTAAATGCCTCATAAAACCTACTGCAGATATGGAAACTTCATAAGACATGAATTTGTAAAGAAGACAATGGCAATACAAATGTGGTTAGAGTGAGAATAACAATGTTACTTTTGTCCTTTACAAACCAAAAAATTTATCAAAAAAGCAGCTTAGCAACATAACTGAAATTCAAATGCTTTGAAATATAAATAAATACACATTTAATAACACTAGCTTTTTGATTCTTAGACAAATACTGTGAAACTTTATTTAATCTTTCTAACAGCTTTTCAAAGCCACCTTAGATATAATTCTGCTTTTAAATTTAACTATGAAGTGTAAGAGGAGTGGAATACAACTCGTTACCACATTAGCTCTACTTTTTTTCGAAACTATCTTCTTAGAAAAACAAGCGATTTCTCAGCTTCCAAGTAAACCATAAAATAGAAGCAACTTCAATGTAGAGCACTTAAAAAGGATGTGAATGCATCATATATGTCACTTACTGTGTGGGGGAAGATCCGAAAACAAATAGCTCTGAAAAGGTTTCATTACTGCAATACTGAGTGTTAATAGCATAATATCAATAAAACTGAAAGATGCAAATAGGTAATTTGGATTAAGCATTTGGATTACTTGTCATTAGTTATTAAGTCTTGCTCCAAATGAACTTGCTCTAAGGCACCAACATATTTACAAATACCGTGGCTTCTTTTCCTGGCAGAAGTGAAAACATACCAATGCCATTAGAGACAAATTTAGTGTGGGTCCTCTAAGCAAAAACGCAATGACTTCATTGAGCTTGATTACTAACACAACTTCCCCTCATTAAAAATTCCAGACAAACAGGTGTTTCACACTGGGTCTACTTCTAAAATTGCTTTCTTTTTATTCCCAGGGATACATCAAGAGCTGAGGGAGAATTCATGCAGTATAGATCAGTCAGGCATTGACAGCACATCACACTTTGACAAGCTGCTTGGCTCTGTTTAAAGTCTAAGTTAGGCCTTGGCCCATCAAGGCCATGGCTATTGAATTATTGACAGCCTCTCACTGTGGCGCAGAGGGAAAGAGTGCTACAGCCTCGGCTCAGTAAAGATGAAATGGAAACCCTCTCTGAAGCTGACTTTAGCACGTTAAAGGAGTTTTAATGGTCTTGTTTAAAATTCAGTAAGAGAATATATTACGCTGATTATCTTTTCACCAGCTAAACAAAAAGTTTGGGATGCTGTGGAGATTATAAATTAAAGGAAAACTACACAAAGTATAAACTTGATCGTCACCAAACAGCTGCCTAACACTCCAAACTCACACCAAATCCTTCAGCTTTACGTGCCTGACAATTTTCACCATTCTATGCTGTTACACCTGGCGCAATCAAGGGTTAACAATAACGTGGAGGTTCGTTGTCATCCCAGAATACAGGCTGGCTTTTATAATAGTTAATTTCCGCTTACACCATTAAACCTACAAGCCAGTGCAATGGCCAGTTAATGTTTCCAGTTTGCCAACCCCAACTGTTCTCTCTCTCTTTTCCTCTCTGCTTATCAGAAGTGCACTAAGGAACTGGCCACCCAAAGCCTGGGTGGTTTGTTTGTTTTTCCAGCAGAACTCTTCTACAGGGTAAACCACCATTCCTCCACAACTAGCTGATTAATATTAACAATCCTCATATTCCTACATAACTTCTTTTCTTCTTCAAATTTATACCTGCCAAGCTTTACTTGCATTTTAATAGCTGATGTCAGACAAGCAACAAGCAGAAAGTTCCATCTCAGGACTATAATTTTAAATACAATGAGACTCACATCAACTGTCTCATAGACACGCGGAAAATTATTCCACGTGGACTTCTAAAGTGCATCCTAAAAGCTTCAGAGAAGGAGGAGGTTTTTTAAAGAATTTAAAATGGTTCTCTGGGAGGGGGGAGGTGGGAGGGTGTTAAGCAATTTGTCTAATGTGACCCTATACTCATTTCTCCAGCATCATTCCCAACGTGCTGCCTCCTGTCAAATCAACAAAGAGAGCCAAACAGCACATCTAAATTTGTGTTCATTTGCCTTCTGCAGGATTATCTTTGCCACGTCAAGCATTCTAAGTAAGTCAAAGATGCTTCTCAGGGGCTGTAAGAGTGGGGCTAATCTCCAGACAAATATTTGGAAGGCAGCTTAGCCTGTTCTGGCTTTAATAGTTTCCAACTGATTTGACTTTTTCTAATTACAGCCTTTATGTTATAAAAGCCATTTTTATGTTGCTGAAGAGCAGTTTCACTGCAAATACACAAAATTTTGCTGAGTTTCTATTCCCATGATGATTATGGAAATGGTACTCTACAGCTTTCCTCTAATTAGAAAAAACACACTTCACACAGCATCAACAATTTTTAACATTAATAACAGAGTGACAGTGTCCTTTTGTGTGTCTTTAAATAACTTCTCAAAATATGACACCACAAAGCCACCGTATCCCACTTGGGTATCATACCAGGAGCAGTTTTCACATTTTTGCATATTATATTTATTCAAACACAGAACAGCATCTTTCAAGAAGCTGTTTAGTAATTTAACCTAACAAAATAAGATAATTAAACTTCTGGATAGTCTGTGTTGAGATGCTTTCCAAACCCATGAACTTGAAAAATTCACACACACAAAGCAAACGACACATCTCCTTTGACAAATCAGACACCATGGCTACCTATTACTTTTAGTATTTCCTTGCCTTCCTATCCTTCCCCATAATGAACAGACAGCTGAGATAATGCAGTTTCGCTTTGCATCAAGTCACAGACACTTCTGGCTGTTTAATGGAAATTAACTGCAACCCAAAAGCTGCGAACAACAGAAATCAAGGCAGAGGAGTCACAGAACACGTAGCATCCGTTCATTCAGATTTCTATACATTATTAAGTAATGCTTCCCTAGAAGAGGAAAGACCTTTTCATTTACTGTCAAGGCTGAGCCCAGAAAAAGCAGTTACAATGAAATATAAATAATACAGATTATTTCTGTTATGACTTTATGGAACAGACAACTCTGAACAATGCAAACTTCCTATCTCTGTGCGGAAAGAATCAACAATAATATGGTGATATGATGAGAAAAACAAAAAGGGGATAAAGGCCACAAAACTGGTCTGATTTTATTAGGTATAGAAAAGTTGCTATAGGAGTGAAAACTGAAGGAAAAGGCAAACCGGAAGTTTTCAGATTGGAGAGACAGATGCTTAAAAATATACACCCATCACTTTCAATATTGAGAGTGGTCAAATTAAAGTGCTGTTGGATAAAAGAGAACACCAGGAAGAACTGAGTTCCCGAAAGCATTTAAGCATGACCTCCCTATGAAATAACAGGTAGTACTATCACAGAATCTTGCATAGTGCTGTGACAACAATGTCTCCAAGTTCCTTTCATTTCTCTGAAAAACCTACACTTGCTGACACAATCCTGTGAGGTGTCAACAAAAAGCATTTATACGTCCCCATTTGATAGAATGGAGGGCAGCAATTACTCAGGCATCAATTTTGACTGCTTTATTATTCTGGAGACTTGTTCCAGAATAGCTTGTTATCCTTTTTGTAAAAATTAAAACCGTACTATTAATAACTCTTTGACAAAGCTTCAGATCTCAATTACATTAATAATAAATTCTTGGCTTTATGTGCAAGTTTCTCATCTTTTTCATCCATAACGAGACTTTGTAAAACTGGCGAAGAAACTGGAAAGAAAGCAAAACTGTACGATATTCCTCAAAAAGAACCTTCCAGCCTCCTACTCTGCTCATCTTGCAGATGTCCCAAGATGAGCAAGTATTCTGTACATTCAGTAAGCCTTCTTGGTTTTACCTCAAGTTCTGGGATGCTGGAAGATGAAAAGCACACAGCGAAGCAGCCAGGAGCAGAGGGCTCCGTTACTGTGGCTCAGCAGTGGATCCTGGATTTATGGTTTAGAACATGCAGGCGGAGTGCTGGTACCAGCACAGGAGTGGAATGAGCTATTTGTGTTCCAGGTGCATTCACTCCTGAGCCACACAACCTCCTGTGGGTGTTCCCCCACAGCCCCCAGAGTCTCTCTCTTCCAGACTGAGTGTCAGCCAGGTATCAGGAACACCGGGGATGGCAGACAGCCAAGAGCCTCTTCCTAACACACTGCACAGATCCAATAAAAGGGTTTGCTGGCTTTTTTTTTTTTTTTTTTTTTTTTTCCCTGAACTGCACATCCTCACTTCATTGCCCACTTCACTTATACAAAATATTACATTGATAATCCTGTTGGCCTAGGGTG
Organism: Hirundo rustica; assembly: GCF_015227805.2. NCBI lineage: Eukaryota > Metazoa > Chordata > Aves > Passeriformes > Hirundinidae > Hirundo > Hirundo rustica. The sequence continues at coordinate 4,211,476 of NC_053464.1, read as the reverse complement.
GAAACATTGAGGAACAGAAAATTATAAACACGACTACTCCTTTACTTGAAATAGCATCCATGGGGTACATGTTACACCAGTGCTGCAAAGACTGTACTGGGTCTGTTTGCAAACCAAATTTATTTTGGTTTAGACCAGCACATTTCTCATGGGGCTGACTATTCAAGACACTGCTATCAAACCCATGACAGAAGCAGAAACTCTATCAGCCTTACAGTTGTCCAAATTACACCCCAAAGTCCTGCCATCTTTAGTTAACCCTCCAAAGATGAGGAAGAATCATCTTTGACTGTGCCTTTCACACTTCAATCTCTAAAAGTTACCACAACCTAAATAATGACTGTAAAATAAATCTCAGGAAAGGACCAAAACTGATGCAAATGGCAGCAAACCAAAACCTTTTACTGCTCTACAGAAAGAGCATACATTGAAATCAGTGAAATCAAGTCACTTTTCCAAGGTATTAAAGACAAGAAAAGCATTTTCAGAGGTGATTATCTTCCACTTGGACATCCCAGTACAATCTGGTGTTTTCTATTGCTGTGAGGAAATAGACTCACTGCTGTGAGGAAATTGAGGTCTTGATGTGTCTGGGAACAGAATTATTAGCAGAGCCATGCTGACTGTACAAACTTTTTGGGTTTTTAAACCAGTTCTTCTTAAGGTAATCCGTCCCTAACAATACAGTGTGTTTGGGACTTTTAATTTTAGTAAATATATATTTTTTAACATATATTTACTAAAGCACTTTCTAAAACACTGAAGAGCCAACATGTCATGTGCCTGCCTGTCAGGGAAAAGGTAAAGCTGGATTGTCAGACAAGAGAAGCTTGTTATTAGTGAACTCTGCCTCTTACATATATGGAAAAAGTCATAAAAAAAGCATTCAGATGTTTTCACAGAAATAACTTTGCAAGGAGCAGCGGGGCTGAAGTTGATAAACAGTTACACATTTTAAAAGAAAAAAATCTTCCAGATGTAGTACAGATATTAGATTTTATAGTTTACCTCAACATCTCTCTACAGAGGATTGAGACAAAAATCTTAGCAAAAAGCACGTTATCTCTCATCTACTTATTACTTGGCCTTTACTGCTGAGGAAGAATCATTGACCAAAGAACAAAATAAATGCTCTCAAATATCAGCAATGGGGTGCTAGAATTTACATCAAAGAACTATTTCCTACCCCCCAAAAAAAACCACAGCCATAAATTCTATGTAGTTTTTAAGCTATGCCATAAAATTCAAATAAGAAAAATATCCTTGAAACCCTATAGAAGTTTTTCATGAACCTGAATAATGTTTTGGAGTCAATCATCAAAATAATACCTGCCTTAGACTGTCAATATGGCTTGCTTACATAGGATTTTGGTTTGTTTTAGTATATACCAACTTCTGTAAGCTAACCACAGATCCACAGATAATTTCAGAAACAAAAATAAATAATTAAATAATGTACCAAATTCTGCATCCTGACATGTTCTAATTAAAAAAAAAAAAAAAAAAAAAAAAGGAAAAAAAGAGTAGACTTTAATGTTATTGAGGAAAAAGGAAACACAACAAAGAAACACAGCTTCAGACATTTAAAAAGAAAGCTGTAACATGTTCTCCTATAAACAAGACTTATGCTAACAGCTGGATAAGAAATCTTCAAGGTTGGGGCTCCATTTCCATAGCATCAGCCACTGTCCAAACACATCATATTTGCTGTTTAATTAAGAAAGGACTCACAATGGCCTATCCAGGACATGCAAAGTTCCAAATGCAGTTCTGAGCTCTCCTGATTTGAATATAAATAAACATTTTTAAATAACCTGTATGGTCAGAGGGAGGATAAAAACATTCTGGAATATACCCATTTTCTTTTTTTTTTTCCCTTTTTTTTTACTTCTTTTCCTTCTTTCCTTTCTCTAGCATTGCCATGACCCAGTGATGAGCTTGCAGGAGGGGATGTTCCCAAAAGCGGTGCCAGTCGTGCAGCTGCTCCTGGCCCCTCTCACAGGAACCCCCCCAAATCTGCACAGGAACAGAGGTGAAGTGACCCACACCCCAAAAGTGACCCCACTCACCCCATAACATTGAACAAAGCTGGGGATTTGTCTCTGGCTAAATTAACCCAGAGCAAATTGGTCAGCTGCACCCAGATGAGTTTGCTGATTTGGTTCAGTGAGCAGCTGCACAAACACCCACACAGGTCCATGGAAGGGCAGGACTCCCCTGTTCCTTGCAGGATTATCTTATTTCCCCCAGGACCTGGGTGAGCATGGAGCCACATTTTTCCACTCTCCAGCAGAAGCAGCCAAGAGAGTAATGGGAAGTACAAAAGAAGAAGATTCTATCAGCCTTTAACTGATTGTCCTCTGGAGAGCATGGACAGCAAAAGTGCTAGAAAAGCTTTGGTTTATAATTTTTAACAGATGCTCAAAAAGAAGTGGATGTTCTCTAGGAGTCTATCATAAAGGTACCACAAGAGCAATCCGAACACCAGCCTCGGCTGCTCAGCCACATCACTTGTGGAGTCACGGGAGCCTGCCCTGCCTCCCCTCCCCTAACGCTGTGGTAGCACGAACATTACAGGCCTGACTCCGCTGAAGGCCAGGCTGTGCCTCAGTAACAGCACTGCTCATTGCACTGCAGCTTTTAAAAGCCTCAGAAACAAAACTCTAAAACTACCTGCCAAGCAGGTCTCTTCAAATACACTAAAGCCTGACCTCCAAAGCAGAAAGGAATACAAGTAACACCAAAGGTCACCGTTTGATGTTCCATGTCTCTGTTACACACCACACTTCACTACAGTACAATTCAATTTCACTCAGAGGCCAAAGCAAATTTTTTTGCTGTGGAAATTGCCAAAGCGGACTTCCCCCAACCCCATTCACCAGTTTTCTCTTTGTTTATTCTAAAATCACAGACTGCATAAGCAGGACATCCCCATGGTATTTAAACAGGCATTGTGAAGGGAGGAACTGCACTTGGAAGGAAGCAGAACATCAGTCTGCTAACAGGATTCGGAGAAGAAGGATTTGGAGAAGGAAGGATTCGGAGGAGAAGGAGAACGATTCAGAGAAGGATTTGGAGAAGTAGAAGGATTTCGAGAAGGATTCAGAGAAGAAAGGATTCGGAGAAGGAGAAGGATTCAGAGAAGGAATGAGAAGGAAGGAGAATGATTCAGAGAAGGATTTGTAGAAGGAGAAGGATTTGGAGAAGGATTCAGAGAAGGAGAAGGGCCTGCATGGCAATGCCCCAGCTCAGGGCTCTGTGACTGCAAACAGAGCCATGCTTGGCTCTGGGCACAGGGCAGGTGCACCTGAGAGCCCTGCACTCCTTGTCCCTTTCGGCTTGACTCTGGGTTTTCCTCCCAGAGCCCTGGGCAGAGGAGGCTGTGCACACAGTTTCACCTCACAAGGTGTCCTGAGCTCTTCCCTGCAACTAAAAATCCCTTCCAGCCCCAGCCAGAATGTGGGAATACCCACAGCATTCCCAGGAGAAAACCTGTGCTGCATTAGAGGGAGTAGGACACTTGTAGGACTCAAGGTAGGACTTTGAGGAGGAAAGAACAAAATCCTCCAATGGCCAATTTTATAATTAATCTTTGGGAAAACTGGAAGCTGTTAATGTAATGAAATGTGGATCCATTCAGATTTCATCTATCTCACACTATTTTTTTTTCACCTTTACCCATCCTTAACAGTCTTGTTCTGTCAGGGCAACAACTTTGTACCCTTCCGTATCTATGCAGACCTTGCAAATTTCTAGCCTGCAATCACCAATTAAACACTTCTCTGCCACAATTATCCATTACCTCAGGCCTTCTAAAAAAAGAAAAGATAGGAAAAAAAAAAAAAAAAAAAAGACGCCGAACAAAGTTACAAAGTCTGTTGTTATGACATAGAAATCTACCTCTAGATAAATCTGTAAGTTTAAAAATACAAAAATAATGCTTTCCCCTGTCACACTTACTAGCTAATGACCTAAAATAGTTTTTGCCTGCATAACGGTGCAATTCTAAAATTCCAGCTATTTCCAGAGCACTTCAGAAAAATCAGAGAGGCTCCATTTTCTACAAAAATGGCACGGAACAACAGGAAACAAAGGTTGTTTTTCAGTGTCCCTAAAAATAATGAACTGGCAGTATTTCACCCAACAACTAAAGCACATTAACTACTTAAATAAACAAAACAGACTTTATAGACCTGGACATTCAGCAGTCCTACAGGCAGAAGCCCTGCCAGTTCTCAGTGATGTGGTCTTGCAAAGAGGCTCCATCTGTTTTCCATGGTTCTGCATCCAGTACCTCCAAAAAGCATGCAATCAAGAAATAGTTCTGAGAGGCCTTTATTATTACTATTATTATTGTTTTGCTTATGATTTTATAATACCAAAGCTTATCAGTTCCTATATAATAGAATGTGTGATATTTTTAATGCCTAGTATTTGCCACATAAAGGAAAATCACAAACGAATATACAAGAGGAAACAGTCTATTCATGTCTTCCATTTCCAAGAGAAGACAAATGATAGGTGTTGTTACTTAGCTCCCTTATAAAAATGTATGGGATACGCTTTTGCAGCCATATTAAACATGAGAAACACAATGTACAATTGAAGACAAAATGTAACAACCAAAGAATAACAGGGTTCCTCCACAAAAGTCTTCCTGAAAAATGGGTTCTGTAGCAGAATTCAGCTACCTGTTGGATTCCCTCATGGATCCAACCCCATTCCAAAGAGTTCAAGACAAGGTGGGAATTTTTGGACTAGCACACCTCATAATGGGAAAGTTTTTCTATGTAGCTGACAGCTCCAGCAGGACAGCAGCAACTTGTGAAAGGAGAAAAAAAGGAGCAGGAGTTCTGGAGTGACCTGGTTCAGGCTTTGCTCCTGCCCTGTCCGCTTTGGCCAGCCAAATGAAAATAGGCACATAACCCTGGCACCAGGACTTGCCCATACTTTGTAATTCTCTTAAAAAAAACAAAACAAAACAAACAAACAAAAACCAACCAAAAAAAACCAAAAAAAAACCCAAAAAAAAACCCCAAACCAAAACAAAAAAACAATAAAACCCAAACAAACAAGCAACAGCAAACAAACAAACAAAAAAATCCCACAGAGCAAAGCAATCTTTATTGTTTTTGCAGAAAATGTGTCTCGAGACATATCAACATACATGACAGACCTGTGGCACATTCAGAAATGGACACATTTTACAATTCCAGGATTGGTGCATTTATCTATATATGTATACCGCGTAGGAAATGACCTCTCAACAGCCTGAAAGCAGAAAACTTTGTCCAGATGTGTTTGTTCTTGTCCTGCAGGATCAAATTAGATCATTAATAGTAATTACAGGTGACATTTTTGAGGTGTCAGAGGCTCTCAATGGGATGAGCTGGCTGAGCCCAAGCCTACAACACAAAACCTGCTTGTTTTCCTATAGTTTAGCAGTCCACTTCGAATTGTTAATGCATGCTAAAACAATTTACTCATATGCTCTAAAGCATGTAAATGAAATATATTCACTAAGGTATTCCTGAAACACACCTTTATCATCAGCGAAGTAAACCTCAAGGGTAGAAAGGAGATAAGGAACTCTAAATTAGAGCAGTTGGACATTTTTCACATTGTATGCCACTGCAGAATTCTTTTTAAATCCATTCCTATAGTTTCTTTAGAACAATATAAAATAATTAACAGCTCTGCCAATGAAGTAGCAAAGTACAAAACCCAAAACTTATAAAAGCAGAGAATGTAGGCTTCTGGATGAAGGGTTTGTATCATACCAATAAAATAATTAACCCAAATCTAATCCTTGATGTTTTAGGAGTGGGCCAAAATAATAAGTAGCAAATACTTAGAAATTTTCACGGAGGCTCTTCATAGTCTCCTTCCTGTAAATACTACTTGGAAAAGTTAACTCTCCATTGTCACCCTTTCACTGGTGCTGCTCTCACTTGTAAATTCATGCCATTATCACTTCAAAAGTATGACATCAGTTACCTGTCACCGGGTTTGCAATTAAAGCACTGTTTAGAGAAAGTGGAGCCTGCTTGTCTATTGATGCAGGGCGACAATTGTCTGTAATTTTAATCGGGGTTACACGCATGTGCTGATAGAAGATGAGACCTGTTAGTGTCACTATTCTGCTTTCATCTTTAGGTATCCTGCTTTTCGCTTTTTGTTCTCTAATTTTACAAAATGCTCGTTGTGATGCTTTAAAAGGAATCCCAAGTGGCATTAAAATAGCGCTGGAAGCTGCGCACTGTGATTAGATAAAAGTGGCTCTAATGCATTAGGAGGTGTTGAGTTAATAGGAAAACAGCTTTGATTCAGTAGCCTCTGCCTGACGTGCCACTACAACAGAAGTAAAAAGGCAGTGGGCAGCTCCCCTCTAATCACCTCCTGTTAGCTGCAACTATAGGCAAATTGCTGGTGAGGATTAAGTGGGGAGACTATCACAGGATCAGTGTCAAGCAGAAAAAAGACTCAATTTGTGAGCAATCAGGACTCCCTAATCACTTCTCTAAGAGCTTTAGGAATTACTAACAGTAGTCTTTAGAAGCCTGGACACATCATACGCACCGACCTACACAGATAAGGAATCGCTTTTGACCACAAAAACGTATGATTATCACAGATAGAAGAGTTAAGGACAGAGATAATAAAATAAATGATGGCTGCGAAAATACCGAATTTGCCTTCACCAACACTGTACAGCTTCAGATGACTGAGATTATGATACACGTGTGTCAACATTGTGACTGCAAGCTGAGATAAGCTGAGGCTTGTATGGTTTGGAGGCAGCATTAGAAGAAATCTGTCAGCAACAATGAGAAGAAAATGCCGTACTATTGCAATACTGTTCCACCTATGAACAGTGGAGGACATTCTACCCAGAACATATTTTCCAGCAGTTGCTACAGAGTTATTCCCTGTCGATTTTTTTTTTTTTTTTTAAATTCCCAGCGATTTTTACTTGTAGTAAAAAATACAAATAAAATGAAAAACGCAAACACCTGCTATTTAAATTGGAGACAATCACATTGATATTGACTTAAATTTTTTTTTCATGTATCATAACCCTCCATTAGATTATAAAATTCAATAAAAACCACAAGCACGAGCTTTGTAACACCTGACAGATCTATAATTATAGGGGACTAAAAATCAACATGCCCAATAAATGCTACCATTTTAGGGATTACGAAATTTATTCTGCTTTTGTAGTCTGAGTTGCAAAGTGGTGGTCTCAGCTGCTCAACCAAAAGTTACTTCTCCTGTTTAATATGACCTAATCATTTAGTATCAAAAAGAACAAAACAAATGAATATTTAACCATGCAGCAAAAGAAGTACAATATGAGATGTTGCTCAAAGTAAGGCACTAGTTGATCCCGGCACATCAGGCTGTTGCTCACCGAGAGTAGGTGCAAATGTCAGAATGAGACCTGACTCACAAACACAGTTACTGTGTTCAGGCTTAAATACGTTTCAGCGATAGAAAGGAGCAGTTATCGTAAAATCAAAACAGTTCTTGAGAAATGAATTATCATCATTGATTCTCTGCTAAGAACAAGGCACAGCAGTCGCAGTGCTTTTGTTGCACTGTAAGGCAAAGTGTTCAGGCACATCAAGGCGTGCTGCCACTAACTTTAATATAGAGAAAAGGGATAAAATACAATTAGGGCTCAGCAATCAATCAATGACAATTCCTTCTCCTAATGCACTGATAATCTCAGAGGCAATGAAAATAAATAAATAAGCCAAGCAAAAAAAGCTCTGCCCCCAGGTCTTCCACGCATCTCGAACTTGAACTGGAAACAGCACAATAACATTATAAACTACCTTCCAGGGACAAAACAGGCCCTTCCACAGAAAGGCAAGAATTCCCAATAAAGAGCAGCTAAAAATTAACAATGGCAACACGTGCACTGTGCAGAATTATGAGCAATAATATTAAAACAACAACAATATACACTGAACACTGAGACTGTTATAGCAGCTCCCTTACAGCACACACTTGCAAAGACTGCCAAGAAAAAGAATACCTTAAGTTTATAAAAGAATTCCTTTCAGCTAAATGCTTGAAGACATGACATACATGTATTTTCAATATCTACCCGGGATTTGAACCCATTGATTCTTATGGTACCCTTCCAGCTGGAGATATTCTATCGAAGAATGTGCTTAATGCCTGTATGTATGCTGTCTATGCTGGCATTAGGTAAGAAATCTTTTGTCTTTCTTGCATCAGTGCTTTTAAAACACGAGAGAAACTATGAGTACACATTTTTTTTTTTTAACAGAAGTCTAAATTAAAACCAGTTGCAATATATAACTCCGAAATAGCTTTATAGCTATATTATGCTTCTTCCCCTAACACTTGAGAAGTATTGAATAGGTTACAAAGTACAGCACCCCATCCTACCTTCTGCAAAAACCACACGAGGAATGTTTTCTTGATGCATTGTCTCGGCTGCTCCTTTCCCAAACAGAACTACCAGCTCTATGTGCACATACAGATTTATAAAAGTATTTGGTGCTAGTTTACCAACGCTTGAATGGCGAAGTTTTGGGTATTTTGTAATGTGTTTCTACGCAAGGCATTCGTGGTATTTCACCGGGAATTGACAAAAGAAACCGTCTTCACGCCGCTACTCGAATTTGAAAGAACAAAAACACATGGCACGCTATTACAGCACAGCAACTTCGTAAAACTCCTCCAACCCAGCGAGCAGAGCTCGAAAGGGAGCCGCTGCATCCCCCGTGCCCTGTGCCCTGCCCCTGGACACATGACCCGGTCAGCGAATGGCGAGCGGGAGCGCCGCGGTGTCCCCGGGAGCGCCCCGGGCTCGGCGCTGCCCGGCGCGGGGATGCTGCGGGAGCGCTCCGCGGGATCCACCGAGCACAGCCGGCTGCTTGGCACCGCTCACCGACACCTCTATTCCTTACAACCAGCCTCGGAAAAGCCTTCTTAAAAAAAAAAAAAAAAAAAAAAAAAAAAAAGGGCAAAGCAAGCATCACCAACAAAACCCCGCAGTTTGTCCAATTACCTACCATTAACACCCCCCCCCCCTTTTTTTTTTTTCCCCCCCTCTCTCTCTGCACTCTCTGCATTTACACCCTCTCTTTACGCAATCGAGGTTTCTAAAGGGCCAGTTTTAATGAGCTGGAATAAGGAGAGGCAATGTTTGTCTGTCCATGCAGTGCAGTGCTCTCTAAACTAACAGGCAGACACTGCAACATATTTCTTGCCTTCTAGGTCAGCATTAACTCTAGTTTTAGCAGTAGTAGCTAAAGGCAACTGTACTGTAATCAAGCGTCTCAGGGATGGTTTTCCTTTTTTTTTTTTTTTTTTTTCCTTTTCTTTTCTTTTCTGTTGATGTTGCTTCGTTGCAGAATCCCCTATTTTAATATACAAACTCACCCCACTGTGAAGTAAGCCCTTGCAGGGTTGGGTAGCCACGAGAATATTAGTGGCTAGTGGTTAGCTCCATGGGAAGGAAAAAAAAAAAAAAAAAAAAAAGAGAGAGAGGAAAAAAAAGAGGAAAAAAAAAGGAGGGGGGGAGAGAAAAAGAAAAGCTTTCTTTAAAAAAAGGCAAAGCGTCAGGGGTATGCGTAAGGGAAAGGAAAAAGGATGGAAAATTAATAATCCAACAGGCAGGTTCCCTCAGTGTTATTAATCATGCTGCTTCTCACAAGCTAGAGAGGAGCTGAGATTTGCACATGGGAGGGGAGGGGAATGTTCACTATTGGCCAACGAGCTCATTCCTATACATCTCACCCAATCCTTCTTTTTTTTCTTTTTTTTTTTTTTTTTTTTCCCCTCCCCTCTCCCCCTCCCCCCTCGCCTTAAGGTACAAATATATCTGAGAAGCAGTTACAAAACCCTGGAAGATGAAAAATCATGCTCCCAGGCTAGGCAATGCTTGGTCCAGTTAATACACTATAAACTTTATTTGAGCTGACTTCTCATTTGATCCCCTTGTGACAGGGTCAGTGAACGGCAAGCAATTCCATCCCAAATCATGCCATAATCGAATTGCTGCCTATTTCCCGAACCTATAATGAAAAAGGCAACCGAAATAATGCAGGTAATGTTGGCAGCCTCCCCTCGCTGTCGTACATTATTACTGCCGATTGCTTGCCTCCATTTCCCCTGTACTCTAACAATGAATATATTTCACAGCTCACTTGCTTTCCTGTGTGGGTGGTATGGCATAGACACCTACATGATATGAAAGAAATTCTAAAACAATAGGGTTTTGTTTCTGTGCACAGCACCTAACAGGCTGCTGGTAGGAAAGGCAATTTTGTCAAACTGCTACAGGAAAAACCAGACTAGTGAGGCTTAAACAAGACTTTGGGTAAAAACGCCACCCAACTTCTTTTTATCTATTTAACCTCAGCTTCATCTGATCATCTACATAACGATTCAAGCGTTTATTGGTACTCTTTAAATAAATTGCATTACAAAGCTGCTCCTTAAAGGTTATTTTAAAGTTAGGGTTTCCCAAACAAACTACTTTAGAGACACGGGAGATATTTCTCTGCCAATATACACGTTCTGAAAGAGCCACGTATTAACAGCCTGAGAATTAGCTCCACTCAGGGCAGGGGGATCTCTACCAATTCACTCAATTATCACAGCTGCTGGAGCAAAATCTGCGATTTCTGCTCTCAGTTATCCTCTGCCTGTAAAGACAGCAGGACACAGAGCAGAGCAAGAGCTGCAGGGTTTGGGTCACAGCCTGTTCAGCACTCCTGTCCACTACCAGCCTAGACCATGACTGCTTTGAAAAACACAGACTGGAGCTGCATAAAGCAGGCAGTAATCATGAGGCAATTACATTTTCAAATGACATAAATTAACCACAATTGTGAGAAATATTCCCTTTGATCCACCGCTGGATGGCATAAATATGACTGTTTACATAACCCTTTACTTTGAATCTCACTTTAGAAGAGTTTGAAGCATGAAGCACGCAAAGCAAAGACTTACATAATGAACAGAAAATGTATTTAATAAGGACAAGGCAATACTCCACTGCATTTCCCTCAGAAATGCACACAATGAAAACCCACGTGGATAAGAGAATACAGCAGTATCCTATGCAAAATCCCAGTGCTGACAGCCTTGAACTCTGTTCCAGCCTGAATTCAGACCTCAATTTCTGCCTAGTCCATCACCCCATGCCAGGGCAAACCACAAGGCAGTCCAAGTGGGAAATTCAGCCCATGTTTTATTCTGACCTATGAAGACATTTCAGAGCAAATACACTCGCCCATTGTATCATAAATCAGCATCAAACATTTGGATCAAGTTATTTATCACCTAATGCCCTGACATAAAGAGGAAAAACAATTTTAAAACATCACAGCTGGAGCACAATGAGACTTCTGACTTGATATTTGGAATTACAGCTGGTACATTTCTATTACATTGGCACCTTTGATTATATTTACTAAGATAAACACCACTGTGTACAACTGCAGATTTAAATGAGAGCACTTCACTGCATGCCTTTCAAAACACATATTTTAATTTTATCTGGATTATAATTGCTAATAAATGATGTTTTCATTAATTGGCCAGAACCCTCATTTCATTATCTCAGACAAGAGAAACAAGCACTGTAAGCAGGCATTGTAATTTTAGAGTAACGCAATCCTTCATCTGACTAGAATACAATATGAATATTTCACTATTTGAATGACTCTAATTTTTCACTTTCTGCTCAGGCAGAACTGATTCGAGACAGCACTCCATTTTTTTTTAAAAAAAATATGCATGGGTTCAAAAGTGCATGCCAACATATGGACATAGAGTAATTCTTTAAAAAGTCAGCACTGGAGGCTATGAAGAGCAGATCTTATACAGAAAAAAAAAAAAGATCAATATAAAGAAAAAAATTGTTCCAGATGTAATTGAAGTCATACATTTTTACATGACTTCTGCTATACACCCAATTACTGCTATTTATCAAACAGCAGACAACATTGAACCTGGCAGCATAAAAAACAAATTTTACTAAGTTAGGAAAAAAAGAAAAAAAAAAAAAGAAAAAAAAAAAAAGAAAAAAAAAAAAACACACAGAAAAAAATCATCAGAAAGGGAAGTAAAAAAGATACAAATAATAAATAATTCAATATTCCTGAGGAAAGCTCTTGCAGAAAAGGCCTGACTGATTCAAACATCAGACGTGAGGCTGACAAGAGATATATCGATTTAGACAATTCTATCATTATTATTCCAGCCTGAGTCCTTCAGAAAAGCTGCTCTTTTTGCCCCTGTTTTTATTGCTGTAACTACCAACCTTTCCTCTTCTACCTTCCTCTCTTTGAACTTCGGTTCATTATGGCTTTATTCTCAGTCTAGCTATAAAACAGTAAATAGAAATCCTCATTTCATCTGTTTGAAATCTAAGGTCAGTTAAAGATACAATGGTGGAAAATATTTGCTTTATGAACATGCAACTTCAATGTTTCCTTAAAATAGGTCAAGTGCTTCTTGAAGTTTCTAATTATAAGAACAGGCCTTCAACTTCAGGATTAAATACATGCAAGATGACAGCTCTGTTTATCTCCAATTTAACTATGCTAAATTCAGACCTTTACCAAACCTACCAGCGACTGCCCCTAAGTTCATATGTGGAGATAAACTATTTTTTGTACACAAACTGATGTTTTAGTTTGTTTTCTCTACCTAAATAGGACTATACAACTGCAGTTCTCAAAAAAACAAGCAAAAAAAAAAAAAAACAAACAAAAAAAACAACACACACAAAAAAAAAACAAAAAAAAAAAACCCCAAACCAAAACAAAACAAACAAAAAACAAAAACAAACAAAAAACAAAAAAAAAAAAAAAAAAAAACCAAAACCACCAAAAAAACCAACACCCAACCAAACAATGAAAACTCAACCCAAAAGTCCTTGTAGGTCAATGGAAATGAGTAAAATGAAGCTGTATAATTACTGGAAGAAAGCATTCCTCCATTAGGCATCTGCGAGCAGAACTATTTCTTTGCTGTTCGATGTGTTAATTACAACTAGATAGGATATGCCACAGAAAATTAACAGTCTTGCAAAGACATCAGAGGTAAACACACAAAACAGGAGCTGCTTAAGGGTCAGGAGAGCAAGTCAATTTTGAAGAAAGATAAAAGAACTGTCATGTATATGATTGCGTATGAAAGAGAAGAGGGCAATCCTGCCTTGTTATCATCAGTTAATTAGGCACCACAGTCAGGCGTGCATACGCTGCAACATTTGCCATAGTAATCAAATGTATTATTCAAATGAGAAACAAAACAAAAGCAAAGGCAACTCTGACAGGGGAGAATGTAATCTGCCCACACAAAGGTGCTGAGTTAACTTTATCTGTGAAAAGGAAGCTCAAGAAGATGTTACATCAACTTTCCCAAACCACACTGCCTTGAAATTCAGACTGCAATTCTGTTTCTAAAGAGAATACTCTTTTCCAAATTTGATTCACATGTGAGGTGATGACCTTTGCAAGCAAAGACAAGGGTAATGAAAAGCAATTGATAGTGCAGTAGGATTCTGTTATGTCTTTAATATAAATATGACACTGAGACTAACAAATGCACTCTTGACAAAGCATGCAATCTCCTGAGTAAAAAAAAGAAAAAGAGAAAGCAATATACCAGATTGTCCCTGTCCTGAGCCATAACTGCAAGGAAAAATAAAACTAATAACTGCTCTGCAAATGATGTGATAACTACCCTGTCTCACTAAGGCTTCTACCATGTTACTGTACACCCAGCCTTTTTCCAGTTTGTACAAAATGGATGCTTTTGGCGCTACTTTCATTTGACTGGACAGAAGACATCCAATACGAAGTTTGGTACCAAAATTAGGATCTTTGCCAGGGAATGACAGCAAACTAATGGCTTCTCATATCTTAATATTAAAACAACATGATTTTCAGATCACTTGTTTCCTTTCTGTGAGAGTGGCAAGAAAAATCCCATTGGACTTTTTTCACCTTAAGCAAACAGCGTGTCCCTAAAGGGGTGACTGTATAAAAAGTAAGGTCCCTCTAGGACTGTGGGCAGGGAGAGCAGGGCTCAGCTCCTCAGGAAAACCTGGGAGAGGGATTCCAATGAGCTGATGAGCTCCGTGTCTGTTCCCCTCAGTTTAGGACGGACACTGAGTGCAGTGTCCAGCTCTGTCCCCTCAGTTTAGGATGGACACTGAGTGCTGTGTCCAGCTCTGTCCCCTCAGTTTAGGATGGACATTGAGTGCTGTGTCCAGCTCTGTCCCCTCAGTTTAGGATGGACACTGAGTGCTGTGTCCAGCTCTGTCCCCTCAGTTTAGGATGGACATTGAGTTCTGTGTCCAGCTCTGTCCCCTCAGTTTAGGATGGACATTGAGTGCTGTGTCCAGCTCTGTCCCCTCAGTTTAGGATGGACACTGAGGGCAGTGTCCAGCTCTGTCCCCTCAGTTTAGGATGAACACTGAGTGCTGTGTCCAGCTCTGGCCCCAGTTTAAGATGGACATTGAGTGCTGTGTCCAGCTCTGGCCCCAGTTTAAGATGGACATTGAGATGGTTGAGCGCGTCCAGAGGAGGGAATGAGGCTGGTGAGGGGCTGGGAACACAAACCCTGAGAGGAACAACTGAGGGAGCTGGGGTTGTTCAGCCTGGAGAAAAGGAGACTCAGAGATGACTTTATCGCTCTCTACAACTCCCTGAAAGGTGGCTGTATTGGGTGGGGTTGGTCTCTTTCTTCAAGCAGAAACTGACAGAACGAGAGGACACAATCTTAAGCTGTGCCAAGGGAAATATAGGTTGGATATTAGAAAAAAAATTTTAATGGAAATAATAATAAAATACTGGAATGGCCTGCCCAGGGAGGTGTTGGAGTCACCATCCCTGGATGTGTTAAACAAAGACTGGAGGTGGCACTCAGTGCATGGTTTAGTTGAGGTGTCAGGGCTGGGTTGGACTTGATGACTTTGAAGGTCTCTTCCAACCTAGACATTCTGTATTCTGTGTCTCCAGGAACGTGGAGAAGGACCTGGAGAAGAGCAGATCAGTCAGAAGCAGCCTGCCACCCTTACTCCCTGAGCAGGAGTCTCTGAGCTCACATCCCATGCTGCTCTCTCCAGGCTCCCAGCTCTTGCACGACGATGCGATGAGAGAACCTCTGAAACTGTGATAATCTCACAGTGCTTTATAATCCTCTGCCTCCATCCTTTCCTGAAGCAAGGAAACAAACCCTCCAGGGCAGGGGCTTCTCAAAGCAGCACCAGGACTCTGATGTGCCAAGACACCCAAATGCAGAGCAGACACAGCCCGTGTTCTTGAGGATGGAGCACTCCCCGTACTCCATACCTACTTCCGCAGGACTAGGAAATAACTGATACTTTTTCACACCCATTCTGTAGTTCTTCAAACATTTTTCCAACTTCACGTTCTTGCATAACAACTATGGCTTCCTTCTATTCTGCCAAGAAAACCACTGACAACACAATAAAGAAAAATATCTTTGCTGAGTGGGCAGGTGCTGACCAACTTTGATGATCAAATTATTCTACAAATATCAGTGAAAAGAAGTAATAAAAATACAAAATTATGTAGCAGAGTATTATCTATTATGCTATTATTTTGAAGACAGCTGCCATCAAAAGATATATATCCCTAGTGAAAATCAATGCAAATGGAATTTATCTAACAAATCTGTATTATTTTTTCAAATGTCTCTCCTTTCCAATCCCTCCTTTTCCTGCACAATATTCTCAGTGTTTGACCATCTCAATCAAATACCACAGAAGAAAATAACACGATACAGAAGTCGCTCTTCTGATCAAATTAGGCTAACACAGATCAATATGAAACCTTAGTGCATCTGCAATCTCAGAGTCTTCAGTGTCCAGGCATTCAGTAATCTCTGAGAAAGAAGTAATATCTGTTTCTTTGACACGGACATTTTCTTCTAGTCAGTCTGTCACTTCCCATTTCGGTTAACAAAATGTTGGATGCAGCTCATCATTGGACAAATATTACAGTCCTGTAGACTGCAAAAACGGGAGGAATTGTTTCAGACTGAAAATTTAATACAAAAACAGATCTGCAAGGAATTCCACAAACTTTAGAAGAAAGAGGTACATAAATGTGAAAACATAACGCTACATATACACCTTATTTTTCTATAAACCATGCGAAAATATTTCATTTATTTTGGAAGAGAAAAAGCATAATGATTTAAAAAAAAAAAAAAAAAAAAAAAAAAGGCAGCGCCTTGAGGCAATAAGCTTCCTGGCCTCACAAACAGACCTTGTATTTCCTTCTAATCAATGCAAATATTTACTGTGATCAGAGAGAGACAACCTGGCTACTAAATGACTTAAACATTCATCTTGCTAATACGAGCAGGTATGTTTTCATAACCTAGAGATGCAAGCATCTCGTGGTCAATGGACAAAACACCTGGATTGATGAGAGGTGTAGGGACATAGAAAACAGCAATCTGCAAAAACAAATTCCTCTTTACATTTTACCGCATTTCCAGCTGTCAGATTTACATAGCTGAATCTGACATGAGAATGAAGCAAATAATGCCCACCCAGCATTCACGCTTGACTCTGTGTTACCCACTTTAAACCTGCACTGCCAGCTGCTGCAAGACTCCACGAAACCCCGAGCCCTCTACCAAGGATGAACAGCACCACTCATCCCATGAAAGGTCATGCAAAATTTTGCTATGTAAAGAGAAAAACAGATACATAAAAAATCAGGAAAATCAGGAGCATTCCGGCCACTCGAAAATTTTTGAAATGTGTGAAATTAACACAAAGAAAATGTCCTTTCTTATTATTCTGCCTGGAAGGGAAAAATCAAAAAAGAAAGAAAAACAAAACACCCTTTGGCTTTTCATCCCATTACATCACATAATAAATTTCTTCAGACTTCGCTTTGTACCCACCCAAACTTATTCCGATTTCTGTGTCAGTGTGAAACTCCTCACATTACACCTAAAGAAGCAGTGAAATTTTAAGAGCAGTACCCAAAAATATTTGTCTTAAATAACTCTCATCTTCGAGTGCTTTCCATTTAAAAAACTCTTTAGTTGTAATGACTTTGTGAGAGAAGATGTGTCTCAAGTAGCAGAAAGACATTGATAGTATATGCAAACATCTACCAATAGAACTGGGCTTCCATATCTGCATAATTCACAAATGTTAATTAAAACTCTGCAGAAGATCTTCAAGTATAATGCCTGAATTTTTAGATTACATGACACTTGAAAAGTTCAAATAGAGTACATCTTACTGATGCACAACATAAAAAACTGATTTTCAAGAATGAGGGTCAACATGGCACCGCAGCATTATTACAAGGAACTCAATTTACTGTTTCAGCCTCTTCATTTTAAGATATTGCAGTTTTATCAAATTTTTCCACACTTTAATTTGTTTGATTATTAGGCAAATACCATATCAAAGCAGTGAGACTAAAGAGAAATTTCACGCTCTTGAACTTCAGTAAGAAATGCCCACCAGCAAGAAAGTGAATACAATGCAATCTTGAATTACCAAGGCTCATCTCAGTCCCAAAGAGAGCAGGTAGGTGGTGCTTAGAAAAATTCAGTTGTCTGGAAAGACTAAGTGCATTATGAGAAGCTTTTCTTTCACAGGACTATTATTTCCTGATTATAATAGCGCCACCTGATATTTTTTCTACATCAGCAGGAAATAACAACACTTTGGGATTTTAAAAATCTCTTTGAATGTGTAAAATAATTTAAACATATGGTGTTCTGCATTATCTTTCAATGGGATTGTGCTCCGAGTGGGTATGGATATGATTATAGCATTAGCTTTTCCTCTTTTGCATTTAGAACATTTTTCCTCTGCTCATGTTGATAGGGGGAGAAAAAAAAAGTATCCTCAATCCACTAAAATAAATACTTCTGTTATATTCTGTTGCTTCAACAATGAATAAAGCAACCATGCAGGTTTATAATATCAATTCACAGGGTTCTTTCTGCTTCAGTGAACTGTTACCGAAAGGTTCAGAACAAAGCTACAGGCAGATCGGACAAAGCTGCTGTAACAGGATTTACATTATACTCAAACTGATAAGACCACATCAGAGAACTGCTCAATCTCCAGTACCTTTGCTCAGAGTGGCACGAGGGCTGTGAGCATTTTGGCTCTCAGCACCTGATCACAGCATCTGTATTACACCTAGCAGCTGAAACGCCGATCCAATCTCACCTCCGTAGGATCATTTATATTTCCTCTCCTTCCTTTCCACCCTCTTTGTCAAGTGCGTTGGGATGGGGACAAAACGGGATCCCAGGAAAGCTACAGCAATATTGAGTTATTTACTGTACTCATACACTTATGTAAGGGAGCAAATTACCTACACATTAACATCTACTGAGATCTCAAGTAATTAAAATATTCTATATTCAAATCATTAGTTGACACTTCTGGGCGGAAGGAGGGAGATAGAATCCCGAGGGAAAGCAAAGATAATGCTCAATAAATAATTAATTAAATACCACCAGGTGAAGTCACTGCCCTGCATTTCCTATGAGCAACGAGTTTCTTTGTGCAGTCTTAGCTACAGTCATGTTTCTGAACGTGTTTCTGCTTCAAGTAACTGCAAACAATTTAGGTTTTTCCCTTCCTTCTCCCTTAACCACCTTTAGCTTTGCAACCCACACTGACTATGCCAGAGGACCCCAAAGAATCCTGATTTTCTTGTTGCTATCGAACATTTAATAAACATTCAAATAGAAAACAGTTGTGCGCAACAGTAAAGCGAAAGCTTTAATTAAAGCACAAAAGAAAACGTCACAGTATTTATTGAATGTAAAGCTGCCATTCTAGAGACTCCCAATTACCTGCTAGAGGTGATTCCCTCAAAGTTCCTGGCTCAGTGCAGCGCCTAACACAGATTTTCTGCAGCACCATCACGAGCAGTCCCTGCTCACACCTTTTCTGGCAACCAGTACCGTCCACAATCCAACCTTTTTCACTTAAACCACAGCAACAGTCGAGCAACAGTTCAGAAACAAGAACAGCAATTAAAATGCACATTGCTTTTATGCCATAAGCACAATGGCTGGACTCACCAGGGAGGCAGGATGGAAACTGCTCTGCGCCAGGGCTCGGAATTGATTCCTGCAGCCACCGAGTGCTGTTTGCCTGAGCATTTTGCACTGCACTGTTGTGATCAGCCACAACTTTGGGGCTCTCATTACCTCAAGCATACCCTGGCTTTTGGAAGCACGTTTTCTTCCCAGAATGAGGCAAAGCCTGAAACAGAACTGATTTGTGATCTGCAAAACTCCTGACTCAGCAAGACGAAAAAGCACACAAAGGAAAGGAACATCTTTACCAAAGGTTGTGGGAATAAAGCATCTATAGCAACTTTGCTTTTTGGAATAAAAAAAATCCCAAAGCCACCAAATACACAAAATGCTAGTAATTCGAACATCTCACTGAAAGGACACCCCATCACCCAAAATTAAAACAAAAACATAGTAGAATATTTGCAGTAGTCTGTTACAGTTAAACGAGCATAATATTCACCTATAGCCTGTGAGTGAATATCTTCCCTTCACAAGAAAAAAATCGAATTTTGAGAATGCCATACCCACATAAACACTGCAACTCTGTACCCAATTGCTTGATTCCTGATGTTTAGTTACAAAGAAAAGAGAATGCTCTTCAATCTGTAGGGAAGGTGCTCCTGCTTCAGGAAAAGGTTTTAATGGCTGTGTTTGGAAAAATGTACACTCTTGCTCTGAGCAACTTCCACTTCAGCTGTAAACTTTGCCTTGGCTCTATGTTCTTTGGCAACACCTGGTGGAGTTTGGATAAAACTACAATAATATTGTAAAAGAAAAGTTACGGCAACCCTTGGACTTTTTGTCGAAATGCTTCTGAAGAAGTTACTTAAACTGTTCACAAAATGCAAACTTCAAGCTAAGAGGAAACAGTTTCTTTGGTTTCACAAAACAGCAGTGGGTATTTTCATAATATCAAATCCCATATTACGATAGTTACAATATCTAGCTTTGATCTTGAGATTAGTCACCTTGTTTTGCACTATTATATGGAAAAAAGAACAACAAATAAAATTTAAAAATGCCTTCTTACTTAATATAATCCAGAGAAAATAAAAGATTGTGTTTACAATAAGCTGTCATTCACAGCAACAAATCGAGGAAACTGTCATCTCTACACAAAAAAATACAATGAAACGAGGCACATGGTTTAAAAAGACATTTCAAGGGAATGTGTCTGACCCCATTTTTTACTTTTTCTGTCAATGCCTGGGAAAATTTTATCCATTTAGAGAACAGACAGAAGTCATTCCAACTGAACAGAGAACAAGTATCTGCTTGTGGCACAGACCTTCTGAAATTATAATCCATCAAAAACTACTCACATGGTGGGGAGGAGGCTTCTCCTCCAAGTGATAGTACAGGAAATATTCAGCATAATATGACACAGGAGCTGTCAAATTAGTCTCGTTAGAAATACTGCAATTAACAGGAGGGAGCCCAGCGCACTTATCACAGCCAGCCACTTGTACTCAAATCATGCTGAAGAATTCTGAGGCCCAGAAACATATTTCTTGTTTTTCTTTATCTTTGTTCCCCTATCAAAGCACTAAAACCCAGCAGCATTTTACCCCATGAATAACATTTCAAGAGAATTTGTGATTTATTTTCTCTTTATACAGCCTAGTAATAAATTAATGAAGAAATCTGCTAACACAGGTGAAATTTTCTTTTATGGAAGATGTTCAACTTATTAAAAACTAGGTTAAAATTAAACATGATGCTAAGAAATAACTGTAGTGAGGGCTAATTTTTTTTTTTTTTTAATCAATCTCTTCTACTGAAAACAATTTTAGATTCTTATGTTTGGAAATGCATTCTCTTCTTTGCAAAGTGGTTGGGGGATGCCAAACATTTTTGTCAAGCAATGTTCAGAAATAGAGCATGGGATTGCTCTCCAGATATGAAATACCTCACAGATCACTGCCCATCTTTCCAGCCTGTCCCCGACACACTCATTTTACACACACATATAATGCTGAAGGTTGAAAGCCAAGCCAAGATGAGGTGCATGTCAATATGTTCCTAAAATATCACCATGACAAAGAGTTTGGATGTAAATCAATTAAGCATAGAAGTAACACTTTCCATGTTAAAAATCAGGATCTAAACTTTAAATTAGGACCTAAACTTGAAAGAACAAGCCTGCTTTCAATTTCTTCAATGCCTTTCACCAGAGCAATATAAAGCACTCGGCAGTAATTAAGGACCTGAACTTCCAAGAGGTCTGGAGAAGAATTTAAGGATCATTTCACCTGCCACTGAAATGCAGCCACCTTTTAGGGGAAGCACCAGGACATCCTACAACTGCTTTTGAAAGAAAAGGAAGGGAAAAGCCTGCATCACGTTAAAAACAAAACCAAAACCAACAAACAAGCAAAAAAATCTAAGTGCCACATTTAGTGTGAAGTTGTGATGTTTCATAACCAAGAGCAGATGTGATATCAGCATCCTGTGGTTACTAAGAACCTGAAGGAAAACTTCCTGCATGTTTTCTATTCTCTTGGAACATTTGCAAAGCTTTAATGACTCCAACAAGAGGCAGGCTGATTTCAGCTTTGTGTCTGATACTGCAGACTCACAGTGTGTGCTGAAGAGAGAGCCCAACCTTCATGACTGCATATTTCCACATTTCTGATAGCAGAAAGATACCTCTTTAAAACATGCAGCTCAGAATTGGGCATGTCTGAGGTAAACATGCAGCTCAGAATTGGACACATCTGAGGGAAATACATTCCTCAGTTAATAGACTTGGGCCTTTCTTTTGTCCTCACTTCAACTACTTTAAGGGGTATTAAAAAAAAAAAATAAATAAACAAGACTGTTGCAATTTAGATCATGCATATCATTCATTTGCTTTAGAGCTGCTGCCAGGAAAAGGCAGAAAGGCAGTAGACAAAAGGTCCAGCAACTGAAGTACAAGATTCAATTCCTTTAAATGCATTTAAAGGCTCTAAAAGCCCTGCTATAGTATCTTCCCCAAACCATTCAGTTTCTGCTAGATTTAGCACTTTTGTCCCTTTGTATTCGCAGACTTCACATAGCTTCTCCCAGGCTGGCAGGCCAACATATTAGAAATAAAATGCAATTCTGGTATCTGACACTTCAATTTAGCTTCTTCAGTAGCAAAGATCATCAACTGCACTGCTTTCTCCCATGACAGAAGATCACCTAAATATCACTTAACTGATGTGAGCTCTGTTGGTAATGCATACACTGTCTCCCCACTACATTACCACCATGCTGCCTAGAACAAAAATCAATTTTTAATTGACTGGATTATTTGAGGAATGTGGCCCATCCACTGTGCACTGCTGATAGATTCTCCTAGTTTTCCTGTCAGCAAAGACTGTAAAATTTCAAGCAACTTCAATACAGTAATTCAGGGATTTATCCAGAAGCCATATATATGAACAGAACAACATCACAGTTTTTTCAGTCCTGCTCCTCCATTATTCTCTCTCCTGCCTAGCCGAGTGAGGACTCTAAACCACAGTACAAATGAAAAAATAAACCACTGACACGGGAAAAATGATGAGTTTTTCACTGAAATGAAAATCATGCAAAGAATCCAAATGAATAAAGAACACAGAGGACTAGAGAGGCCTTGAAAAAAAATCTTTTCAAGGCATGGAAAAGCAGCCAGTGGGTTACACTCCAGAGTATCAAGCTGCAAGATCCAGGAACAATCTGCAATTCCTGGGCCCAGCAGCAGCCAAAGCAGGATTTCTCAGCTGAGTACCACTCCTGCTTCCTTCAGTATTCACTGCTGCTGTGAGATAAACACCCAGGCAGTTGAGGCAAAGGGCTGACATGAAAAAGTAACGTTACACTGATGAAAACATGGGGGTCAGGGGGTATAAAACACTCTACACTTCACCAGGAAATATTGCAGTAAGCAATTTTACAAAGCACAGCATATACTGCTCGCTGACTGGTGTAGAGACCATGAAAGTCTCTGCCACTTCATGTTTTCTGACAAGTGGATAATTTTCCTTCTTTTTATCTCTCTGTTTCTTGCTGCTGAAACAGAAGACATCTGTACTAATGTCCCAAACAAAAATATTCTAGTCTTGTACCCCAACCCTCTCCAGCAGAGTCAAGTGCCAAAACTCTGCACTGCATTCACATTAGTCTTAATTGATTCTGAGCAGTGTCAAAAATCAGCACAGCTACAGAAATTGTAAATTAAAGATATTGCTATGTGGCCAGGATAGATCTATATATGAGATATGTTTGTCGTATGTTTCTGGTTCTCGTTCCACAAACATCCCAAATACACATTTTTCTTTAGCCACAAGCATTAGAGCTGGACTAAGTGGTTGGATGACCTGCAGCACAAACCTGGGCAAATCAGCCCCAGTCAGTGCTCTGTCCAATAAACACACGGATCAGAGGGGTTTGTGCTGCCTTGAACGAAGCTAAGAGAAGACAGAAATCCCCGATCTTGCATAAAGTCACAGCAACACAGTAAGGGAAGGCTGGATTTGGCTTGGACCTGTCAGTACAAAGTGAGCCTGGTGAGGTTTCTCTCAGATCAGCACCTTGTACCCTGTTAGCCTGACATTTCTGAAGCACTGCAGAAAACTTTCCCACTTTTACAACAACAAACTTTGGTTATTGTTTCAGCACTCTATCCGCTTTCAAGCTCCTCCATGAGCTCCTAAAGTAGACAAGAACAAAGAAATATTTCAACTTTTTGTTTGGTTTGAGGGTCTTTTTTGTTTGGTTGGTTTGGTTTTTGCTGCAGTTGGGGTTATTTTACTTTTTTTTTCTCTCCTGATGATTCATAGCACTAACATATCCAAAACTTCACTAGATGTCAGATAAAAACAAGCCACTTGTAAATATGCAGATTATTCCAGGTCTCTGAATATTTCAATAATTGTCCATCATTACTCCACAATAAGTGTGTATTTAAAACTAAATTTATGCTTTGAAACAAGATGAAAGCACGATTAAAATTACTTTAGAATACCAATTAAAAATTAGAGCAGACCTTTCCACCTTACCTTTTGCAATCAGGACTATGTTTTTTGTCCAGGCTGATCTTTTGGTTAATATAAAACAACAAAATGTAACCACAGCTGATATCCTCCATACCCAAATTACTTAAAGTACTTCAAGTAATCAGCTCACGATTGGCCTCTTCACAAGAGCTCTATGAACTCATCTTCCCAACAGCCCTTTTCAATACCGGTACAGAACTCTGCTGCTGAGGAAAATGGGTTATAAAACACTGGATCTGATCCCTACGGATTCTCCAAGGTGCTCTCCCACGAACACTTTGGATGTTTACCACAGCTCAGCTCGGATGAGTACACAGTGGGGTGTGAATGAGGTGTAGTACCAGATGTTTATGATCTGTAGCACCTCAAAGCCAACCCATGCACTTCAGAAGATCTAAGTCCAGTTCTTGTTTATTTGCTGATCATGGCAGTTGAAAATCTGGGGTTTTTAAGCTTATGGATAACTATGAGAGAGTATCCTGGGGATGAGCCCATAATGCAAAACTTCCCAGTCTTATTTTAATAAAACCAGCAATAACCTACTACACTTACACAGTACATTCTCTCTATTAATCCTATTTTACAAGTAAAGTAGAAAAGTGTAGGATGAAACCAACACTTGCAAAGATTAAATTGCTGCAGAATGATTGGTTGTTCTGAAGGTTGCACCGTCTAAAATAAAGCCCTTGTGTGTAAAACCTGGCATTCCTCTCCTGAGACATCTAAGAAAACAGATTTCCCCAAAGAGAAAGAAAGCAGAGTAGAGATTTTACTAGAAGCAAGAAGCCCTGAAATTTTGGTGTTCTGAGTTTACCTTTGGAACTTCTCGTGTTCCCATTCAATTTCAGCAAGCGTACAAGAGCTCTGCCTTGGCAGCATTTTCAGATTGGGAAGCAGCCCCTCAGTAAGGGCTGCAATCCAGGCAGGCTGGGTTTGATCTGATGCACGACCTGGAGAAAAACCAGAGCCTGAATGTTCCTGCTGCTCCAGGTGACTGGGACTGAACAAGGACAGGCCAGCATGCAGGACAGTCATGTTCTTCAAATGGAAACACTCAGATTAAATCTGAACTTTAAAATCAATTATCTTCTTTTACAGATGGCAGGCGCATACAAAGCACTTGCAAAATGTATGAATATTCCTTAGAACTATCGATATGAAACAGTAAATTAAAGCATCACAGAATCTTTCCTCACCAAACTTCAACACTTTGTCAGATGAGCTCAATTACCCCAAATGAAGAAACAAAACCTTCATTAATTTCAGTCTTAGCCAATAACAAAGCTAACTTGTACTTATCCTCTCCAAATCAAGCAGATTATTCTGGTGGGCCAATATATCTGTTTCACAGAGATGGACAATTGATTTTGGAGATTTGTCTATCAGTGGAAAATGACCCAGTGACAGCCATATTTAAACAAACTATATACACATATTGAAACTGTGTCTATATACAATAGACAATATGAATAAAACACAGATATATAATATTATATGTAGAAAAATATATTATATAATAATATATAGATATATTACTAGAATATATATTTCTATAATACATAAAACCAACTAGCAGAATTCAGGATTTTGGTTTTTATCTGTGTAGGATTTCCTGTCTGCAGAAAGCCATTCATGAATAATCCATGCTTTGGTCAGCTGTCTTCTAATTTTTACTCAGTTCTTCCTAAGGCATCTTTTGTTGACTCCTTTGTAGGTGACAGGATGGACTGCAAAGCTCTCTCCAGTGCTTCCAAATCCTCGATGTTGCACAGAGAAAACTCTGAAGACATTTATGTCAGCTATTAACAGAATCTTCCATGCAATTTTGCAGCTACATGTCTTTGTTCTTTGTGTTATGCATGAAACCTCTATTTTACAGTTTTCTAAAATGCTGCTTCAAACAAGTAATGATGGAAAACAGAATCTGCCTCTGGCTACTTGCAGGCTTTTTTAGCTCACAAGCAGAGATCCCTTCCACTTCTATCCTATTGAACTGTTTCTGATAGCAGGTTTATGTCCATCCTTGGATTACAGAGCTCTAATTCCTTCCTAACATTCCAGATATTTTTGTTTAGCTGCAAGTCCCTATCATCAAGAGTTGCTCTCCCCCCATCATCCTAACGCTTCATGCCATAAATCCTTCTGAATTTAATTTAGGTACATATATTGGTAAAAATATTTAGTATAACTCCAACATTTGCTTCTCCATTTCAAACATTCATTTAATAATGCAAGTCTATTAATCTGATGAATGCTAAGTACAGGACAATGTGCAGATACCTAATTTCACCCAGAGGGAAACAAAACAATTTCCAAAAAGCCATCACTTACTACAGCTCTCTGTTGATATTTCAGGAATGTATTTGTCCCTTGGATGCATTCAGAAAGCATTCCACAAGCCTACAAATGCACCTTTTTAATAACAGTAACACATAATTCTTCACTGCTACACAGAGATGAAAAAGTGCAAATGTTTTATCTATCCCCAAAACAAAGGTAATAAGCCTCTGTCTTTGCTTTTTTGCAGTGCTTTAAGCATTTACCTTAATGAGCTTTGTTTCTCTGTACCTCTGGAGAATAGTATTCTGCCCAAGAAAACAATTTATTGCCCAGAATGTTACTACTGCTGATAAAATCTTAGCTCCTCCAATACTTCTGCCTTGACAGCTAATACCCTAATGTTTCATTTACAGCTGAACAAAGCAGCTTATCTCTGCTAAAAGGGGAATTAGTTAGTAGTAAGAAATAATTTCAATCATCTGTTCTGCTTCCCAAGTAAAGTGATGACTTGGGCATTCTTGCTTCTATCTGATGACAGGTGTGTTGCAGTTCTTGGAATACAGAACAGGTCTGTCACAGGAGCTTTGTAATTCCTACAATGCAGCTACACGGATTAGGGGAGAGTCAGGTCTCGGCTGTCAAAAACATCTGCAATCAGCAGAGTGTGGCAGTCAGCACTTGTACTTCACAGTTAGGGCACAGACTCCGGGGAAAAAATCAGTTCTGATCAATAAACAGCTTCATTTTCTATATCTGCAACTCCACGGAACATCCCAACAAGTTTATGTAATTGCGAAATTCCCTGCATAGGGATAACTGCATAGGTTTTGTTGACAAATCAGGCTTTATGGCCCATGCTTTGCAAAAACAGCCTTGATTATCACCTTACTGTGTAACTACCTAATTATTTCTATCCCCAGGAATGAAAATCTACGAGGATTTTATCTACATATCACACACAGCAAATCAGTTGTGGGATTCCTCTCTGGAGCAGCTGATATATACTTGGAAGTCTCTATGGCAAAGGACAAGGACTGATTTTTTCCTTGATGTCTGAATGACCTTCCTTTCCCAACAGCAGTTTTTCATGTTGGTAGATAATAAGGTCACCTGAATTCTTCAGGGAAAGCAGCCTAACATTTGCCCACACTGTGTTTTCTCTGCACTAATATTTTCTGTGAGTAATCATTTTGTTTGCACCGAGTTTAAAAGCGTTACAGAAGTGATTAGAATTATTGTGCCATTCTTGAGTTCTCCAATATTTGATTCTTCAATTAGACAACACAATTAATGAGAGCATGAGAATTTATAGCTAATAGTTTTTAAATTCAGTATCAGTTTTATCAGAAAAAAAAAAAAAAAATTATGGATTGCAGGTGGCACTGGTAAAAACCAGTTGTAGTTGGAGATGAAAGGGCATTTGATAAAAAATACCAGCACATTATCTTCTCATGCAATAATGCTAAATGAATTTGGTGCAAGAAAGAGGCACTGCCATGCTGCAAGCTGCCATGTGATTCTTCACTCAGAACTGTGTCTTAGTGGAGTTCCAGTGGATTTTAAATTAATTGCACTTGCTTTTCTGAGATTCTTTGTAATCCTGTCTCCCATTCTTACTTCTCAATCACAATTAAACTTTACAAATCCCTTTAAAAATTAATTTACAATACACATGGCAGTTACACTAGCACTATAAAGGTGTCCAACATCAGGGCAGGAATTGTTTGATATCCAAATCTTCCTGCAGCGGGCATTTTGCTGACCACTGGTTGTGTTCTTCACCAGCTCTCCAGAGCTGCCAGACCAACCCACCATTATTTCTATCCATGTGTTAATCCAGGCACCTGACCAAATTTTAAATGGCAAGAAGGTCACTCTGCTCCTCTGCTATGAGAGATCACTTCATTCTGTGTCTTATGTTGTCATGAAAAAACCTCAATGGCTTGAGCAGCCCTTTCCAGCGAGGGATGTATTCCTCAAAAAAGAAAAAAGTGGTATCACAGAGGATAATGTTGCATGCTTATTTATTTAAAAAGCCATTTACTAAAATCTGAATTTGTAATTTAACTGAGCTTAACAATGAAAATCTTAAATGCTTGCTTGGCTGCTGCACAACATGGCAAATTCTGCCTGACTGCCCAAGGGGAAGTTGATTAATCAAAAGGTTGGGATCAGAAATGAACAATCATTTCACACATATTTATGTAGAAACCGAACAGTACTCAGTTAAATGCTGCTAAAATCCAGAAATGTGAATCATTCCACATATCACTAGACTGTTAATTGTCCTGAGCTGCTAAAAGAGCACCTGGGCACAACGGGTCAAAAGGTGACACTGGAAGAACGTGGCTGGCAGAGTATTTCCTCCAGAAAGAATCAGCTGCAGGAAGGCAGTAAATGAGCAAAATATTCCAGACTAATTCTTGTCCACAGTGTTGTATTCTATCAGCATGCAACATTCAGCTAAGATAACCACAGACCAAACTGCTTGCTACTAATTCTATTTTTTGATTGTTTTTTAATCTTTCCTTACTTCTTATCCTTTCATCCTTTTTAAATTAAGTCACTCAAGTGGTTGAAATAAACTGATATCACAGAGTCACCCAAACACCACCATGTTCTCTTCATTTTAAAAGGCCAGAAAGAGAGCAAAAATTAATCCTTGCATATTGTCCTACCTGTAGTTCTACCTTTTGTTTGTGTACCTACACAAATATTGACACATGCACACTGCAAATGGCTCCTCACCTCACTTCTAAAATACCCATATATCCACATATAGCAATGAAAACACGGACAGAATTCTTTATGCTCATATCAATCACCAAGGTACACACTGGCACTGCACTAAGTAACTTGGGTGAAAGTTCAAAATGCATATTTAGCTGATTGCTTAACACAAATAAATGCTCAAAAAGACAAGGCAGGAAAATACAATGATTAACAGTGTCATGAAAGGTTTAAATCTGATTAAATAGGTGGAATAAAAGTACTGCTACCTAACCTAGAAAAGACAGTTTTCTTTTTGGTTTACTGACAATCCTCAATCAAAATATAAAGAGAATATATAAGAAGGAATAAGTTAATGCAGCTGCAACAACAACAGTTATAGACAGCTATATGTAAAATGAAATTGGGAGAGGATCTGGCATGAAAGAGAAACTTTAGGCTCCCTCAACATCCAACTCATAAGTTTATAAACATATATTTCCACAAGGTGAAGTCCCAGAGCTCTTACTCACTAGAAACTTTCAAGAGAAGGAATATTAGCAGATGTGGTGCCACAGAATCTTGAAGATGGAGCAGAACGACGCTGGGTCTTGTCCTAATTTATTTCCCATGGCAGTAACAACAATGCCTGCATGCACAGAACCATAAGAGATCTATTTGGCCTAAAGTTAATTTTTAATGCAGGTACTGTGCTACTGTTAATCTTTGCAATCTGTATTATTTTACTGATGCATGCATTAAAAGGTAATCACACAGTTGCACAAAATTTGACTCCACTGAAAAGAGCAACACTGGAGGTTTCCTTCACTGAAATTTTACCTCTGAAATTAAATTTTGCACAAAATATGAGCTCTTGAAAAGTAAATTATGAGTCAGATTTTAAAAGTGAAAAATGTAATTAAGGAGTTGATTCAGCAAGCACCACAATTGTCTAGAGCCACAGTGAAGTTACTGCTTCTGGCACTTAGTATAATTTCAAAACATATAATTTTTTTCTTTCTCTGCACTTACTATTAATGATTTAAAAAAATACAAATATGACAGCATGCACAGAAAGATGTGGAAAACACCTATTTGCTGCACACTGTGTAAGTTCAATTGGCCATAAATGCTTAAGAAAATGGGAAAATGGCAAGCACATGGGCTGTGTGCACTGAGGTCACTTCTGTTATTTTTTTCCACCTCATCATACATTGTGTGAGCTGCATTTCCAATAAACCTTCCCCTGAAATAAGGTAACTTTGAGCAGTAGCTTTTTTTTTTTTTTTTAATAGTATACAAACTATAATTCCTTTATCACATAAATTTACACACAACTCCAGAAAACACAAGGTTTAGGAAAAGCAGCACTATCACCAAATATAGTAGTAACACGTGAATTACTGAATGTTGCTGAAAAAGCACAGATTTCTTATTTTTCATGGACAAATTTAGCTGGTTAATCCCATCAACCGCAGGGATTTTGGCAGCTGAGAATGCCAGAGCATCTGTGACTGACTTTTCTTGGAAAGAAAGCAGAGCTGGAAGATAACTCCTGAGTCAGGGAGTTGAGTCACCTGCTAGGAAGCCACATGATGTAATTTTTCTTAAGGGCAGAAATTCCTTCTCAAAATTTGATAAGTGTTTGACCTCCCGTGGCCCATGCTCAAACTGGAATCCTGTTTCAGAAACTCCCTGATGTGACTATTTAAATGTTCTTTTACATGTCTCAGTAAATGACTACGGCCAGCACGTACCTCCTGAGCTAAGAGCGCTGTCCTCTACTCCCATAGAGCCACAGAAAGGAACAATACCCACCTCTCAGCGTTTTCCTTGGCTTCACTCACCACGCTCAGCTCTTTTCCAACACGACCAGCTCTCCATTCTTCCCCCCACCCAGCCTCTCCCTGCACCTATTCCACTTTGTGTCCATCTGCCACCACCCAGCAGCACCATCTGGTTCACAGGAGACACCACATGGACCTGTAAGTCTTGGATATCCCAACAGCTCTGTGCTTGATTTTGGGATAGAGAATCCGTAACACTGGCTTTGCTGCTTTGGAGCTGTTGGAGTGTTTAACAATACCTTGGACACAAAGTAATGAGGGGTGTCAAGCACATCAATAGCCTAGATCTGAAATTAGGCTGAATGACCCATTCACACAAACCCAGCAGCTCTTACATGTTCCAGTTTGTTAGAGTAGGTTCTTCCAGACAGATCAGCCTTTGCTTTTAACATTTTAAGTACTATAATTTAAGAATTTCACTAGTAACAAGAAATAAACAGAATAAATACCTATCATTTTACTATCAGGATCTGTGATTATACTATGCAAAGACTGCTTGAATAGCTGGAGAATATTCTTTTAAGCCATTGTTCACACCCATATGTTATGTCTGGAGAGCTATTTGCTCACTTTGGCTAATTTTCATTCTAAATACCTCTCTATTATCATGGCCAGAAGTAATGAAAACCAACTTATTTTTTAATGAGTACACTGGAGTTTCTTTAGGTTGTTGTGGGGTTTTTTTGCCATTTTACAACAGGCTACAAGGCACATTAGACTAAAGGTCTTTGTTAGGTGGCCACTTCAGGATGAAGCTGTCAAAACATATGGGAGGAGAGGAGAACACGACAAAAAGAGAAGGCATTTTGTTGGATTAATCAATGAGGAAGATTTCCTAATACTGTACCCCCACCCCAACACCACCAGCCACTCATCACGGTTCTAGAAAGTAACGGAGAGAGAGCTTAATATAATGTAGGACTCTACTCACTATGGGCTATGTAATGCCTGGTCCACCTGGCTGAACACTACGGGATATGGAGATGTGTGAGCTCATCAAATATGTGAGACTGCTGCTGTGAGTGCATGGGGTAAGACTGTCATCATCTTCTTTGCCTAGCAAAAGACAGAATTGGTAGATTTAGCACTTGAGGTCAGGTCCTCAAAGGAGTAACTTCAACTGAGCTGTAAGCACAAAAGTGAACGATCCAGTCTTTGGACTGTATAAAATGTTGTCCCTTGTCAAAATATTATACTACTAGAACTGAAGATCAAACTGACGTGGAGTTTGTGGTCTAACAACTCTTTCAAAAAAATTCAGAGTGATTTTTATCACCTCAACAATTTTACGTTTCTGGCACTTCCATAAAATGTTTACATTACCTCCCATCTTTTGACCAGTTATGTATTTATTATAAATTTATAATTAAGCATAGCTTATATATGAGTAACATGATCCACAAATACATCTCATTTACCAGTATGAAACCACATAAATTTTCAAACACATTTAGCTTACTGCATTATTCAGGAAGGATATGCATGAGTCTGTTTAACTGGTGTTCCTCACATGCCAATTAATATAAATACTGTCAGAATCCAAGCTAATACAAAATGATAAGTCATTGTTAAATAAGATGTGCCTGAAAGAAAAAAGGAAAAATCTCGTTGTATTTCAAAGTAACTTGGTTATAAGCATTATCTCTATATTGACACAGTAATTAACACAAACAGAAATAAAGAGCATCACTGAGCAAGCTTAAAGAATTCTATAAAATATATGTGTATTTTAAACTACGTGTACATATACACACGGTTATTTTTCAATGTAAAAATTATACAGATAAGTTCTGTACAAATAGACATAAATACATATCTGTATGTACAAGGCACTTCAAGAAATGTTAACACTGCAATTTGAAATTTAAAAGATTACCAGATAAATTTGCCCTCTAAGTATACTACATGATCTTACAGATGACTTATGAAATATACAAAACTATGAAAAATATTAGTGATTACAGACATCTGTCAAGGGAAACACAACCCTGATGCCAAGCTAGGCAAGCAGACTGAAGCTGCATACACAGCTCATATTTTACTGAGTCATAACACACTCTAAAGAGTACAACCAATTTTATTAAATATTACCACATTTAGCAACTGAAATTTTATTTCACTGATACTGATAACTAATGCTAAGCAATGTGGTTCCATAACGCAAGATGTACTGAGACAAATATATAAACAGTAAATAAAGATACACTGGGAAGACAGATATCAAATGTTCCACAGTAGAAAGTCCCTTTCTCTCTGCCTGCCTCTAGTGTTGATAAGGTAGGTTTCCTTCCCCACCACCCCCCCTCTTGCCAGTCACTTCAGCTGAGCAAAATTCTCAAATCCACCAAAAAAGACTCCTGACCTTCAAAAAACCTTCATTTTTTACTGATCATCTGAGCCCTTACCAGCTCCAAGTCCACTGATGCATTTTCCACCCGCACCTCTACAGCATCCTTTCCAGCCACTTGTGTGCATCTTCCAGCTGCCCCAATTTCAGCAGAAGGAGCTGCAATTCTGCTTCTGACAGCTTGGCTCAGCAGTTTGCATGAGCAGGACAGAGTCACAGTAGCACCCAGAACACCTGATAAACTCTGAAAGCCAGGGGACAACGACACAGGCATTTTCTAAACAAGTGCAGCCTCAGAGAATCACCTGAGATGGGTTTGTGTTGGAAGGGACCTCAAAGCTCATCCCATTCCACCGCCTGCCATGGGCAGGGACGCCTCCCACTAGCCCAGGTCGTTCCAAGCCCTGTCCAACCTGGCCTTGGACACTTCCAGGGATCGGGCAGCCTCAGGCAGCCCCTGCAAGATTTCTTCCTAAAATCTAACCCAGCCCTGCCCTCTGGGAGTGTCAAGACATGTCCCTGTGTCCTGTCGCCTTGTCCTTGCCAGGCCTCGGGTAGATTCCCGCGTTTTTCATGCACGTCAGCAAGCTCCTAAGTCTGACCAGACCAGAACACCCCACACAGGTGTGGTTTGGTCCCTGGTTTGGTTTCCAGATGCACTCAATCTTGGCAGTGTCCTGCGTGCTCTGACAGCTCCAGGCCAGCGCCCAGGACCTTTGCATGAAGAGCAGGGTTACTGCACAGAGGTCTGTGTGCACCAGCACTGCCAGCATTCAATCACGAGTGATGGAGCTCAGATTAAAGAGGCCTCTGGAAGGTGAAAAGCTCCGTAAGCTAGAGCTTTTCCCTTACTGAACAGCTTCGTCACAATTATTACTCTAAGAAAATAAATAAAAATGTCACAAATGATATTTAAAATCCTCTATTAAGTATTAGAATCTAGATATTCAAAAGGGTAGTTAGTCTTTTATCCCAGTTTCTGAGACTGGGTGGTTCATACTTGGAATCAACTTAAGAACTGTTATTTGAAGCAGTTATCTTTCTCCAAAATTTTACTTGGTATTCTCCAAATTGGTAAGGAGAAAGATGTATCAGAGAAGGATAAAACAGATCATACCATGGGCTTAATTTCCCTTTTTCTTTCTAATAGATTTTGGCATTCAAAAATCTGTTTGCAATATAGTTAACATTTTACATATAAATGTGACCAGATTACATCATTATGCTAATCTCTATGAACCACATCCAAAGTTTGTAGGTAACATCTTTGCAGATGGATGAAATACACAAAAACTCAAATTTAAAGATCTGCACACTGATTTACTTCTCTTGTCTATGTCAGAAAAGCAACAGAACAGATGATGGAAACAAAACTATCATGGTCTTCTGTATTGAATTAGGAGTAAATACTTAAAAACTGACCAAAACAACAGTGTATACAAATAAACTTAGTCAATGAACAAAAGGTTTGGATTATTGATGAGCAAAATATGAAAGCAACTCCCACTGCTGCGTTCCAGAATCAGCTAAGGTGCAAAGCAGGGTGAAGTGTCATGGAAAGCTGTGATGATGCCTGCTTGGCACCTGGCAGATGAATTCCAGTTCTGCTAATTCCAGCTAGCAGACTGGATTTCGCAGGCACAAGAGTGGGAGAGTTCTCGTGATGTGGAGAGCTGAGGGACCATAACCCACAGCATTTGGGATAAAACAATTTACAAATTGTCTGACGCTTGTCTGTCTGCCTCCCCCTCTGTAAGAAATCGTGCAGAACCCCCAGCTAGAACTGCCCAAAGTTAGTTCCCTTTCTGTGTGAATTTCCTAAAATCCTCATGATTCGCCTCATGTCAGCACTATGAGAAACGATTAAAAGTGACAGAAATCAAAGTTCAGGTAACAGTATAAAAAAATGACATTAGGATCGGAACACCATTACCTTTGTCAAAAAAAATCATTGAAATTATGAAACTTCTATACAGCTCACATGAGTAACATACCGTAAATTCGTTCTGATTCATTACTTATTATCTGCATTTTCCTTAGCATTTCGGAAAGCTCTACAACAGGTGCGCTAAGTTTAGTTTAGGTCTTGCACTTAAGAGATTTGGGAGGCTTACAGGTTCTTGTTTTAATTGCATGACATGGCTTTAAGTAGAAAGTAATTTAGTCTGAAGTGGTACTTATGCACCCTTCCTTTACAGCTTCCCAGCAACACTGCTGGTTAAATTCTTAGCATTCAACATATCCTGGTATCATAGTTCAAGTGGAAAAAATTGAGGTAGACATGCTTATTTTCATTATATAGCTTAAGGTATGTCCAGGGAGCACACCATCTTTTTATCTAGTGCAAACAAAATCACTAACAATCAAAAAGCAACTTTATTTTTACCCTGTGATTGGTTCATTGAAAGGACCACCCACAATGTTATGAAATTACAGGATCTGAACTGTAGGAAACATCACAACTTTCTAACATTATATCGTCTGTATGCAGGAGATCTGTCACTGTTTAACCTAAGTTAACAAGAATGCCAAGCACTTACTTTTTATTAAAGCTATACATCATCCTAGCTAATTAGTAATAATTAAGAAGAATTACCATGGTAAATAAGGCAAATAATATTATTTCAACTGAAATGTGAAGTCTGAATTCAAAAATCCAAAATAAACTCCTGGGAATGCAAATACGCCATTATGCAAACTGTTTTCTTTAAGTATGATATAATTTATGTAATGAAATAAATCTATGCTGTTAAAATATTTAGCAGAACTGAGAATAATGAGTAGAGATAGGATTAGTTTAATTAGTTTACTGAAATGGAGTTCTTATTGTGGCTAAGTGTGATATATTAGCTTTTGTCACTTGGAATTAAAAAAGAGGTAATTAGTTCTCATTCAAATATATTGTTTTCTTTGAAGAAGAAGTTGTAATATTTTAGCCTGCAGAGCAGAAAATAATATATGGAGCATAAAACTTATCATCTTCATCCAAGAGTACATCTATGATAAATCAGAAGAAAACAGGAAAAACGTCAGCGTTCAAGAAAGGAATGTTGAACAGATTTCAGTTACACTGGTGCAACTCCACAGATTTAAATGAAATGACAACTCTCAAACTGCACAAGTCCCATCTTCATTTGTCCCTGCCTAATTTAAGGGTTTGTGACAAATTTTGTCTCTCTATTCAGCAACTGCTTTATCACCCAGAAAATCCTGTACTCTTGTCCTAAATCAAGGTTTTTATCAGACTGACTCAAAATGACCAGGAGGAATGCCTTCCTCAGTAGTATTTACTATTGAGTCATAAACATGT
Organism: Hirundo rustica; assembly: GCF_015227805.2. Taxonomy (NCBI): domain Eukaryota; kingdom Metazoa; phylum Chordata; class Aves; order Passeriformes; family Hirundinidae; genus Hirundo; species Hirundo rustica. The sequence goes on along the minus strand of NC_053464.1, from coordinate 4,174,870 downwards.
CTATCGAAAGGTCAGAATCAAATTTTATCTCTGTAAAAATAGGAAAAAGAAACAGCACCAGGTATAGTTTTATAGACTGAGCATAATTTCACCACCAGAAAATTACTTAATGGTAAATGAACGTTTCTGAAGACAACAGACTGGAACATATTTAAACAAAGAAAATGATGTATCCATTTTTTCCAAGAAAATCTGAAAGTTCTCCTCTAAGAATGGGGCTTTATTGCAATCAAGCAACATGAATGCATTAAAACTACAATTTAGAGGCCTAAGAAATTAACCCTCTAACAAGTGAACGCATGTTAACCAAAAAAACCCAAACCAAACAACAAAAGAAACCCCCTGTGGTAACACACAGATGGGAGCACGAGGAATACAGAGAAACGAAAGGCTTGCAAAGTAAATGATATATTTTTCAGTTAATAAAATAAAGAAATTATGAATGGACCAAATTAATTTTACTTTAAATGAACGCTCAGGAAAGGGAGGCCCTCTGCTGTAGCATACTGAAAAGCCTCAGGCATTGGTACAATAACACAGACAATCTATAATTTAATTTTTGGTCTTTTTTAGGAGCAGAATTATTGCATATGCAGGAGCTATTTAGAATCCCGGATCAGAAGTTTGGATGATTCCATACACAAGTTTAAAAGATCTCCAAAGTTGAAATACAGCCAGTCAACAACAAAAAAAGATTTGCTCCCCTTTTTTAACATCTTCCATCCATACAGACTAAAGCACAGCACTTCGGCCAGAAGTCCATAATAATTACGAGAAGATGAGAAATGAACCCTGTCCTTGGGTTCAGCTGCAGGATTTAGGCTGATTGTTTGGACTGAACAGTGACACGGACAACTGAGCTCTGCAGGACAGAGAGAACATCAGAACCACACAGAGCCTTCACTCTCCACACACTTGTCGATATTTCCTGCCTTTATCTCAGCACCCTCAGACATCTCCTCCCAGGTGATTTTGAAAACGAACCCTGTACTTGAGAAGTGCCCAACGTTAGCTTGCCTAAAACTTCCTGATATTCTTACTTGAGGTGAGTTGTCATGTTGCTGTTAAAAAAGGGTGATTTATGCATCTGTGGAAACCATTACTCTATTACTAATTGGCAAGTTGAAATATAGAAAAGCCCATCATGCACTGCTGCTGCTGATGTTCCTCAGTCTGGAAATATGCTTCTTCTAAACAGATCAGGGCCCAGGAATTGATAATCCATGTATTACATTGATATTCTATTCTTAGATTATAAAAAAAGCAGCATTAAAACAGTATTTGGAATTGTAAAACTCACTGATATCATAATGAAGACAGGAGGAGAACTACACAATTTGATTTGCATCTTTTAATTGTAAAGTCTGAACAATAAATTCAAAAGAAATTAACTTGCTGCACGATCTAATGAAGATAATCAAATCAGAAATGATTTAATAAAACTAAAGCACACAGTTTGGTACCCAGGAGACTGATACATAATTCATAAAGTTGCCACATTTGGTCATTAGGTCAAATACATTAACTAAGCAGTAAGCTATTCTGAGAACTGGCTACGAAGCCAGGAGATCTTAAACATGAGCAGTGAGTATAGAAAAAGCTTCTTTGCCTCTAAGTTATGATAATTGACATTTTACAACACGGTTTGTATGAAACTACAGACCGGACTGAAGACTAAAGAGGTGTATCTGGATTTCTAGACATACTTCCCTATTCCTGTTTTCTCATCTCAGTCCTCTCAAGGAAAAATGCAGTGGGCTTTGGATATTGACAGTAAAAATGCCGGAATCTCTAGAAAGTACACAGGATGACAGAATTCCCCTGCCAGGCAGCCGCTGGAGAGGCTGTGATACAACACTGGCCCCCACACAACAATCCCTGAGATAACACTAATCCCTGGTGCTGCTACCCAGGAGCACTGACCCAGCAAAGCTGTGCTCGCTATCTGTGGGACAGAGGGCCAGAGAGAAAAAGGGAAGGGAAAACACCGCCTGCTCCTCCTCAGGGAGCTGCACAGGGATAAGGACGGAGTTTCAGAGTGACCAGTGCTCTGAAAACGGCGACAGAGAGGCACAGCCAGGAGAAGTGGCCCATTGAGAGGCTCCATTTCTGTCTGTTAAAGGGGTGAAGAACCAGCTGGGCCAGGAGTCACTGCAAACACAGCACCAGAGGGGCTGTTCCTCTCCCTCCTCCCAGGACTGACCATCACCTAGGGGCACAATTCCACCACTCCTTCGAGGCTCTGAGAGCCAGGAGACATTCTCACATCCCTGTCCTCAAGACCTCACTTGGTCTGAACACTTCATGATGCCAGAAGCAGCTGAACTTCTGTGTCGTGCCAGAAGGGAAGGGTAAAATTCCTCCCGTGGCAAGAGTTATGAGAGAAAAAATGAAGTGAGAAAGACACAATGCAGTGAATCTTTGCAAAAAATAAATGCTCAGCTGTTTAAAACATTCAGCTGACACTTACTAAATCCCACTCAACACTTTTTTTAATGCAAAGAAAAATAATTAAATTTTGGGGGGAAGAATTCTTACCAGCTTAGCAGCTCTACCTGCACCCACGTGTTGGAGAACAAGTGGGTTTCTCTGTCCCAGGAATAACACATCCTGTTTCTTAAAACAGATCTCCTACATAGTCTATATTAGGAAGCTTGTCAACACACTTTTTCTGTGTTAAAAAGAACAACACTTAACCCTCAGGAAATCAACCCCAAGTTTGGGACTCAGGCACAAAGAGAATATGATCACCTTGGGGGAACTGGTGGAGTGTTATCAGTGAGTTATGGATACCCTAAAGGCTTCTGCACTACCAACGGCCTTTTGACTCAGTCAAAAATCCAGCATTATCCCACATAATACAATTTTAGAAGAAGAAGGTACAGGATGATGGCAAAACTCAACTGGGGCAGCCTGCTCGTGCCATCAAAGACCAGTTCCCAACCGTACCTAAAGAAACTACATTTTGTTTCAGTTTTTCTTTTGTTTTTCTCTCTGGTGGAAGAAGAAAGGAAGTGTCTCCAGATACATATCCGGGCAGCAAATCACAGGCAAAACACCACCAAGGTTGATACAACCGTCTGATGTTCCTGCACCGTTCAGTGTGATGGTAATTCCAGTGTTACACAAGGTTATGGCACCTCCCTCAGTGACAATAATGTAATTTATGGCTTGAAAAAAACGAATTGATACACACCAGACCACAAGATATCTGATTATATGAACATTTATCAAAGTAGATGCTGACACAACACTAACAAACCAGTAATTTCTTCAACTTAGTCAAACTCTATCAGAAATCCCATATAACAAAAATACATTCTTGTGGGTTTTTTTTTTTTTTTCCAGTTACATTTATTTATATCTATTTTATGGTAAAAAATATACGATCACACCAAGCTTCAGGTGTGTAGTTTTTGTCCATAAACCTACACACAATGCAGACACCAAGAAACATGTACTAAGCATATGTTTATTACATCATTTCCAGCACTCTGATAAAAAAGCAAAGGTTTATATATAATCCAGTGTGGCTGCTGGAACAAAACACATGGACTCTATAGAGGTATTAGAGGTTTAAGGTCAGACAAAGATTACAGGAGCCCTTTCTATCCTATGTGTTCTACGGGAAAAACCAGCAGAGCTCCACTAAAATCACATCTCTTATCTGGAGTTTATTCTGTATTCATACCCTTTCTTTTAAGATTATGAAAGGAACTGATTCAGCTCTTTTAATAACTGCTAGACCAGAATCGCTCAAAGATTCCAATTTTCTGTGAACAAACTGTACAATGAAATTCAATGTAATGTAAGATGTGCCACAGTGTCACCAAACCTCTTAAATAAATAACCAGAACACTAAGATAATATTTTCCTTTCTCTTCCCAAATTTTCCTGTGTTAAGATACACTAAAGCTGAGAAGAGATACCAAGAGATAGAGGGATGGGCTGAAGAAAACAAACCACCCTCTTGCTAATGCAACTTGCATGTAAAAGGGGAAGTAATACAATTACTTTAAAAGCTTTTCTTCAGGCACACTCCATGCCTTCCACTGAACAGCCATCAATCACATGGCTCCACTCTCGTCTGCCCACAGCTTTCAAGTGTCCAAGGATGGAGCAGACTCCCATATAAGAGGGGAAAAAACCCAACTTTTATCTATGTTCCTCTTCATAAAGAAAACTGACAGCTCATATGCTAAGATTTTAAAGAGAGTTTTGCTATTTTGGGTTTTTTTTTTCCTAAGATTTACAGTCAGCACACACACAGCTCAAAGCCCTGTCAGTACTTGCTGGGGTAACTGCAGTTTTAACCATGGGCAATGCAGCCCCACCTTCACATTAGTACAAACTACTTTTCCTTACAAAAGCAACATGGTACAAATTACTGATTTTCACATGAAGCAATAATCCTCAGAATGACCAAATTCTTAAAGCAGTTGTTACCAAACCTTTGTTGTCTGCAAGTACAAGTGACTTATTTAAACTGCAACCATGCCTGGCTGCTCTACCAAACTCAGCGCACCAGTAATTTGTTTAAAGCACAAACTCACACCTCTTACACACCATTCTTTAAATGATTCCATGTTACACAGGTTTCAAGTGCTTTCCTTAAAGAAACTTGCTCCAGCAATTAAACAAGAGTAAGGAAAATAAACTTTAACTAAGACTCAGTTAAGAAATATTAGTGCCCAACTAAATCAAGAAATCAGTGGCCAATATACTGACTTTTAGCCACCTAAGAAATGGGAAAATAATATCATTACAATTTCCACATTAAAAAAAAAAAAAAAAAAAAAAGGTTCAAGTGCTATATTTGGGTTTTAATCAACTTTGAGGAAAAGCCTGGTTTTTAAAAGGAATCGTATTTATCCTGATTTAAATAACTCCCTCATGTAAATTGACTGAACTCATCTGGGGCAAATAAAGAGAATTAGCCTGCTATTCTGCTGAGCTTTGAAGGCTTCTCCAGGGCTGCTAGTGACTGAGGAGAAAATCTGAGGGCCACTCTAGGCTCTTCCAAAGCAGAGCTTTGCTCTCATCACATGAGGGGAGAAGGGCTGAGGTGTGTGCAGGCTGCTCCCCTGGCACACGAGGCTGCTGGAAAAGCCTCCTGCCCTCCCCCTGTGCCTGCCTGGCTCCCTGCCCTGCCCGTGCCATCTGCCCGGGGTGGCACAGAGCCAGCCTCAAACTGCTGCGACCCTCCCTGAGTGCCACCGTGCTGGGAGGAGATGAGAAGTCCACTGACAGCTACACAGATAACAATATGTCCCAAATCACTCTTTGGAGAATAAACTTACCAAAGCTTTTCTCACAGAAAGCAGAAGTTTCAAGTCACAAAAATTAAAAAACAAACAAACAAACAAAAAAAACCCCAACCAACCAACCAACCAACCAAAAACCACAAAAAAACCACAACCACAAACAAACAAACAAAAACCAGCTACATGAATAGAGCAAATATACAAAAATCACTTTGCAAAGTTATCTGGAAGTTTCCTAAAAGAAACCCCAAAAAGTTGTTTGGGAAGGGTTGGGTTTTTTTAGTATCTTTTCTTTCGATTCCTGGAACTATTAATAACTTGTGATTTCAGCCTAGAAGTGAAGCTAAAGCTCAAGAGGTTTCAGAAGGGATGATGATGTATGTTCCCCCTTTTCCTCACTGGGCAGTATTTCCCAGGAAAGCACAACTGAGCATCAATGCCACTTGTGAGTCAGTGGTGGATTTCTGCCTAGGAGACAGAAACACCCCTTATTAACAGCACCCATTATTTACTTTTCAGTAGAATTACTGCAAAGTTTGTTGTATTTCACAGCACCTTGCTGCAGAACAAGAAGGATTGTGAATTCAGACCCACCACACCCCGTACTTGTATGATTTTTCATCGGCAGAGCCAGAGCACAGATGCACAGGCTCTGGATCCCTGTCACTTGTGAGATGTTGTCCTTTTCTGGATGGGTTTTCCTGGAAAGTTGTGTAGGCTGACAATCTGCAAGTCTGAGCATGAAGACAAAGATTAGAAGCCAGCAAACAGTTTCCTGCTAAAAACTGCTTTAAAAAAAACCTACACATTCTGTGTGACTGCTTTAGAAGAAATGTTCTCAAGTTTGCAGTTTTGGACAAGGTTTATTTTGGACAGTATTTTGCTCATAAGTTTGCATTCTTATGACTATGCATACTGTAACTACATAGAGAATTTAAAAAAAAAAAAATAGAAAAGTGTATATTTGACTGAAAAAAAAAAAATCAACATGCAAATGATTAGCCTGCAGAAAGGTGGTGATTTTCCATTAGTACACAATGAATAAACCTTACATTTTATCAGGTCTTTTTAGAGGTTTAAAAGTGCTGTTCAAACCTCAAATGAAAGGTCACTTCACATCAACACCACCAATCACCACTACTGGCAGCTATTATTTTATCTAAATGATATCTTTAAGAGAGAAAAAATGAAAACATTTAAAGCAACACTATTTTAAAGGTAAAGAATTAGCACTCCTACACAACTACCATGCACACAGACCTAAGAACTCAAAGCAAATGAATAAAGGAGGAAATATCTGTTGTGTAAAATTTTACAAGTCTGAAATTGCAATTCAACAGTATATTGTGTCTAGCATACCATTCCATGATGTCCTATACTCCAACAATGTACATTCCCATGTCTCTAGAGCAAAATTTTAACTAAACCTACTAATATGAAAGTCCATGATGAACTTTGTAAACTCAACATTGCTGAGCTTGCAGACAAAAAATTCAAAGAAATCTTAATTTTATTACTCTAAAAGCAAACCTAGATCTTCCCAAAAATATACATCTCACCAAGTCTCTGATATTCCTCAATTTAAATGTCACATATTTGTGTATAAGCATCTTGATGACTGCATTGTAAGACTCCTACATATTGGAATATTCCTATATATTCCTTTTATTTCCTAATTACAAACCGCACCCATTTAGCATGAGGTATGGCTCAATTTCCAAGTGCTGGAATAAGAGATTTCAAGGTGAGTTCAGCATAAAAAAGAAAATCCATTTAAAATTTTGTTTTCCCACTAATAACTGAACTTCCTTTTGCCCCAACAACTCACAAATGTCAAATAAGTAAATAACACAGCCACAATAATAGCCCCAAACCCAATAAAGAATAAAGTAGCCTTTCTTGCCTGTCAGAGGACCCCATTTTCTATTCTGAGCAGGCAAGCTGAAAGCACTGCTCTTCTGTCATTCCCTGACAGTTATAGACTAGCTCTGCACCTTATTAAAGATTAAGGTTTGCCCAGGCATTCTCTTTTGGCCATCTCCTGTCTGCAGCCCAGCGTTTATTGCAGGGAGCTGGAGATTAGCACCACACATTGTGCCTGGAGAGAACACCCTGCCTGAGATGAGACTGCAGAACCAAACATCACCATGCCATTCGAGAGCACTCCACGGAAAAACACAGTATTTCACTTTATTTAGTCATTCTAGATAACCACCCCCTCTGGGTTACATACCCAAGTGACTTCTCTCATTTAGGGTTTTTTGGGGGTTTTTTAGATTCTGAAAAAACGACTCATACAGACAAGTTGCCTTTTTGTGATGAAAAGTAGATTTTTTTTTTTTTTTTTGCGTTGTTAAAAAAAATTATGAACACAATTATGCAAGAGTTATGTAAGGCTCCATTGCCTGCAAATACTTGCTACCTGGTTTTGGTCAGATGCAAATGTGCCACAGTGAAAATTCAGCAGGCTGAGCTACTGTACAAAATATCACCCTTGAGGGGATCTCCATGGAGCACCGTGTCCCAGACTATTTAGCAAAGACCATTTTGAAATATCAACCCTCATCTTAGGGGCCATCATGAACCATCACCACACAATTTTTACCTAAAAAAAAAGTCACAAAGCTTACATGATTCCATGGAACTTTTAACACTACTGTCAGGGCCTCCGTTTGAAACACCCATTTTTTAAGACCAGCATTTTTATGAGCACTTCCAGTTATTTCTCAACTGACACCCAAAATTACTCATTTAATATCATCACACATTTCCAGGCCACTACTTTACTTTCATTTTGCTTCCTCTAACTTTTGAAGACATGCTAAAAAAAACAATTGCAAATGGTCAACCAGCACAAATTGTAAATAAATAAAAATCTGTTCCATTGCAAAGAATTAAAAAGAGAAAAAAATACATTTTTAACAGGCTGTTGTGGTTTCATGTAAAGAAAATTTTGTTTGAGGACAGACAGAAAATGTAAGTTCCTTACACTTCAAATGGAAATTATTGAGTAGTAGAATATTCCATATCTTTCAGTAAAGTTTTACATAAACAAAACCTTAGACAGGATACTGGAAAGGTTTAGGCTATCTTCACTGGATGGTACATCAGTAAATGCAGGACAATCAGAAACTTATTAAAATGCTGAAAATGAAGGCAGAGATTTCTGCTCACTTAAAAGAGTATTCTCAATATTGATAACTTATTGAAAGGTTTCATCTGTTCAGCCTTTCATACAAAGGGCTCCATTCACTCAGTATCTAAACCAGCAGAATTTCACCGGCCTAATGAGTCCATCAATAGCTTATAAAGAACTAGACAGATTAATGTCAGTTTTAACAAAGGAAACTTATCAGTCAAGTGCCAAACCCTGAAGATCTGGAAGGAGCCTCCCTGTGCCGCAGGTACAGACATTTATTGACGGCTGTACTCCACGTGGACACGGCCAGCCCGAGGTGGGTGTGGTGCCACAGAACTGCACCAGACACACTTGTCGAAGAGGAACCTCCAGCAGGATGTTTTCCTGATTTTTAACAAGCTCCAGCGCCCAGGACCAGCAGCCCTAAGGGACATCATAGTCCTTTGGGGGCACTGGTCTGAGTGGCACTGATGCCTTGGGAAGGCTGACCTGGAACAGAGGCTGGACAGAGCTGGAGAATAAAGTAGGTATTTACTGAAAGGCCTTTAAGGTACACCTTGGACAGCACAAGAGTCTGGCCAGGGGTACACTCAAGGTGGATAAAATTGGTCACAAAATGGACACAAAAGGGTCTTGAGGTCTCACACTTTTATAAGTTTCGGTCCACTTACATATTGGGGTTTAATTGTACAGTTACAGCTTCAGATTATGAAGTCCCATCCCCCTTGTTTTCTCTCTTCAGCCCACCCTTGTTTATGCTTTTGGGCCTGAAAACTTGTAACCCTTGTCCTTGACCTCACTCTGTTTTGTGTTCCTGCCCTGTGCAGAGAGCTGAGTGACACTGAATGTGAGGCTCAGAGCTGCACCCCCGGGCAGCACAGAACCTGAAAATACGAAAGATAAAATTTAAGGCATCGCTATACAATGCTTTTTATGGTGGCAACAGACTCAAACTGTTTTGGGTCACGCTCAAAGTGGACGTGACACTCTGAACGTGCTCTGCTTAATGTGTGGGTGGAGATGAAACCACTGAGATTCCACCTGTTGAATGCTTCCCCACTGCATCACGACAAACACGCTGAAATGCTGTTCATGTCCTGTGAGCACGGGAAGCTCAGTTTAGATGGGCTCCATATTCCAGCAGGGATTCAAGAGACTTCCTTCCCAACGCATGAACAATTCTCATCAGAATATCACTGCATTACACCTCTCCTCAACGCAGGAAATCCACAGGGACCTTTCCCAGCTGGCAGGGTGCTGTGGGATTCCCGTAGAGCAGCTCCCAACACCAATTAAAAGCCACACTGTAAAAATAACCAGTGGCTGTGGCATCCTGGGATGGCATGGAACAAAGTTAAACAGAGGAAGAAAAGCAATGGAAAGGAGAAGAATAGTCCACAGTTCTAAAACTATTATTTGCTATTGATGCAGAAATATCATTATTCTCAGTATGAGTCAAAATGCATTAGCATTCCATCTGCCAATGCTGCAGCAACCATTTTTCTCCATTTCTGTTTGACCTCAAGCCTTTTATGCATAAATGTCAGGGCTCTTTACAATTAATCATGTCTACCACAGACTAATTGTGGACAACAGTAGTGCAATTAACACAAATTTGCTTCAAATATTCATGAACATTCAAAAAGCATTCATTGACACAAGTGTTAGCTACTAACCACAAAAACTGACAATTCTTTTCTCTTCTCAAACAGCCTCTGCACTAGGAAGCTGAGCACACCACCAAGGGTGAGAGACCAAGATCAGAAAATATTCCACCAATTCTTAAAATACAATTGCTTCAGTTTGACTTGCTATAAATATGTACTGGGAGAAAACAAGCAAAATAACAAATATGAAAACTATTCCCTCTTTTCATCTTAAGAGTAGGGTAATCCAGTGAATATAAAGACACTTAAACACATTTTGTCTAATTAAAAAAAAATTAATTCTATCTCAATATAATAAAAAAAATATATTTTTAAAGCTGATTTAAATAAAATAATTTTAAAAAAATCTATACAAATAAGGAACAATTAGACCTGTATTGTTTGTCTTGATTCATTCTCAGGACTATGCCTGGTACTGAGTTAGTATCTCACCAAGGAACTCATGGCAGAAGCCTCTCTAAGCATAGAAAGCTATTTGTAAAGCCTGACCTAAACACAGAAGATGTAGATGACATTTCTCTCATTTATTTTTATTTTTTAATACGTGCTTTACATTAAAGAATTTCTTGGACAGTTGTGCTATTTCTAATCAGGCCCCATGGCAAATATTCACCAAGCCTCACAGGAATAAACTATTCTCACTTCAAACAATTGTTACAGTTTGAATCCAATTGACTCTAGACAAAAGTACTGAGATAATCAGCATATTAAAGCCAACACTATAACCATATGTTAATTATGTAAATGATTCATTTTAATCAGCTAGAACCATGTAAAGAGTTACAAGGAATGCAAATGTAGGGAGTTATTAAAAATCTCATTATTATTCATCTTGGTTCCATGCGTGAATGTATCCATCCAAACAGATGAATTAATAGTTAGATGAAAGATGAAAGAGCTAGAGGGGAAGTCTGTGGGAAACCATCTGTCTTGCTTTGTATCCCTCCCAGGCTTCAACCAGCCTGCAAGAGCTACATGGAGAACAACCCCAGAGCACAGACACGGACTGTCTACACAGCACCTCAACCAGGAGGAAATGCTGCCACAAAAATAAAAAAAAGAAAAAAAAAAGAAAAAAGGAAAAAAAGAAAAAAAAAAAAATCACAACACTTACCACCACCAAACTGGGCCAGGAGGTAGAAAGGGAAACCAGAGTAAGTTCAGATGAGTTGCTACAGGAATGGGGTTCAGTGCTGACCAAAATTATACAGCAAGTGTTGATTTATACAGAAGTTGTGCAGCATTTTGAAGACTTCTCTACAGAAAGGCCTCTTCCTATTGCCAATTAGATGTTAAAAGACACTCAGGACCTACTGTGGCTGTGACCGGAGTTAGTAACTGAACTGGTTCTCAGCTTCAGCAGAAGCCCTGTTTGTGGGAAACACAGAAAGCCTTTTAGCAATACTGTGGAAGTCTGTACTTTGCCTAGTTCTTCCAGGGAACGTGGGGGAATTGTAATGAATTAAGTCTTACTCCTGCAAGGGCTATTTTTCATTTATCCATTCTCCGAGTTCCCTGAGCAAAGAAAATGAATTCTACACAATAGTAATTTGTAAGAGAAAAAGTAAAGGCAAATGCCTTGGTCATTCCTGACTGTGACACCATTTTTCAGCCTTCTCAAGACAGTGCAACACCACCTCTACCATGTAAGAAAATAAGGATTAGCTGTAAAGCTGGTGTTTAAAGCCACAGAAGGAATAAAAGGGAAGATTCACCCTGCAATTCTTCTTAAACCTTCCATAGCATATTATTTAAAATTAAAAACATAACTTACTTTCTTACTTTTAAAATCCTTGGTTAAATCCAGACCACTCTGCAGGTGAAACCCAAACTCCATAAACAGACTTCATGAATAATACAATTGCGACACCGAAAAGCATGTCCTTTCCCAAGAAATAACTTTCCTTCTAATATAAAGAGTTAACAGAAGTAATTTTAAAAATATGTTTGCCAGTTTTCAGAAGCTTTATAAAGCTTTGTTCTTCATACTCTAATTCTTTCATGTCGTCCTGCCTGATGTCTCCTAATGCAGTTTCACTGGAATCATTCTATTTTTGATCTTTAATCCTTTTATATGTTTTTTTCTTTGCTTACTCTTGCATGCCTTTGTAGTTTATGTAATTGGGTCTTTGCACCATTTTAGCAGGGTTTAGCACTGCGCAGCTTGTCAAATTTAAGTAGAAGTGAGAATAATCTATCAGTGCTATAATAAATAAGCGAGTAAATTCACATATCACTGACCTAAAGTGAATGTTTGCCACAAAAAACTGTAAACTGCAATTTCCCTCATTCTGCCAAGGCTGGCAAAGCTTTTATACCTTCGGTAATCCAGAAACAAATGCAACTGCACAGAAAGTACTTCAAAACCCCCAAAATTATTAAAAATGGCTACACGTGTGCAGTGAAACAAGACTTCATTACTTTCTTCTTGAGATGCCTGTGTAAATTCAACATAGGGAAAACTCTCTGACAGCTTTGAAACTACTGACTGACATTCTTCAGCAAAGCTTCAGTGAGTACAGAGCGTGATTTAAGCACATCCCAGTGATGATAAACACGACAAATAAAAAAAAGAGCATTCATACACACCTGAAATAAAGAGAAATTTGGTAATATTTAAGCACCTATCAAATTGTTGCTAGTTTTAAAACCCTTGTAAATTCTACCTGACTGAGATATTATACTATAATCTTCAATCATCAAGTATTCTACTCTTTTTACAAGCAGATTTTGTATTTTACAAAATAGCTTATAATCTAGATAGAAACTTTAAAAAAACACTTCTGTTTTCCCACTATCCACAGAATTTAAAACTACACACAAGTCCTTACCACAAGTCTCCCACGAAACATGACTATAGCATTTTACTTTTATACTTTATGGATACAGCTCAAAATCTGTCCCTGAAAGGATGAAATCAGCTGTGTTAACTTCCATGAAATGGAAATACACAATCCACATTAGGCTCCAAGAGAAACAAGATTCTGCTCATTTGCTCTGGACAAAAATCCCTCTCATATTAATTAAATACACAGACATCCTTCCATACATGTATGAGACAAAATATAAAATATATCAAGCAAACTGAAAGGAGTTTCCTGCCTTCCACTCATGATTTTGTCCCCATTACAAGGATCACTCGTTATTTATGCAGGCATTGATGCATAAACCACAGCACAGTGGAAGATGGTAAATCACAGGGAGAAAAAGAAACTGCAGGAAGATTATATAGATAGAATCCCAGAATGGTTTGCATTAGAAGGACCTCAAGTCCATCTCATTCCAGCCCCTGCCACGGACAGGAACATTTTACACTGTCCCAGGCTGCTCCAAACCCATCCAGCCTGGCCTTGGACATTTCCAGGGATCCAGGGGCAGCCACAGCTGTTCTGGGCATCCTGGGCCAGGGCCTGCCCACCCTCCCAGGGAACAATTCCTGCCCAGTATCTCATGTCAACCTACCCTTCTTCAGGTTAAGGCCATTAATATGAGTTTTAATTTACTAAAATCTCGTTTATCATTATGAACCCCAGGCAGGTGAAATCACACTCTTATTGTTATAGTCCCCTCTGTTCTGTCATTATATAAATCGAGAATTATAAAGTAACTCTACAAATTCTTCTTAAAGATGCTCCAGTATCTGTATTTTGTCAAAAGACACTCTCACCTTCATATATTTCTCACCACTGTGGACCCTTTCCAAGCTCTCCCCAGTGATGGTCAAGAGGGGAGAAAGCTCTGATCCTTCTCTGAAATTACACAGTGAATTCCACAAGAACCAGCCTTGGCAGTGGTCACCTGGAGGCCCCGAGGAAGCTCTGTGAGGTTCCACTTTCCCATCACTCACTAACCCTGACCTGCTCACAGGGTTATTTCTGCTGCACGCACCTCAACACATTAACAGTCCTGTGAATAAATAAGGAAAAGAAGCAAGGTTCTTTTTCAGGGCAAGAAGGTTTCTCCAAGCAGAAATGTCGCACACGTGGGGGGTTTTGAGTCACTTTACACAAAGCAATACAAACAGAAACTGCCAAGTAAATCTCACTTTGCTAAGGCTCATTTATTTCACTTTACCTTGTGTTTCTTCATCTCTCTTTTCCATAACCTCTTATCTGCCTTTTCCTGATCACAGGCTATTTTTGATCTATGCCTCAGCATTTCAGATCCTATCATCAATATTAACACTAGGGGAAAACTTGAGGAAATGTGATTGTATCTACTGAGTGCCAGGATCCTAATTCAGAAAGCACTTCAGCTTTACTGTAATTTCAGTGCCTCCTTGAACAGGAATATTGCTAAACACATGTCAAAATGCTTCTTTACTGGAGGCTGTCAAATGAAATATGGATTAATTACAATTTGTAGCATGAAACTTTACAGCACTGTGGCTTTAAAAGAACTGAAGAATCAGTGTACTCATAGTTAATATTTTGTCACCTATGTTCACAGATTAAATATAAAAAAGGGAAAAATGGTATATTTAAGGCAATAATCCTCTAAGTTCAGTGATGATTGTCAAGGGAAAATTAAGGTCAGGTTATACAAGGGTCACACCCATGTGCATTTTGTTTGCAGTTCTGCCTTTAATATAATGAATTATCCCTACCAATAACACGCCACAATCATTCCCCACAGTGCAGGGGAGTGTTAGAGAAGAGCCCACGTGTGTCTGGTATTCCAGCCTGTGCCTTCCTGCTGGGGTGCCAGTCCCAGTGTCCCCCCAGACAGTGGGTGTGACTGAGCACCCTGCCAGGACTGAACCCTGCCCCACATTACTGCAAAGGTCACGCAGCAAAATGAGTTTGCTCTTGCATTTCTGCAGTGCTGGGGCTGCACGTGGCCATCGTGAGACTGATGGGAACAAACCAAGGCAGGTGGAAGCATGGGATGGATTCTCCTGTTGTTGGGACACCCAGAGGCACGGGATGCTTCGCCAAAGCCACGCACACAAACACACACTGCCACACATCCAGCTCTAAATTAAGCCTCAGCTGAGCTGCTGAAGAAGGGATATGCAAAAATCACTAAAGAGCTAGCCCGTGCTTTAAGCGTTTTTCCTCCTACTTCACAAAATTTGACAGCCAAAAATGGCAGACAAGGCTTCAGAGCGCTGATTATTTAAATAGATTACTTTACAAATGTCACTCTTTGCAAACACATAGGCAACATGATTGCTGTTTCTTTCAGCCCTGTATTAGAAACAGACTCAATAAATGGGATGTTTAAAAAAACCCAAAACATTTATGAATCGTTTGAACCTACTGTACTGTGTCTTGTTTACTGCTGCTCTAGGAAGCTTTTCTTAAAATAACGTGTTAAGTCTCAGAGGGATTATCCTGAAATGAAATTTTTAATAACAGCAAAATAAACTCATCCTTCACAGTGCTCTGTGTCTCATGACTTACTGTTAACTCTCACCTCTCCTCCCATCATACATCTGTATCTACTAGCAAAATTTTATTACCTCCTACTCCAATTTCAGCTTTCTGAAGCAGAGTTATGCTTCATACATGTTACCCAGAAAAGAAATTAGATGCCTAAATAATTCTGCAGATCTAAAAATCCTACCCATGATGGCTCTCAACTGTAGGAGGCCAAGACAAACTCCAGAAGGGAAGACTGAAGGGATGAGGATTGCACTACTACAAGGAGACAAGGCTGAGGCTGATGTTGCCATCTTTAGGTAGATAAGGGCCCACCAGCCAAAGGGTGGGAATGATGCATTTTTTGTGCCCACTCTCCATAAGAAAGAGGGAGGTTAAATAACACGAGAAAAGATTTTAACTCAGGCTCTGGGGGAAAGAAGTCCCCAGTGCAAGTGTAAAATGCCTGCAGAGGTTAGAGAGTCCGTGTCGTTCCAGAATGGGCTCAGCAAACACCTCTCAGGAATGATGCAGGCAAAGTTCATCTTGCTTTCAGGCAGAAAAGCAGATTATGTGATTCCACAAGGTTTCTTCCTCCCCTATTTCCTCTGTCTCTTCGATATATATCTCTTCTAGGAGGTAGCACACTTTGAGAGCATCTTCATTTGTTTGAGGATATTTTGCATTTTTAATCTGGCAGACAGAAAACCCAGCAGGGAACAGTGGCCAGGAGCAAAAATAAAGAGAAATAAAGCCCTGTAATGTCCAAACTGTAAGGGTAATTAAACATGCAACCAGTTCAGTAGGGCAGCAGTGAAACTGAGAGAACCAAAATTATTTGGATGTTTAAAAGATTAAATATCTTCCAAAAAGTCTGCTTTAAGGAAGCCGCCAAGTTCTGTAGCATGTACATTCAAGGGGACAGGCTGAATTAGCATAATTATCCTTCCTGGCTTGAACATCTTTGAATCCATGAACTAGAAATCTCTCCTCACAACAAGAAAATTTTCTTCTATAAATGTCTACATTCACATTCTAATTCTGAAAGTGAAGAAATAATAATAGTAAAAAATACATGTATATAACAAAAGCCCCTAAGGTTTTGTTACATTAGAGAAATGGTTTTCACCAAAGGGTGTGGAATCGATTTTTATCAAAGTGTTCTGCCCTGACAGAAAGAAAAAAATAACTATATCACGTTCAATCTGATATTTCTATTTCTGCAGCAGGTAATATATAATCAGTCACCTGTCCTGTTGGAGCTAACTATTAAACAAAGTCACAAAGTATGTACACAGGATTTTCCCAAAAGGGTGTGAGGGTAATTAACATTATCATTTATACTGACATAATCAATAAACATTATCATAATATTTATATAATATTACTTTATCATATCCTTGAACCACAATTGTTATTTAGCAAAAAAAAAAAAGTATTTTCAAGTTTAAAACTTATATCCTCCCTTGCAAGGAAACACAGGGCTGAATCAGAATTCTGTAAGCACACAGAAGAACAAGAGGTAACCCTAACAAATATTGAGAATATAAGAGTGTCAGAAGATTCACAGACAAATTAATTCTTTAGCTTTAGTCATTAGGTCAGGGAGTAAAAGAGACACCACTTAGGCAATACACTTGAACCCACTTCAGCAGCTAATAGTCATCATTCTCAAGAAATAATTCCAGAAAGCCTTGAAATGCTTTCTAGCACACAGTGTTCCTTAAAAATACATCTGGGATCTGTTTCTGGAGGTGTCTGATTCCCGACTCACCATCTATTTTTGTGGTGAGGATGTCGGATCATATTTTTTTGCAAAGGAATGGAAGAAATGGTGACCAGAATATCATTTTAATTAATAAGATTAGAAAAGGTTGTGCCATTTAGTAACAGAGAAGTATTTTAAATTATATTAAGGAAAAAAGAAAATATTTCTAAAAGACATGGTGGGGTACATGGAATACCAAAAATGCCCAACAATGAGAAAAAAAAACACATTACAAAAGTCTTCAGAATCATATAAAGAAAATGAAGCATTAGACAGACAATTTTGCTGGGTCAGTAAAGAAGTACTCAAAAAACAAAACAAAAAGCTATGAAATATGGGTTTAAATAATTATGCAGTCTGGCTCTGATCCAAAACTACTTTTAAGTATTTCAGGTATCTGATCTTGACATATAGAACTCAGGGAAGGAAAATCTCTACAAAGCACTCCACTAACAAAGTGAAAATGTAAACTAGAAATTCTCATCCCTCCTATCCAGAAATGCAATGCTATGCATTCATTAGTATTTTGAAATAATCTCTCCTGTGCTAAATAAGTCTTAACGCATCACCTCTGCCCTCCTTGATCTCCCATTTCCTATTGGAACCCAGTGAATAAAAACACCTTGCTCAGCATTCTGCTATTATTCTTCTAGACAAAGCACTTTATGCTAAAAAACATAAAATAAAAATGAAAAATTAACTTCGTTCTGCAAGAACCAACCAATAATAATGCAAATGACAAATCTGCAGCCAGGCACCTTAAGCCAGGATTATGCCGACCTCAAGATGACCGCAGAGCAGCGAATAAAAAGTACATTTCACAGCCACTTAAACAAGACAATGCTCCTCGAGAACGAGCACCAGAGATAAACACCTTGCCACCACCAGCTACCAGCGCTGAATAATTTTTAGGCACATACATATAGACCATATGCTGTGTCAAGCAAGGTTCCAGGCACTCCTCAGAACTCCATCAGTTCCAGTGGACTAACAAAGAGGTATTTAAGAAATCCTCTCCCACAGGAACAAATCTTTCCCAGAAAATGAGTCGAGTCCCACTTTTTCTCCCTCTGAAATGCAGGTAACTCTGTCTCATCACCTGCGCATGAGACTTCGGACAAGCATCGCCCTATTGCTGCCGTGAATAAAAATGATGTGAGATATTGAACACAGCTTACATCCATCTAAAGACAAAGTTAAAAACATCACATTAAAAACTAAGGCCAGAGGGACAGGGAAACATCCTTTGTAGATTTGTGTCTTATTACAGGAAAATAAGAGTGGAACTACAAAGAGGTTTGGTTTATATTTCTCTTGCATGTTTCAGTGGAAAGACTTGCTGGCTGCCCAGAACTTACAGATTCCGTTTACAGACCTGGCACAGAGCTTTTTACATTATTAAAAGCCAGGCATTACACAACAGAAAAGCAGTGTTTGTCTTGCATTTTTGTGTCATCCTTCCCCACCCCAGAGAAAAGAAAAAAAAAAGGGAGACTGATATGAAATACTCATTGACATTTTTAGGTCAACACACGTTCACAACGTCTGTATAATATTCTGATACAACAAAAATAGTCAATCACTGCAATTTTCTGCCAGCAAAGCATGCTTTTCCAGAATGGCCAGCTCTAATGGCTTAAATTACAATACAAATCACAAAATATAAGAGCATTTGGTTCTCAGTGTCTTTTTCAACAGTAGATGCTATCACATCACTGGAAACGGCAAATTTCACTCTCTGCATAAACATTTCATACACGAGTTCAAAAGTCTGCAGTGCCTTCCTTCCTTCACTACCACTATATCTGAAATCAAAAAGTAACTCACATTTCAGACATAATATGCAAAAAATATATCCCTGCAGTCATCATGAAGATTTGCCATCATAAAGCTGATTACAGTGACAATTACACTGAATGTGGAACATTACAAGGCAAAACATCACAAGCTTTTAAAGTCAGTTGGCAACACTACACCAAATGCCTCTCAAAAATCAGATTTCAAGTGCTAGCATCCTTGAAATGCATAATAAATTTGCTCATGGGATCAAAGTGTCTCCTAAATCTATAGCTGTGTATAGTATAGCTGTATCTTAAGGACACATGGGGGCACAGACTTTGAGCTCTCAGTCAGTTCTCCTTTGTTTTTCACAAAGTGGCACTCAAAAACCTGCCACAGATCAAAGTTCACGTGAACTTCCCTCTTTCCAAACCTGTGCTCCCCTGCTGGGAACATTCTCAGCAGCCTTGGCTTCCAGCACAGGATGTATACACCGGGCTTAATTGTGCCTAACAATCATCTTGGCCAGTGCAAGGCGTTTTCAGATGGGAAATGAGCACGAACATCTGTTACATTTCCCTACGCCTGATTTTAACTGTTCCTTCACGGAGGAAGGAGTGAAAA
Source organism: Hirundo rustica (assembly GCF_015227805.2). NCBI lineage: Eukaryota > Metazoa > Chordata > Aves > Passeriformes > Hirundinidae > Hirundo > Hirundo rustica. The sequence goes on along the minus strand of NC_053464.1, from coordinate 4,155,266 downwards.
TAAAAGCATTCATCTCTGCAGTAAAAAGCCCTGCGCTCACTGCAGTCAATTCAGCACAGTATGTCAGTTGAAAATGGCACTTGGAGAACCCTGCAATGGATGGATTTCATTTCCTGTAACAGCAGCACTCACCAGGTTTGAGTGGCCTTCAACAACTTCAAGATCAGTCCACAAAATCAGTCACCCCAGGAGCCAGTGAGGACACCTCCCAGACACACTGACCAGTGCTAGACTAAAACTGATCCATTATTCCTTATCTTACAGAAGGATCAGTTTTGAAAAATTTCTTTGGCTATCAACAATTTCAGGTGACCTTTAGAAGTATCCAGAAATAAATCCTTACACATAATGCTTGCCTTCATTTTATGAGGTTAAGATTCTGAATGAGTAAACAAGTTTGGAACTACACTGAGTCATTTCCACACACACTTGTTTAAAATGAATGGGAAACACCAGAATTGAGTTGATGGGGTAACATCAAGGAGGAAGAACAATTTGCCAAAGACTGGCTGGTCTTTTAAGAGCTGGGCTTAACCCCAGCTGCTGTGTTTGAGCTGGCCTCAAATCCTCTTGTATTTGGGTAGCAAAAGTGAGAGAGATATTTATGTTCTAAATTAAAACAGAAGATAAAGAACATGGAAGACAGATTTTTTTTTTTTTTTTTTTTTAAGAGTTGGTCACACACAGTTTAAGACAGTTTCAGGATTTCAAGTTTGCTTTTCTGGTTTTAAACACACAACCAAAAAAAAAAAAAAAAAAAAAAGTAAACACCTCCCTCCCCCTAAACATCTCAGTGTAGAGATGTAAGATTTTTTAAAAAGTAATAATCTACAGTGTAATTTATTCCTGTGTTCCAGAAGGAGGAGCTGCTCCAATTACATTTCATTTCCCTCAGTGAGAGGGAAGCTGGTGCAGTGTTTTCTGTGTTCACCTCAGAGCAGCCTCTTGCGTGACTTGTCACAACAGAGCACGTTCCATTGTTCATTCTCCTGGCCCTGTCTCAGGACAGGGTAAAACAGATTGCTGCACGTCTGAGGAGAACCCTCTTTGGGATGATCAAACAGTGAGCCCACACTCTGATAGCATGGACCTCAACGGATCCTTTTTCCAGGTACCACAAACTATAAAAACACTCTGTAGTAATTAGTTGCTATAAATGCAGAACAAAATATAAATTATTGAAGATACTGAGGGGAACAGACTTTTTCAAATATGGCTCAGCCTCTGTAGAATCAAATCTTGGTGAGATTCTGCTAGCAATCCTCAGGGCTTTCTTAAGAATTTGCCTTTTCTAGTTCCTGTATACAAAGAGTCAGAATTCTCTTCCAACCTAGTGGTTTTTGATGGCTCTAAACAGTTTTCATGTTTGGGAGGGATTTGTTTTGCTTTTTTAGTAACTGAAGTAAAAATATTTTCATTCTCACTGCGCACTGAAATACAGTTGTAGAGATTTATTTTCTCTCTGTACCTCAACTGTTAGCAAGATGTAAATCAATGTAAAAAAAAAAATTCATAGACCATTTTTCAGTACAATTCCAAGTCAAAGAGAAAATCTAGCAAAAGCAAGCTTATTTCATTAGAAAAAGCTGTTCTGTATTTCTCAAAATATTAAAAAATGTATCTCTAAAATCTTTTTGCATAAGCAAGATCTAATACATCAGAGAAACAAACAAATAAAAACAAAAAATGTGGTCAAGCACTAAGCCAAATCTCCCAAAAATAACATCAATACAAATCTTGTGCACAAAAATACATATCCAACACTTAGAGAGCAAGGAACCACTTTGCAGAGAGGGTAAGCACCTTCAGATGTGCAGAATTGTGTTCAGCATCCAGCTGAGCTGAGCTGAATCCCCTGAGCTGCCCTGACAGAGCAAAGTTATCTCCAGGGAGTAGCAAAGGACTTCTCAGGTTTGCTAACTCACTTCAGTCAGCACCACACTGAGGCCAGCAGGGAAAGAAAGAATGATTCATTCTGCATTATTATCTCCAGCATCATTCACAAATGCAGGAAGATGTGCTTTCCCTCACCCCCAGTCACCTTTTATTTCTCAACTAAATGCCAACTTGCTTTTAACCAGCTACAGGGCTCTCATTTTTAAAAAGCCTGTTTCTTTCTAAACCCATTCTTATCATTCCCTTTGGAACACTCACCCATGTTTTAGGTTCTGTTTTAACACAATTGTAAGGTTTTCTCTAGAATGGAAGTAAAATGTTTGGAAATTCCCTTTTTCCTCTTTCTTGGTTTCAAGTGTCAGTATGATTTGTTCTCAAAGTGTTTGAAACATGCTCATATTCTGCACAACTGTCAGTGAAAATAAAGACAGCTGATGTGTACCTGCACAGCTGCGGGTAACTTACAGAGAAACCCTTGGATTTGCATTTTGGCAGCACTCTTTTGTCTGGGCTGGATGTTTTGAAGCTTACATGTCTAAAGATGTCTGGAGATGCATTTTACTGAATCTGCTAGGCATTAAAAAGGTACAGAGAAAGCAAAGTGTCACAGACATTTATCATAACAAACCAATATACGAACAACCTGCCATTTGCTCCTCCATGACTTTTAAATGCTACTAATTATTAAACAGGAAGGCACTACATGCTCTGCAATAATATGGCAAAGTGAGGACAGAACAATAACAAAAGTGTACTTTCAGCTCCATAAGATGAAAAAGCTTTGGGACAATAAGCATTAAATTATAATTTTACTCCCTCAGAATTAAAAAAGTGCAATGAAACAGCAGCATAGTTCAGATCAGTTCACTGCTTCGAGTACTTTTAGTTTTATCTTAAGAAGTTGCTTTTACAGAAGGATACTTACCAAAGTCTGAATAAATTTTCCTTGATGACTAACATTCCTTGAAATGCACCATGTTTTATTTTGTTCAAGGCCACAGATAAAATAAGAATGTGAACCATTCTGACTCTTGAATAAAGAGACAAGAGACTTTTACTTTCTCAGCTTGGTCAGCAAAAAAAACAATATATAGATCTAAAAATGAAATTACATTACATTCTTTACTGATTTATTAAACCCATCAGGATTGGAAGATTAAGTCATTCTCCAAGCCCTCTAGGTCATGCAGCTGTCTGTCTCCTAGAGAAAGAAAAGGAACCAGGATATCAGAATTTACCCTAATCCATGATAATCTGCATCTTGTGAAACACAGGCAGAAAGTCTGACACAGAAAATTTACCTGGGTCAGTTTCCAATTATATATTTACAGTGTTCATGACCTGCTACTACACTAAGAAAGCCCCCAACATTTTCCAAATTATCTGTGATACCTGACTGTGAAATACTTGCCAGGTGTGGTTCCACCACTTAGGTGGTAATAGAGCAGTTAAATGCAATTCCCAATTAGTTCAGGTGAAAGTACTTATACTTGAAATAATTACACCCTTACCAGATTTTTTGCACAACCTGATGTACTGAAATAGACATTTCATATGTTTTTGCAACACCCTCTTTGAAACCAGGTCTGAGGAAACAGTTACCTGCACACCTCAGTTAAAAAAAGCAAGCAAGCAGACAAGCCAAAAGATGTATTTGAGTTGGGTTTCTAACATTAGCTCATGGAACACAGGATAACTTATCAGAGGGTAAATAGGTGAAATATTCAAGCAAACTCCATTAAAAGTGACTGTTCTATATTTAGATGTACAAGCATATTTTTATATCAGTTGTGAATCATTCTACTGAAAGCAAAAGAACTTCAAAGTTGGATCTCCTGTCATAATCTGGCCATCAGAAGTTTTATTACTGATGATTATGCATGAGTCAGAAAAAAAAGAAAAAAAAATCAGCTGAAATTCCAGATCCTTGCAAACAGCAGTATCAGCTTGCTGCTTCTAGCTGGGGGAGCCAAGTTAAACAATCAACTTTTACAGAGAGTCCAAATCTAAAAAAGCTTTGTCTTAAGGTATGAAAAAATAAATAGTACTATTTATTACCCTAATAAAAGCTATTTCATGTCTAGAAATTATTTTTTTCTTACAAAATCAAATATTCTTGTATTTTTTCCCATTAAAGACCCCTGCAGTCTGAAAGGCCCAGATTTACCCAGTTTTTGCCACACCAAACCACTGGAGTGTACTATCCAACACACAAGCTAGTGACCATGATTACAGATCATGTCTAAAATTCACTAATACTGATATCACATGCAAAAGTGGAAAAAGAAAAAAAAAAATCGTCTGCCTGTTGAGTGTCAGATGAAACCTGGCAGGTGGAAAAAGCCCTGACTATACCACAGCATTGACTGAGCTGACAGAACACGAGGTGAAAGAGGTAACACAGCATTGCCACAGCCATTGGAATTATGTCACCCACTGATTTCCAAAATGAAGGCCAGAGAGAAAAAATTACCCAGGCGGCAGAATAACCACCTGTTTCTCAGCAGAAGTAAAACTATATTTAGATAAGCTATTCATCTTATTACAATTGTCTTTTTGGTCAATGGGAATGACATTCCATGTCGTCACCCTCCCTCTTGCCCCTCTGGGTTCACTCCACAGGTATTTGATGATATCTGCACTCATTAGCAAGAAATAAAGGCAAGTTAAAAGAACATCAACTCTTTCAATAGCAATAACCAAATATTTCCAAGCTGTCTGCAGCCCCTTGAGCAGCTGACATGTTTCATGGTTGATGCTCATTGGCTACACTGCTTGATCCATGGATTCAAAGCAAAAGGAATTTCATCCGAGGTTGTATGGAGGAGATCATCACGAGTGCCATCAAAAGCACATCAGGACAAGGAAGCCATCAGGCCTGGCCACCACGAGTTTCAGAAGGCAGGTCCTGCTTGGCTGACCTGATCTCCTCCTGAGGTGGCCTACTCAGTGGATGAGCGAAGGGCTGTGGATGTGTCTGCCTGACACCATCTCCCACAGAACTATTCTGGAAATGCTGGTCATGGCTTAGATGGGTGCAAAGGTCTCTGTGTCAAAGACGGGGTGACGGCCAGGCCCAGAGAGAGGGCAGTGGGAGTGCCTCCAGCTGGGGCAGGTGACCAGCAGGATTCCCCAGGGCTCGGGATGAGCTCCGCTCAGTATCTTTATCCAGGCCCTGGACAAGGGGATTGAAAGTCCCTCAGGAAGGTTGGGGATGACACAAAGGACCTGCTGGAGGGTGGGAAGGCTCTGTAGAGGGCCCTGGCGTGGCTGGCTGGGCCAAGAGCAGCAGCCAGAGGAGTCCAAGTCCTCTTCGGCCACCAAGGCCAGGTGCTGCCCTTTGGCCACCAGAAACCCCTGCAGCAGGAAAGGCCCAGGGGGTGCTGGACATGATCCTGCACCTGGCCATGACACCTGGCTTGTATCAGCCCCAGTGTGACCAGCAGGACCAGGGCAGTGACTGACCCCTGTGCTGGGCACCGCTGAGGCCACACCTCAAATCCTGGGGTCACTTTTGGGACCCTCACAACAAGAAGGACATTGAAGGGCTGGAGCATGTCCAGGGCAAGGAACGGAGCTGAAGAAAGGGGCTGCAGCACCAGGAGCAGGAGGGCCTCAGCCTGGAAAAAAGGAGGCTCAGGGTAAACCTTCTCATTCTCTGCAATTCTTGGCACAAGGCTGTAGCCAGGTGGGGGTCGGGCTCTGCTCCCAAGCAACAGAACAAGAGGAAATGGCTTCAGGTTGTACCAGGGGAGATTTAAATTGGATGTTAGAAAGGAGTTGTCAAGCATTGGAACACACTGCCCAGGGAAATGGTTGAATCATCATCCCTAGAGGTATTTTAAAAGGGTAAATTAAAAATTAAGCATAGATGTGGCTCTTAAGGACAGGGATTAATGTTGGACTTGGCAGTACTGGGTTAACAGTCAGACTTGAAAATCCAAAAGGTCTTTTCCAAGAAACAATTCTATGATTCCCAGACATTTAAACACTGTTTACAAAAATTTTCAGCTATCAAAACAATACAGACTATATCCATCACTAACACCACCACTTCACGTGCGCTAAAAGCACTTTTGATACAAAAGGGAGAAAAACTTTGCAACTCTCAGACTAAGAGAAGAAATGTTAGATATGGTCTCTCAAAACCAAGACAAGATGCACACTCAGATGAAAAGTGATTGCAATAGTAAAACATCTTCATCCTCCACTCACAAAGCGCTGGAAATACAATACTAGTAACAGGAGAGACAGAACAACACAATCAAGCCAGAATAAACCTGCATTTAAGCTAAATCATCTAGTTACTGCATTTCAAAGAGGCAATTCAGCCAATGTAAACAGAAATTACACTCTGCTTTCCACTAGCTCATAATCTAAAACCAACAGAAACAACCACACACCACTGCAGGCAACACTGGAAGAACGCAAACCTCTCCTCATTGCTGTTTCAAATGTATTATTCAAATAAAACCTACCAAATTACAAAAGCCTTTTTCATGTAAGGTGACACAACAAAATCCACAGCATTGCCCAAGACTGGATTGCCGGAATGCAAGTGTGATTTTGCAGGTAGCCTAACACACTAACACCTACAAGAATTCAGAATGTACCCACTGCTAATGCTTCCCAACACAGCCCTCAAACAAGGATTTTCCAGATGGGTAAAGTGATGGCACCGTGATGAAGTCGGCAGCACTACTTTTCACAGCATATTCTAGGCAATTCTCTCAGCCCTAAAATAAAATGGAACAGTCTCCAGATCACCACTTTTTCAGTTGTCAGTCAAACACATTGGTTAACCAGATATGGAAAATCAGATACACGGGGGGGAAAAAAAACCCCAAAGTATCTTCAGAATAATCTAAGCTTAAGAAGGATGTACTTAAAAGTACAGTAATTCCCAATATCTTGAAATAGTTAATAGCCAGCTTATTTTCTATTTTTCTTCTCCAACTCTCCCCTTTATCATTACATAAATAAGCTAGCAAATAAAAGCAGAAAAAAAAGGAAGGTTTTAACTCTGTTATTAACAATGAACACAAGCTTAAACTCACAGAACTCTTAGAACTTTTCTGGTCACTATGTTAAAAAAAAATATTTTAAAAAATACTGACCATATTCATAAATAATCCCATCTTTATAATCTTATACGTCTAAAAATCACATTTTCTATTAAATAGAACTATCTCTCCAGAGCTTTGCAGCAGTTTACAGAAAAGTCTAAACAATTTCAACTTCAATAACTTTTATAATAATGCCTTTGAACTCCTCTTTCTCTGCTAAATGGAAATGAACCTATCTAACCCAGCCACGTAATAAATAATTTAGCATCCAGTATTAAAATGTCATATATCGCATGCGTATTTTCAAAACACTTTATCATAAATCTAGCATTCCAATTAACCAGAGAAACTGCAAACATTTAATGTTTGGAGCCATGAAATACGGAGCTGGTATGACCTCTCAGATATTATTTACACAAAATAAGAGTATTCTCTGATTTGTGAGAGAGTGCAGCCTGAAAACAGACATTGTAATTTAACGATAACTGGGGCTGGTTTCACTTTTTATTCCGAGAACTGGTAGGATGGTGGAGGAGCACACGGCCGGCGGTGCAGGCTGCACACCCCGGGCAGGGCAGAGGGAGCTTTGCCATCCAGCACCCTCCTGATTCACTCCCAGCCAGAAACACCGCGCTGGGAACCCAGTGACCAAACTGGGGTGGGGACCAAGAGCAGGGAAGAAACCTCTGACTGGATCGACACTTCATCCTAGATGGCATTTTTTTTTTTTTTTCCATTTCCCCTGCCAGGAGAAGCAGCAGGACAGTTTTGACACGACGGGGGCCTTGCTGCTGCCCTCAGCACATGCAGTGGCTCACTGCAGTCCCTGCCCGTGTCCTCATGGCAGCAGAGCTGTGACAGCCTCTGAAGCCACCAGTGGGCCTTTTGTGCCAAGGCAGAAAATATCTCGCCACCCACAGGAGGCATAAAGCTGTTAATGCATTATTTGGACTTTCACATGTTGGTGTTTGTTTGTTTTTTCTTCAAATAGTTTTGCCCAGGAGAAGGAAGGAAGGGGCAAAGATATTTTCTCATTTAAAAATGCGTTATTAAGTCATAGGCCAGCATTCTAATAAGTTTCAAGTGTATTTATTTACTGGAAAACAAGTCTGCATGTCTGTTTAATGTAATTTGATACACATCAGCACCTCTGTAACCCTGGACCTTGTGTCTCTCCAAGAACAAAAGCATTTCATTTTCCATCATCTCACTCAAACACATCATATCAGTAAAAGGAATGCAAATCTTAATAGGAGCAACGAGGAAAGCTCACATGGCTGCTCATATAAGGCATGTCCAGAGATGTACCCACAGCATCCACCCCTTTTTGTTTTCCACACATTCCACTGCTCCTTAACAAGAGGGTGTGGCAGAAGCAAGCAGAGGATGGAAGGCAGGGTTTATTGATGAATTTAGAAATTGAATTTAGGAGAGGCTGAAGCAGCTGCTCATCCACAGAATTAAGTAAAATTATAAACAGCGCTTGAAGGTGCAGGACCTCTGAAGGCAAACCTTGCTCCACAGAGATCTCCCTTTCCCTGTTGCTCAGCTACACAACACAAAACGCCCACCCAAAATAGTCACCAAATCTCTGGGCAATGCTCTACACTGCTTTCATATGCAACCTTGGAATAAACCCAACTGGAAAACATAGGGAATCCCTGATCAGAGGTATACCTACTTTCTGTAGAAATCCATGCAAATAAATAAACTGGCATCTTATACGCCTATAACATGTTAAAACTGCCTCACAATCAAAAAAACCCAGACAAACAAAAACAACAAAACAACAGAAAAACAAAAAACAAGAAAAAAACACACAACCCAGGGTCGTGGTTCTCAACCTGCAACCCAGAAAAAAAACATTTACATAATCAGTTTATCAAGGCACATTTTTGAAGATAATTTCCATTGAAGTTCAGAATGTTATGTAATTACTGCTTAGAAGAGGATGATATAAATATTCCTATCAAATGTCCTTTGTATTATTTATTTTAGACACTTAGACTTCACTTTTAGAGAAAAACAATAGGCATTCTGGCATCATAAACTGGCCAGAAGTACTGTAAGTGCAGGTAAAATCCTGGGGGACAAATTGCTCAGACCACTCAATGCTGTGATTGACTCATTAGAACAGTAATTCAAATGTGTGCTTGGTTTCCAAAATGCCGTTTTTGGGTCTGAAATCACGGGGAGAGAAGACGAGAGACTAGAGAAGTAATTATACAAACAACACTGTTCAACTGCATCTCTAATACCCATTTTTGAATTCAGCACTTCTTATTTCTTCACTATTTTAGACCTATGCTAAAGGAATAACCTGGGCCTGGATATCTCTTTCTAAGGAAAGAATGAAGAGGAAAAAGACTGAAATAAGGCATCCCAAATTTTCCAAGGGCCCTTTCTTCTAATCTATCTGCTTGGATAATGCGTCCAGAGTGGCATTTTGTAATGACAGCAACTTTCCAACAAATCAATAGTTATTTAATTCCCAACAAGCTCTCGAGTCCATTAAACCTGATTACATTCACCCATTTCAGTTGGGTGCAGTTATTTTTCCTACACCGGCACTTAATCTATAACAGGAACTTATGAGAACTTTCAAAAGCAATTTCAACATCAATCAGCATAGAGTGAAAGGCACGATTTGCTTGTAATTATTTATTGGACAGGATGGCAGAGGGTCTGACGGAGCTCCAGTGTCCGACCTTCACCCCCAAATTCTAATGGATATGGAGACCCGCTGGATGCTTCTCACTGCATAAAAAGCAGCCTCAGCTTGCACGTCCCACAAGACACAGATTCTCAGCACCTGGTAATGGCCACTGTGCAATGCTTGATTTCTATTTCAGACATACGTGCCTGATATTAAGCCTGAAGTGAAGAACACAACCCACAGTCTTCTATTACTGAAGGGAGTATGTGGAAAACCACCTTTTTGATCTGTGATTGCCCCTCTACATCAGCAGAGTGCTGGAGTAAAGGAGCACAATGAAGGCTTCCCTCTCCCTTGCTGTTAATTGGACTCATCCCTAGCACAGCACAGAAATGCCCTAACACACGTGTGTGTCTTGACCCTGTCAATGAACAATATCTAACAACTGCCACTTAGATGGCACAATTCTATCAGAGTTTAGAAATGTTGACTTTTCCTAATGTCTTCTAATACTGCAAACAACAGGATATTTATTGCTTAATTAGCATCCACATGATCTATGCAGAATCCCAAGTCCAACAGAAGAAACTTCAGTAGCACCGCTTTTTGATAAAAATAAAATAATAGCAAAAGCAAACACAACAACAACAATCTGGTAGTTGCCAACTGACTCCTAAATATACAGAACTCTTGCCCTGCAGCAAGATCTTACACTTTGAGGACTCAGAGGAGTTAATAGGATGCATATAAATTTTCTTTGCAGGTGATATTTCTATACACACAAAACCACAACCCCTTTTTCATTCCGTGTGACGTGTCACATATGAATGAATGCATATTTAACACTATTCCTGTTTGCTGTGCTAAAACACTTAACCTAAACACATCATGGTGAGTTACTTTGTCTTCTGACCTGCCGTGGGAATGCTGACTCCCTCAGAAACCTAGAATGGATAGCAAATCCTCTGCCCTGTGGTCAACCTCGTGAAGCAAAGGCATGAATGTTAAACAGCAGACAAATCAATACAAGCAAATATAGCTCAACTACACCATTTATTCAGCCATGAGAGATGTCAATACACAGATTAGGGTGATCCATCTTTTTGATTTCCTACTGTCTTCTCAGTGACTACATGAGAGCTTTTGCCTGTATTAAAAGTGTTTGCTTTCTCAACCATAAAAATTCCAATTATTGCTCTAAGTGCACTAGAGTTAAGTTGCTTGTTGGAAGTGGCCTTGCATTACCTGAACAAGTCCAGCGAAGTATGGCGCTGCCGGCAGAATCATTGGCACTCCATAGGGATGTAGCAAAACTCCTTGAGACGACAACATGGTTTAAGTGATAGTATTACTCCCACTAAAGCTAAACACATCAATTGAAAGTTAGGGGAAAATCTATATACCAACTTCTTCCAAACTCAGAGCTAGAACCAAATAACTTCTGTCAGGGGCAAAGCCCACATCAGCTGTAAAAAAAAGAAAAAAATTGACGTCAGCAACACTTAATGTTAAAATTTTCTTCAGAGACAACAGATAGAGACAACAGCTGCAAACCTAACTCTACCCAAAAAGGAAGGTGCTATTTTGGGAGCAGCTTAAGTAACATGACTAGCCAACTACACTTTATCAGTTCAGATTTTTAAGTACCAAACACATAGAGATCAAATTCCGTACAGATCTACCGATTAGAAATAATTTTCCTATCAGTTCTGGCATATACATGACAACAGTTACTATCAGAAGCCATTTTCAAAATAATCAGGTTTATCATGATTGCGTAATTAGACATTTCCCTGTATTTATAAGCTGTTAAACAATGTTCATGTGAGCATTTACACTTCAGTCTGTTGTACTGGGTACATTCTGTTTTGATTCTTTATATTTTTCTCGTTTGTTTTGAATATGTGAGTTAAATAACGCAAGCTAATGACTTCTATTAGTGTAAATTATATTTTAATGGCTTTTCTAACCTTTCACAACATCTATGTTGCTAAATTGATCATAACTATTTTAAAAGAACACATTTTCCCATTAGAGTATTTCAACTGTTCTCCAAATCAACTTACACTACTGGTATAAGAGACAAAGGACTGAAATTTAGGCTGGTTTCCTCCCTAAATCAAATCAGATTTGATTTTAAATGTACAACTTACAAGACATTCTCTTCTGCAGCTCATTTTTACTTTAGACAAAACCAACTTAATCATTAACACCTGTTTTATGTGCTATGTATCTTCTATTGCAGATGTAACTAATGACAAGAATTACAATTGAGCAAGACTTTTTTATTTCAATAAAGAATTAGTAAGGTACTTACAACTTCATGTTACAAGCGAAAAAAAAAATCTCCTACAGTCTTCGAATAATCAGGGAGCTTCACACCACTAATTTCAGCTACTTGATTTTGTTGCATAATTACTTTTCCAGATAACTAATTGCAGACAAGATTTGATGTGATACTCAATTATTTAATGTCACATTTTGACCATCATGGAAGGTTCTCAGTAATTGATTCCCATGTATCAGGGCAGCCATGCTGCAGGAATTAGAAATCTCCCTGAGCAGCTGCCTGCTGGCCGTCCCCACTGCCAGCCTTACCCCACTGCTAACTTTAGATGTGGAATTGTGACCCTCAGTGATGCTCTCTGCAGAAGCTGCCAACAAGGCCAGCAATTGTCACATGATGAAGGGATGTTTACCCCCCTCCATCTCCTGTTTCAGAGCTGCTTCACTTTTCTGCTGGGGATGATGCTGTTCTCACTGGTTATCTGACCATGCTTAGCTACAAATCCTATTTCTTGGTCTTTTCTTACCAAGGAAGAGAAACCCTGCGGTTTAATTATTTAGCAGGCTGACATATCATGGATTTTTTTCTAAAGATTGTCATTAATTCCAATATAAAACCAGTCACTAACTTTCAGAGAGAAATACATAAACAAAAGGTATATATAAGAAAGCAATTTGCAGTCACAACTCTCTTAAAAATACCTAATTTCTAAAAAAATAAAAAGCTCATTTTAACTATTGCTTTTTTGTTTCATCCAGCAGAGTGAAGTGCATTTGAAAAGAAAGCAGATTTCTTTCACCCAGGAACGGAGATTATAAAATGGATTTTGCAAGCTTTACTCAAATGACTCCAGTGGGACAACTGACATAAAATACAGACTGTTAAATTGCTCTGTAAAATATCTAGCAGGGTTTTTTTTGTTTCAGCACGTATATATTTGATAAGATGTTAGAAAACCCGAGGAGGAAGATTTGTGCAGGAGAGCGCAGGCTCAAGGGAAGCTTTTCTGTGATCTATTTTGGGACACATATTTTTTTTAACATTTTCTTTAATTATTTTGGCACGAGGCAACCTGCTGATGAAATTTCCTGATGACACAAAGTTGGAAGGTGCTGTCAAGGCTGGAAAGGATAACAATATTACATAGAAAGAACTGCTAAATCTTATGGGCTGCATTAATAGAAATGGGATGGAATTCAACAATACAAAATGCAAGATCATGCTCCTCCTTAATAACAGGAACATCAGAGTTAAACTCAGGAGGAAGAAAAGCAGGATCTCATTGCATCTGTTTAAAGAATTTGAGATGCAAATAGGAAAAGGAAAATTTGCAGTATTTCCTAATTTTAATTTTCATTTCTTGATTTCTTAGAGGTACTTCCAACAGAATATAGCTCTCTTCATCCACATTAAACAGGAAGAAAAAAAAAAAAAAAAAAGGTTGAATTCAAATGCAACCATTGTAAAGAAATTCCTTTTTCTCTACAGGGGAAATTTCCAGGGTAATGGAACAACTATGTTGCAACAGAAACCTAAATTTGATTTGTTTATCCCAGCAAAGCAATCTGTGAATAGGGAAGAAAACAGTAGGAGGAAAAGACTGTTTAAGCTAAGGACAATCCTGATGCTCTAAAAATCAAGAAAAACCTAGTTATGAATAAATTTAGGCTGAGCATATTTTTTTCAAGTTCGGGGGGGTTTTTTGAAGTATTTTGGTCTTGTCTAGTGAGGGTCTAGAACAGCCTTCCAAACCCACAGTAACAAAAAAGGGTGGCTTATAACAGAATATGATACCAATAGTAGCGGTAGTGTGAAAGCAGCAGGCTCCAGGAGGACACTTCCAGCCCTTTGCAAGCAGTATAAACATCCCAGAATAATGAAAGCATCAAATGTCTAAGAAGCATTGCTATTTTCTACTATTGCAGATAGTAACATACAAAAGCAAACGTTGGCAATGAATTGTAGTTACCTGTTTTAATGCAAGGACGCTTTGCTTGCCTCACTATAACATGCTTCTACATGTCTAGGCGTGGGGCGCTCCTGGTCCAAGCTCTGACCTGGTGGCTGGGCTCTGAGGTGTTGTCCCATGCGTGCACCTGAGCACACCTAGGTTCACACCAACCTCTGCCAATCGAAACCACAGAAGCACAACAGAGCGTTACTCGCATCTGCGCCCTGTGCCAGGCTCAGAACTCACGCCAATGCCTCTACATCAGCTCCACCACTTCAGAACAACACTCTTCTTCTCCCTCCCAGCCACACAAAAAGGAAATTTCACTTGAGTTTTACAGTTGGCTGTTAGTTAGCGTCAATGGTCACTCCTGTTCCGCTAGAGTATGTTGAATAAACGGTATTTGACCACCAAGAGTGCTGAGGACTGAGAGAATGAGCCAGAAGAGTATTGATAAAGCTGAGAGTTCTGTTTCACTTCTGCAGGACCTTTAGCATGATGAAGGTCAAGCACGGACCTCAACACTTGTGGGAGGACAAAGTCAGAATGGTGGGGACGTGCACACGGAGCAGCTCTCTGATATCCCTGGTGGTGACAGCCCCCACTTCCTGGCTCCCTGCAAAAAACTAACTCTGTGTGTGGGTGGAAGAGGGGAGATCATCTATTTTAAACAACTGTACAGCTTTCATTTCCATTACATTCTAGAAAATTATAATGCTGTTAGGGGAAAAAAAAAAAAAAAAAAAAAAAGACATTACGCCATTTTCAGTGTGCTCATAGAGGGTATGTCACTTTCAGCTGTTCCCAAACCCTAGTTGGTTTTGGTTTCTTTCATTAAAAATTTTCATGGATTTTATGAAACTAAAAATTGACTGCAGCAATAAGAGGTAGAAAGAACAAGAAAAACACATGAATACTAGCATTCTATGTAAAACATATAGACACAAATAAAATGCACAATCTGATTTGTTTCAACTATGCAGAATTTTGCAAGAAGACAGGTTTTATTAATGAAAATCTGCTTTTAAAGGTGAAGAGCATAGGTTAAGTAAAGTAGGGTGGGAGTAGAAGGTCACAAAATTCCTAAGTACTTCAGGCCCAGCAATTAAATACCACAATCTCAGGTCTTAGTAGAACTGAAGCTACTGACAGGAGTGCTCTAAGAGTAGCTTCATTGGAGGCTTGCTAAAAAGTCATCTAAATAGGAAAGAAATGGAGATTGCTGTGCAGTATGGATGAACAGATACAGAAATAAAACTAGAAATGTGTCTGAAATCTGGGCTACACTTTCAGGCAGAATAAGAAAAACATAAATGGTGTAAGAAAGATCAGAATTTTGATCTCACCTGCATATAAGATGTAAATGGCACATTAGACAATGACCAAAATACTTCCCCAGGCAAAAGCAGATGCCTAAGTTTGGCTATGGTACAAAAAAAGAAGACTTAAGCAACTTCCCTGGGGCCACAATGCCTGGAAAAGGCAGATCCCTGCAATGCAGTCATCAGCCAATCAATGCTGTATGCTCTAATCAGATTCTGACAGAAATAATCTATTTAGACCATCTTTCTGCCAAATAATTAATTCTTCTTAATGCCTGTATCTAGTTCAAAATACCACAAACAATAGTTCTAGCAATTGCTGCACAACACCAATGAACTTCAAATCATTTCTACTTCCTTCTTACCCTGGCCTAACTTTTCCATCTCTCAGATCATCAATAATTGAGGTACCACTTTGGCACCCTCTTCAGTGCTTTTGCTATGTCATACTTGAATCTCTTATGTTCAAGTCTCCCGTTTCTGACCACCCTTCCTATCATCCAAACACCCTCCATTTTCTCTTTAAGGTCTCTCCGTGGTTTTCTGGTACAGGAAACCCCAAAACTGAAAGGACAAATTGGTTTCTGAGTCTCCTGATAATTTCCCTCATCCACAGCAACTTCAGATTACTATCTCTACAAAAGGATTACCAGACACCAGCACCACACATGCTTTGAAAGAGAAGGTGAGCTGCTGTTGATTAGCATTGCCTGAGGTGATCTGGTGTTAAAGGAAATACTGATGGGCAGAAAAAGCTGTCCAGCACATCTTCCCCCACCGTCCCCAGCACAGCTGCTGACACTGCTGTAACTGATGGACTTGTCTTCTAAAGACTATTTCCACCTTTCTGCAAAAGCCATTTAGGGCCAAAGGCTCTCCAAGTGCTCCAGGAGCACCATCCAGGTTCGGCCCCTGCCCTCAGCTGCTCACTGCTCTGCTCTCCTCCACATGTGTAGGAGCTGCTCCTGCCAGGCACCAATTCCCCAGCCAGCTCCTCTCACACAGACAAAACTCAGCACAGATATTTTACTGACTCCCAAAGCAGAAAATGCTACTTATACAAATCAAAGCTATCTGCTGCTCTCATACTGATAATCAGCACTGCAGATGTTGTCAGAGATGAGTCTATTAAGCATCTCTGTCCACACTAGAGAACAAGGCAAGGGCATCGAAATTGTTTAAAACTGGGAGAAATCACCTTTTTCAAGCACATGGGATACAGCATACTTGGAACTAACACATTTGTCTTCTGAACTTAAAAACTGAACTTTCCATTTAAAACTTACATTAGCAACTAACAATTGCATTAGCACTTAGGAGCACATTAAAAACTATCAGCAGGTCAAGATGAACTCAGCTGATTCTTCAGTCAGAAAACAACAATGCTTCAGTTCCACTGAAGTTCAGATTTTAGTCTTTTTCTTCTAAATACACAATGATAGTAATTTTGGAGATTTCAATGATAAATGAAGATAAATAACTACACTCCTGCCAAATATGAGAGCTTCAGACATAAGCAAAAATTTGGGAAACATTTTTGAGAAACTATCTGTAGCCCTAGAAAAATTAACTCTGTTTCCCCTTAGGCCAATTGGCCTTGGAACCCTTTAAGTGCAATATTTCAGTCAATGGTGGTTTCTGAGTACACAGCCAATCCTTTCTCTCATTTCCACTTCCTTTCTTACTGTCAGTGCTGTGTACTGAGCCACAGGCTGCTGCAGTATCTCACTGGCTAAAGAATGGCATTCCTTTTGGAATGCTCCCATAAAGATCACTTTACCTGCACTGTCCCAAAACACATCCTTTTATTATCTTTACGCAGTACTTGTCATCCCCTTCAAAGGCTCACTTCAGCTTATTCCCACCTAAGCTACTACTGTCAACAACTCACAGGTGAGTATCCTCTTTGTCTTGCCTTGAATATGGTCCTTCACCTCCTAGCCAAACTCCAAATGGCATTGATGCTTTCTCCTGAAATTGCCAGCTGCCAGCTAAGACTCTCTCTAAACCTCTATGAACATCCTCTTCCAGCCCATAAAACCTCCTCTTGCCAGAACGCCACACAAAAACATTGACTGGGGGATGAACTGACTGACCAGCAGCACAATGACCAATATCCCTGTTCCTCTGCAGGTCAACTCTAATTTGTATCCACCTCTGACTGTAAATTATTTTGAAGAGAATTGCATCTGGTACAAGGAGATCACCACAATGACAGCAATATAAAAGAACATGCACAAACACTTAAAATCTACACATCTACTTAGCTTCACTTTTCCCAGAACTCTTAAAGGCAAGGCTTGCCCTCTTCTATATCTTGGAAACCCTCAGTCCCTGCTAAAACTGGATTGCTAAAAGATAAGCATGTGTCCCCTGACAGCAGGGAGAGTGATTTACCCTTCAGTGAGTCACAAGACACATTCACTTACATAGGTGATAAATGTATGCTAGAGAAAAGCAGCAGGTTAAAACTGGAGTTAAGGGATCCCTTTGTGCCTGGACTTCCCTTGGGCTACCACAGAAAGGTAAGGACCTGTCATCAGCTCTACATGTCGAGGCACAGAAGCCGAGAACAATCTCTGAACAGCTACCCTCTGGAAAAAAAAAAAAAAAAAATCAAATACCTATAGGTCTCTTTTAACTTAGCTGCATTATCATAGCAATTGGAAAGTTTCTGGATCACAACCACATTATTATCGCAGTATTTGTGTCAAAATTAAAGCAGGATGAATCTGAAAACTTTGGTTATTTCATGTGCTGTGCTCTGCATGGGGAAAAGGATGACATTGGCCTACAAGGTGCCTCACAGATAAGAGTCTCCTAAAGCTGGAAAAAGTGGCAGAACACACCCCCATGGGTCTGCACAACTCTATTTGTGAAGGAAACTTCTCTGTGTGCCTCCAACTGTCCTGGCTCAGTACGAAAATTTAGCCGCAAAACTGTAGGAAAATACTGTTGCTTTAAGTACCAAGACTTGGTTTTGACATGCAGACATCACAACTTATTCGCAGCACGGAAGATGTGTTACAAAGTTCTGCACTTTGTTTCTTCTGCCTTAGTGAGCACTGCTCTGTTTTCCTTCTCTTGCAGAGTTCCATGCTGGCTTTTATTACATAACTCTTATCAGCTGGATAGCTGTACCAAAGCACTTGAATTTTCCCTGTTGGCCTCTTTGAGAACACACTCTCTCCCATCTCCAGGCTACTTCAGATATCTTTCACTACTCTGCTCTTGAGATTATCTGCATTTCCTAAACCATCTGAGATTAGCCTCCAATCCATGAGAAGTTAAGCAGCTTAGAAAATTTTGTATGAAACACAGAACACTTTCAAGATCTCATGCTTGTTTGACATTGTGCAGTTACACAGACTAACTACTGGAAATTATGTACATCTTCCACAAATGATAAGCAGTATCACCTACATCTTTAATGAAGTCTCAGGTTGTATGTCTATATATTTCACAAAATATGTATTAGAATCATACTTGCATCTCTCTCCCTTCAATCTCTTCCATTTATTCTTCCCTTTTGTGTGCTGAATACAGGATGACCAAGAAATATGTATTTTTGCATGCATTTTGTCAGCAGGTAAGAAGAGACTATAATCTTCCCCTTAGGGCAAATTCATTTGCAAATACAGCCCAGCAGCAACAAAAACATTTTTCCTTGCAAATAAGGAACAGATTGACTCTAACCAACATTCACTCTTAATAAATCCTAGTGATATACCCAAGCCATGCCAAGAGAGATCTTTGTCCGTTCCACACAGGATTTTGGGCGATATCTGAGCACTCAACCAGTCTCAGTATCAGTCCGTGGCCACATTCTTATGGGCACCAACCAATACTTCAAAGAGGATCTCAGGAATACAGCCCTTTGTTGTAGAAGAGATAAAGCACCTGCCTGTCACCGTCACATCCCAGACTTTACTTGTGTGGAGATGACAGAGATGACAAGCAGTCACATATTTTTATTGCCAAATCTGGTCAAACAGACTTTTCTTTATTGCTGTAGCCAGGCTACTCTACCTCCTCTATCACAGGAAGCCATGACTTCTTCTTGACCCCAATTAGCACATTCATTATTCATCAAAGTACAGTTTTTATTTGCTTCCCTTGGGAAAAGCAGAGTATCACTGCGAGGATCTTTCAATACAACTTCACCCCCTTAATACACTCAGGATTTGCTGACAAGTAACAGCTACTTATTCCCCCGAGTCAAGTTCATATTAATAGGACTGCACAGTGAATCATGAGCTGGTATTAAACCCTGCCTCCTGCCTGTATAAATACATCATTCAAGCACCCTGCCATGCCAAGTGCTATGGTTTGATTGCAGAAACCAGCAGAGGGTAGATATCCTGAGTGAGCAGGGTGCCTGGGAGAAACAACCGATTCAAACCCCAAAACAATAAAGACCCCATAGCTCTTTAAAGGGATCAGAGAGAATTTCTGTTCACTACTGACAAGTTTCATATTTTCAAGAGATAAAATACCAAGACTTGAAGGCATTAGATGTAATGTAAGCCATAACTCAGCTCTACTCAAGACACTGGCAATAGTTTAAGTACTAAAGTTTAGCCAAGAGCTACAAGCAAGGAGCATCTAAGGCAGATAGGATTTGGCTGAAAGCGTTAGGAAGGTCAGCTGATAGCAAGTTTGCCTCCAAATCTGAATAGCAATAAGTTAAGAAAGCTTTTTCAGCTTCATTGCTACTGAATGTCTGAAGTCCATTCAGTTTTACAGATACCTGCAAATGCACATGTTTGGAGACACACCTAACCCCACGTTCAGCAACTCAAGACCACTCCTAAACTCAGTGTGGGGTCTTACACTTGGCCTACCCAGGCCAAGCTAAAACCTGGCTTTCCTTGAGATGGGTCACTTCTCTTCTGGCCCAGTCTGAGGGCCTGGGACTGAAGGCAGATCAATGTCAGTGGGATCACTCTGGTACTCTGCAGGCACCTCTGTGCAAAGAGCTGGTACACAGGAGAATTAGCTTGGAAGAAGTTAATCCCCTGGATTAAGCTCTAAGAAATCTTCCTGTAAATAACTCTCACCTGAGAGAATCACATCATGTGTTTACTTTTTTCCCCTCCCCTAAGACCTATTAAAAACATTCCAGTTATTCATTACACATTCCAGTCCTATGCATTCTTCAGCCATCACAGTGGGTACTAAATTCACGAAATACTTGATTTCTAATGCTGCCTTTAACAACTTTCTCAGGACAGTGTAAAGCTAGGGAGATCATGGTCTGCTCAGAATAACAGAAGAGGAGGGAAAAGCACCTAAGATGAGGAACCCAGGACACTGCTGTATCAGGGCCAGATGGCAAAAGCCTTTCCTGCCACCCACTTTTTTACTTTTTGTAAATTCCATTTGATATTAGAAGTGGAGAGAGAAAGAATGGCCTTTCTAATCTCACCTTCATTTAAGTTTTAATCAACCTGTGCCAGTGCCCTTGGAAGGGAACGGCAAAGAACTGGGATAAATTTGTGCAGAGGATAACAGAAGAGGATTATTTCTATTTTTATTGAAATCAGTGCTTTAGTGAATACTCAAGTTATTGGGTGGACACCAGCAAGATTTTTATTGCTGCAAGAAATAAGACAAAGAACAAGTAGTCTCCTTCTAAGACCTCAGAAGCTGTCAATTCCTCTGCAGTGCAAGATCAGGGGATCAGACACCAAAAACTGAATTCAAACTCTTTGACTGAGAGCATCTTACCTTCTCTCAAAAGTTTTTCAATAGTGATTTGATCCTAACCAGAAGAAACAAAATATCCGATACTATTTAGTAAAGAGCTAAACCAACAAAATACATGTGACTGAACACTAGGAACAAATAAAAAGAACAAATGTAATATTCCTCTACAAGTTTGAATTTGAGGCGCTCAACAAACATGAACTGTACAGGAGGTTCATAAGACAGACCTGACTTTTGCACATCTGGATTAGAAATGCTATTATTGGAACATCTCTCTTGCACTGCACCTACAGAAAAGCGCTGCACAGCTGCTTCTACAGAACTGTCAGATTTCAGGATAATTAATGAGGCAACTGGGAGTAGAGGATTCTTACAGAAATTATTTTCAAAGGTTTTTATAATTACCTCATTTTTTTTCTTACTGATAGGTTTTCTTCACAGCCTCCTTTCTCAGATGCATGTGTGATCTGGTACTACTACCTAACAATATTTGTGTTTTTCTACTGATCTAATTTGGCCGTTCATAGTCAAAGAGCAAGATTTCCTGATTTATCTTCAACTCTCCAGCCCTAATTAGCCCTTTAGGTTCACACAAAGAAAACACTGAAATATTTTGTGCTCCACAGCCCTCACTTCTTGTGCAGCTCTGAGAGTAACCAGTGGCCATCACTCTCACAGATCAGATGCTGCCTGCTGTAATTCAGCTTCCTTAATAAAGCTGAAAATAGATTTTCCTTGGAGTTTCTAGGAAGAAGTTGCAAAATTCATTTTCTTCTGGAAATGGGCACATACAATTTGCACAAGTTTAATGTAAATAAACTCTTAAAACTATTCTTGAGCAAAGTACACAAGAATACGCTGACAGAAAATGCATATTCGCTGTATGATGCATTAATTTCACAGCAAAGCCAAGGCTCAGCCCAAGTCAATAAACTGATCTACCCCAGCAGAAATTCTAATCCTGCTTTTCCCACCCACGAAAATTCATTTCTGCATCACATGTCAGAAAAAAGCCCAGGAATGCTCCATTCCCACAGAGGCCTCTGGAGACACCTGCCTGGGTTGTTTGGTCACACACTAACACAAATGTTTGTTTACAATGAGCATTTCCCAAGAGACACACCCCACCAAACTTAGCAATAGATATTATAGAAAATAAAAAACAAAATAAACAAATCTGTGGTTTCCCACCTGGCCCTAGTGGGTTTCTGGAAACACCTTGGAAACAAAGTATTTCTAGCAAGCCTGAGCATTACAAATAAACAAATAAATAATCTTCATTCTACGCTAAAAATTATGGCCATTTTGCAAAATTATATTTCAAAACGCACCTGAAACACCACTCCTACCCACTGGGATGCATAATTTCCCAAATAAGCATGCTTTTTATCAATTAAGCTCCTTACATACATAAAAGGGACAGTTTAGTTCATAGAAGCACAGAATGATTTGGCTTGGAAGGGACCTTAAAGACCATCCAGTTTCAATGTTCCTGCCCTGGATAGGGACACCTTCCACTACAAGAGGTTTGTCAGAAGAGCTCCATCAGCCAGACCTTGAAATCTTGCAGGGATGGAGCATCCACAGCACCTCTGGCCAACCTGTGCCAGTGTCTCACAACCCTCACAGTAAAAACTTGCTTCCAAACATCTCCTGTAAAACTATTCTGCCTCAGTTAAAAATCATCCCTCTTGTCCTGTTACTCCATGCTCTCATAATAAATTTCTGTCCATCTTTCCTGTCGGCTCCCTTCAGGCACTGGACGGTCACGATTATGGCACCCCAAAGCCTTATTTTCTCCAGGCTGGACAATCCCAGTTCTCTGAGCCTTTCCTCACAGCAGTGCTTCATCCCTCTGACCATCTCAATACCACCTCAGGATCTGCTCCAAGAGCTCACAGGGTGGGTCAGGCTGGAATGGGCCACAGTGGCCATCTGGTGCCACCTCCCTGCTCCAGCAGGACCACCCCAGAGCACAGGATTTCATCCAGATGGTTCTGCAATATCCCCACTGAGGGGGACTCCACAGCCTCTCAGGGCAATCTGACCCAGAGCTGGAGGCAGCCCTCCAGCTGAGGTCTCACCAAAGCAGAGCCCCTGCTCAAAGGATTTTGAACCACCTCATTCCAACGGAAAACCTGCATTCCTAAGGCAGGCTCACTGGATTAACAACATTTCCAAAGCCTCAGAAGTCCTGCTGTCAGAAGCAAGCCCAGCAAGCTGCAGCTCTAGAACTGTGGGCAGTAGCAGCTCAGGAGCCGAGAAAATATTACAGGCTCATGTTCTCAAACATTTTTAATAGGTGACTTTCTGCAATGATAGAAGCTACAGAAAGTCTAATTTTAGGATCTGTTCATCATTTGTGTCTGGAACATTTTCTTCTACATTTTATTTTGAGGCAAAAACAAATCACATGCTGGGTAGTTGCAATCTTTCAGTGATTTGCCTTAATGCATCCAGATACAGTATGGTGGATAGCAGTGTTACATAAAGGAACTTCAGACAGTTGACAGGTACATTAAACCAAAACAAAATTAAAAGCAGATTAGCACTTTTCCACCAGGGAATCCATTTGTACAAGAGTCAAGTTCTACGGAGACATCTCCCTGCTCATACAATTGCCCTTGCCCAGGGAGCACTGAGGGATGCTCTGCCCTGAGTAAGACCTAAGAGACTCAAAGCAGTTTGAACCTTGCCTGCCCCAGCTGATGCTTTGGTAACAGCATAAACCTTTAGTCAAAAATAGTTCAAGATGCCTAATGATGTCTCTGTAGTAATAGTTTGTCAGTAGCTGTTTCAGTAATAAATGAAAGTTAATGCATGTTTCTAATTTCCGTATTAGCATTCACAACTCAGATGCATTATTTCAATATAAAATGTATGGTGAAATCAAATTAGTAGTGAGAAAATCAACTCAGGACATAGAGAAACTAGAAATTCACCATTAAATAAAAACTGCCAAAGATCATCACCTTTTTTTAATAGAATAGCATATATCCAACCAAAATAAAATATTAGTGTGCAAATACTAGACAACTAATTACATAATGTACCTTTACAAAATTACATAATATGGGTGCAGCTTATTTCCCTGTTTGCTGTTTGAAAAATAGATTGTTTAATAACCCATCAAAGCTATCTGTAAACCACAGCAACAATAGAGCAGATGTTGACTGTTGTCTTGTGCCTCACAGACATAATTAAATACAATGAAACACTCACGCACCCAAATAATGGAGGACAAACAAATACAGCAATGCTGCTCTATAAACATAAACCTCATTTACTGGGCACCTGCCTTATATTAATCTGTGATATTTAAACCAGGGAGGAAAACAGAGAAAAAGGCATTTATTTGCCTGCAGACCACAAAAACTACAAAGAAAGAATTCCTCTCAGTATTAAGGAGCTGTAACTTCTGCAAGATTGAGATCCCCACGTTGTTGACTTCCACAAAGCTGAGAGGGAATCACCTTTTCGATGTGCCCAAGCCAGGACAGGACAGCTGCATTTTCTGTACAAAAAGGGACCTGAATTTATGACTCTGACCGATCCAAACACATTGTGCCTGCTGTGTAATACAGTCTTAACAGGCCCGTGGAAAACCAGGTTCCCTTTGATTGCAAAACACGTTTTATTATTCCCTGCAATTATTTCCTATCCCCTTCCCCAGCTTTCTTTTAAAGAGGCAATGGAAAGCCAAGATTAGGTTCCATAACTATCCAAGTGGTTTTCTGCTAGGACTATGTCTCATAACATTATTGAATACTCTAGTTCACATCAAAGTTTCAGAGATTTTTAAAAAACGTCCTTCTTTATCTTCATTTCTATAATTAAATGGAGATACATATTTTCTTTCATAATATCATTACTGTTCCTCTATTTGAAAAGGATAATTATGCAAATCAATACTAAATTAAGTACCTAATCCTGCAGTTGCTATTAAGAAACAAAGTTTCCAGGCCAAAAAGCAACTTCAAAAATTATCACGCATGTGTACTGCAAAGGAATACTGAAGCTTATTTTTGCTAATAAAAACAAAAATTATTTTAAGTGATAATATTAAATAAGTGCTATTATTTGGGGGGGGGGGGGTTGGGTAAGGAATATAAAACTGCTTTGCTTACTGCAAATGTGTTTTGCCTTTATATTTCATTTAGTTATTTCTAAGAAACAAGACAGAATATAATGTGATCTGCATCTCTTTATAGTAATAAAACCATGCTAGTCTCCTTCCATAGACAACACCATAAAGCGTAAATCCAAATGGAAAACAAATGGAAGTATAATGCCACTGTGAAGCAAACCAATCAACCCTAAAACAGCTGAGATATATCTCATCCAGCAGTTCATTCATTCTTTACAGAAAAGAAATGAAAATATTCCTAGGTGTATCAGATTAAAAAAAAAAAAAAAAAAAAGGAAAAAAAACACCCTCAGCAGCTCTGAAAGGCTGTAAAGCACTAAATTCCTTTGATTTATGAGGCAGCGTCCACCGCACTGAGCAAAACAACTCAGCATGGCAGGACCCTTTTCCCTGAAATTCCTTTATTAACACAGCCCGGCTCTGCCAGTGAACAAAAGCAGCGGTGCGGGGTGTATAAATCATTAATACTCTGCCGTGCAATGGCTGAATTTCCTGTGTGAGCTGGGAAGCCTTCCTGCACAACAGGGATTTTGGGCTTGGAATTGGCTGCTATGAAATGTACTCCATCATGCGCCGTGTTTGACGCTTCCCAATAGCTTTGTACTTTTCCTCTCCTTTTTCTCCCCCAAGCCCAGCAACTGCAATAGAAATTTATTGGATTTTATGTCTGCAAATAAAAGGAAGAGAAAAGCAGGAAAGGAACGAGCGAGCCCATTTAGAAGCAGAATCCTTTTCCCGTCATTTAAAGACAGGGTGTGCACAAATAAAATACAGCGCTGACGAAATTAATTTGGCACTTTAATAATTTTTAGTTTACCACTCTAAACTGATAAGAAAAATGAAAAGGCAAAAAAACCAATCAAAGAGAGTTTACCCCTAAAAAGAAAAAAAAAAATCACCTATCACAAAAAATGTGACTCCTCTCCAAATTAAATAATTTTGTATTGGAGCATTTATTTATTTATTTCAAGAGCAGGCACAGGAACTCCTGAACTCTGCTGCTTCAGTGTTTTTACTTTTGGCGTATCAAAAAGCTTTCCCAAGAGCAACAGGCAATTTCACGTGCACGTGCCAAGCCTGGTATTCCAAGTGAAGCTGGAAGAGATGGTACCAAAGGGAAAGGAAAAAATAAACCAAGCCCCTAGAAATTGCAGCTTCTGAATGCTCCTGTATTTTTGCAGCAAGACATGCTGAACTTGGGTAGGGAATATCAAAACGACTTATCCTGCCTCTGAAGTACGTGCAATACAATGAGAGCAAAGTTGAATGTTTTCCCAAGCTTTGAGATGAAATAGCAGGCAATCCTTACGAAATATTCCGCGCTGAGACGTTCCTTTTGGGGCTCGACTTGGGAAAACTAAAGAGCATGACAGAGGAATGCTGAAAGAGCAGTCTCAACCCATATGCTAGCCATCAAGGCCAATGACACACACTACAAAGGTAACTGAGGACCCAAGCAGTGCTCCAGCCAGGCCAGAGCACAGCTCCAAAGGTATCCAGCACCAGCAGCACCGACAAACACATTCTGCGCCGTCTAAGCCGTAAATACTTGAGACATTTGGAATGCTGCTTTGCAAAAGTGAACAAGCCAAAGTCAGAAGAGGGAAACATTCCAGTGGGCCATTTTACACTTGTGCAGCCATCCAGCAGGCTCGAGATTATAAGAATAAGTCTGCAATGCATGCAGGAGTCCCTCTGCATTACACAATAATGACATTCTGAACGGAAATAAATGAAGCCCCTGCAGTGCTATTCTGTCAGCTTTTGAAAGTAAATAACTTCACTTCTGACAAGACAGAGACATTTTTTTCCTCCTCCTGCCACAGAGCATTAATTGAGCCATGCAGCCATGTAACATCCCAGAGACAGGACTAATGCACGACAAGGGAAAAAGCTGAAGGAGGGGACACTCATGGAGTATATGGGCTGCCTAAGTTTGTTTCACCCCCAAATTTTCACACTAGCTCTGTTTTGAAAAAATCCCCTTCTCTGGGAGAACTTTTAACCTTGTTTTTGCCTCCCTTTACTTTAACTTATTTCAAATAAATACTTAAATTTCACATTGCTTCATGAAAGATTGTGTTTACCATAAGCTAGTATTTTAAAACTTCTCATCTTTCCTTGTTTGTAAATTGAGCTCCATGCCCATAATCAATATCTGTAATTAACTATTTCAGGTATACAAGACTTACTGTCCATAACAGAGATAATGATGATTGCTATAAAACAAAATGCTGTGAGAAGTAAAACCAAAGAAGTCAACTTTAAAACTACATCATAATTATAATAAATATTAGTGCAAGTCAGTAAGGAATTGAGGCAAGGCATATTAGAACTAGAAGTATAGACACAAACTACAAATATGAGACGACAGTATAAAATCGATGTACATTTACCAAAAAAAATCATATTCAAGATGTCATAGTTAGGATGAGCAACAAATTCTGGTGCATTTTCAAATAAAGGGTTAAAAGGTAAATTTAAAGATGGTCCAAGATGAGAGCACTTGCATTCTTATTCATGAGTATCTGAACATCTTAAGTATTTCAATTTTGACGTACAATAGAATTTCTTTCCATATCTGGAGGAAAAATTAAAAATCAGTGACTCACTGTGAACAAAATATAATTCACTGAACGCTTCAGTTCTTACTACAGTATCTAATTTTGATTCTGCCTGTGTTCAACACAACGAGAAAGAGCAGGATCAAAACACTGCGAGATCTCTCCACAGCTGGAGCCTGCTCTAGTGCAAAAGACCAAAGGCCCAAGTACAACCAGTCAGGAGAGCACAGACATTAGATATGCTATTTTCTCTAATTAAATTCACTGGGCTGCTGCACTGACAGAGTGGGAGGGGAAGCAAAATGTAAAAGAAGTCAATGGTGCTGCACTAGGCAACTCCGAGGGAAATGAGCAATGCCAGCAAGGGAACGACAGCAGGTTCTCAGGAGAGCTCTTGCACTACACATCACACTTTAAAACTGATAAATCAATCGCACATGCACCTTTAAAAGGCAGGAGAGCTTGAAGGATTCTTAGAGGGTGTTGACTTCTCCTTTCCACCAACATTATTCTAACTCTATAAAACAAGGTGATAAATTCCAGTGTCACAGGTTTTATCACTTTCATTTATACCACCTATTAAATGCTTCAAAAATATTTTTAGCAGGACTAATATTAATATGATCATAGCACCAACTCAGAAATACACACTTTGAAAACAAAACAAAAAAGTCAGTCTAGTTTTGAATGGCTGTGGTCAAAAAAAATATAAAACTGAAATACCTACTGCCTACCCTGAGAAAAACCCCTGTTTACATAACCACCACACACTTTCCTGGGCATAAAATACCACTTCACTTTTTTTTTTTAGAAAATATCCATCCATATACATATTTAGCAAGTATAATGAATGGGGATAACTTACAAATAGCTCACAAGGGAATATCCAGGCATCCCTTTTCAGATAAAGCATTTTACAATGTTCAAAGAGGTCACTTAGAAAAAAAACAATGATTCTAAGCCAAAAATATTCACCTGCTTCTGTCACACGGAAGCTCCTTTCCAACTGCTCTTATAGTCCAAAGCAGCAGGTAACCTTCTTAACAGATTCTTCTGGTTTGTTGAGGGGGTTTTGTGTTTGGAGTTGGTTTTCTTTCTTTTCTTTTTTTGTTGGGGCTGTTTTTTCCCCTCCTTCTAGTATTTAAAGAGAAGAGTACTTCACTAAAGCACCTCCTCTCGCTTTTGTAAGAGCCTGACCTTGTTTGACAAGGCTGGAGTTAAATGCCCCAAACTAGCTCTTACTCAGGATGAGAGCTGCCACACCACTTGATCTCCGAGCCACTTCTCATTAGCCTCTGGAAAACAGCAGAGCAGCTCTTGGGAGACACAAGCTATGCAGACATGGAAACTGGGCTTCAATCACAGGTGGAGTCACAAATACCAGCTCTCCAGTTTACTGGCAAATGCCAAACGATCTTATTCACCCTGATCAGGATAAACAGCAACACATCATTCCAGAAATCCACATTAACAGCACTCCTGGATGCAACAGCTGCACTCCCACCTTTTGAGGTCTGTCTCAGTCACACACTGAAACTCCCTCGGAGTGCCACAGTGCCCCCTTAGGTACAAATGCATCCACAGGATGTGGTCTGTAGCGTGGCAGCTCCTTTTTTGTTTGAACAGAGTGCGATAATTTGTCTGACATAGCACAGCCTTTTACCCTACACATACGAATAAACAAGCACTGTGCTTCTCTTGGGGCAGCGAAGCCGGTTAAATGAATCATAAAACCCTGGAAATATTGCCTACCCTCAGTCCATCAGCTACTGGACAATTATTCAAGGCCCAGCTGTAAGAAAAACAGATGGTGAGTGAGCATCAGTACCATGGACTTCTTTGCACTCAGGCAGTCATAAGCAGAGGTTGCATGTTTTCACATGAAAATTGCCATGAAATAGCACAGAGAGGAACAAAATCATGCAAAGACTCCAATTTATTAGCTAGCAGATGCTTAAAATCTTCAAGAACTAAAGTCAGATTAACTGATTTTACAGGAGAGCCACAGAGTGAGTACTACAAATGGATCGGGCAAAGAAAGGCAGTGTTCTCAGGATTGGTTTAAACAGTGTCACCATAAAACATCAGTTATTGAATTCAACTGACATACCTGAACCTTAGAAGAGTCAGTAAAGTATTAAATGCAAAAGCTAGATACTTAGACCTGTAACTGCAATGGCGGCATACAGCAATTGATGTGCTTTTGCTCTATTAAAAAAAGTTAAACTGTATCCAGGGATTGTTTGAATTGTTCTTCCATTCAATTCTTTACACAATTTTAGCACAAAGATAATCTGTTCTAATCCTTATTCCATTATTGACACTATTGACTACATCAATTGAAAATGCTACCAAATAAATCAACGTTGAATTAAGCCATGAAGAAAGAATGTGATAAAAAGTCTTTCAGACTCCTATAAATCATCAGATCCAGAAGCATGACATAAGTAACTGAGAGGGGAATTCAGCTTTTCTCCATAGCCATAATGCTTAAGGCCCAAATAAAATTACACTAATTTACCATGTAAGCAGTAATGGAATAGCTGGGGTAGAGATGGAGGCTTTGTTGGTTTCTGCTTTGTTTTCATGGTGGATTCCTTTCATCATTGATACGAGAGCTGTACCATGAACTACTTTGTTAAAGACAGAAAAGGTTGATATTGAAGTTTCAGTTCAATTGTTTTCGATCTGTGAATGTCCACTATGAGCAATTGCTCCATTTAAGAAGAATTACCTTTTGTACAAACCACTTCACTATTTAAAACAAAGCACATCTATCATCATTAAACAGAAACCCCGCCCCCCCCCCAAAAAAAAAAAACAAACCAAAAACCAAACCAAAACAATTTTAAAATAATGACAGCAGCACTGTACAACCATGACACGGAATATTCCATGATGTTTCAAACCAATTTTGTCACTTTACTTGGAAAACCCCAACAGAATTTAAAAAAAAAAAAAAAAAAAAAAAAAAAAAAAAAAAAAAAAACAGGAAGACATCAGTTAACAGAGCTAAGCCTCCATTAATACACCCCAAATCTTAAATTTACCAGTGGTGAACATTTTCCTGCAAAAATTACTTCAGGCCAGCATTTGATGTCAACTTCTGGTCAGAAATTGGGTTTTGCATTGATGTGTCATATTAAGGAGAAGAAGAGAAAACAGATCTGCGCAGCTGTTTCTAACCCCATGAAATGCCCCAAAAGATAGGGTGCACTACAAATGCAACTTCCCTTCTCCTGTACCTTTAAATATTGCCACTGAGGAAAAGTCTCACCCAGATGCATCCAGACTTTCCCAGCTGACCCTGTCCTTACAGTGACGCAGTGAAAACTTCCAAGGCAAAGCCCCACGTTCTCCCTCTGCTCATTGCTGCCACTGACACAGCCACTCCTGGCTTTCATGTTCTTTGAAAAGTCACTCTGGACTCCCATAAGTTTGAACCATCTTACTAAGAAAATATCCGCATAATTTCAGACTATTTCAAACTAACTCAGAAGCATTGTCCAGTTTCTGTTGGCTTTTTCAAGTGAATATCCTATCAAGAGTTAATCGATAACATGACCTAGGCCTTTGTCCTTTATTTATTTTCAACTTTATTTTCAAGAGTTAAGCTCAAAATACTTTTATGTAAAGCATCCTCCATGCATAAGCTGTTAAAAAAAAAAAAAATCAGTTCCTCACTTGGCTCTTAAAACATTACACACACGTGTAAAGTGAAAGATATCAGAGCAAATACTCAAGTTTCTAACCTTGGAAAAACTAGTAGAGCACTTCTGCAGTACAGTGTGGAAAACAGTTCATGTATTTATCCCTAACGAATTGGCCAAGCAATGTCACTTGCACAAATAAATAATGGACAATTTTAGATGGCTACCAAATCAAATGGCTACCAAATTAATAATTCCCCAAATTATTAATTCAGCTCCACAGAAAACCAGCGTCCTCGTGGCTGTGAGGATAAATAAATATTTTGTGACAAAGATTGGGCATCTTGTCCATCTTGAGAAGAATGTAATGCCTTTCACAGTCTTTCAAAAAAGACATATCTCCCATTTAAAATCATACATGTGACAGAATACCAAGGTAGATACACAAAAAGAAGAATAATTATCTTCATAAGGTCTAAGTAGACAGCAAAGTTTAACAGATGAGAGCTCAGTTGTAATACAGATGTCTGAGTTCATTTTAATTGAAGTGCAAGTGAGCAGATATGTCTCAAGTGCAATTTTTAATAGAAAAAAACCAAACTTGATAGCTTCACATAATATCTATTTACTGCTGGTCACAGGTTGCACAGGTAGGGGGGATTCACCAGTTATTAAGTTGCCACATAAAGCTTTTAGATTACCTGTATTTAAGATCAACAGACAACTTGATAGAGAAAAACATTTACAGTTTCACTGAAATAGTGATATTTGCACTAAGCATACAAACCAAGTATTTCTGTTGGTTTGCTCTAAACTATCAGATAGGGGAAAACAGAAAAGAAACCGAAGTAGATTGT
The DNA here is from genome assembly GCF_015227805.2 of Hirundo rustica. Lineage (NCBI taxonomy): Eukaryota > Metazoa > Chordata > Aves > Passeriformes > Hirundinidae > Hirundo > Hirundo rustica. Next base: position 4,123,161 of record NC_053464.1, on the reverse strand, counting down.
CATGGTAAAAGTTTATTAATGTTTTTCAAAAACAAACAACTACTTATTCCTTTACTGGTTTAAAACCAGAACCGTGTTATATTTGCTTTGCAGGTGATGTCAACTCAGTTCTCTCTGCTTGGATAATTTTGAGATAAAGTAGCATTGTTTCTAAAGAAATACTTAACCAAATGCATAAAATAAGAGATCATATCCAAATTAAGAATAAGATTATCCGACTCTCTAGGAATTCAGAATAACTAAAATGCCAACCAGCAATCAAAAGAAGCAACAAGCACAGAATTTTGAACTTGCCACAATTTTCATCACAAATTCAACAGACTTTTCAACCTATTATATAATTGTGATTAGTACAGGCAGGATGATTCTGAACTGACAATAGGATTAAGGAGATGAGAGAGCCACACTTTAAAAAAAAAATACTTTCAGTGTGGCAGTTAATCCACTTAAAGAGTTAAAAATTATCCGCTAGATATAGCGCTTTGTAAAGTGCATTAGCAATCACTTCTCATCTTTCTCTCACATGGAATAGACGCAATTGAATTCCCTGTTTTAAAGTATTCATTAGAGTTGCACAGCTTCTTAAACCTTAAAGCAGTGCCATGCTATAGATGTGTTTGCATAATGATACTGCAATATCTCACTGAGGAAGGTTATCAGAGCACCCAGCCTCATCTTTAAGTTATCCTTCACCAGCTCCTTGTGTGGCCATGTTGACCTCTCACCTGAATTCCCATTTTTCCTTTCAAAAGCCCTATCTTTAACATACAAATTGCTCTTTGACAAACTCAAAACAACAAATCCAGAACAAAACACAGGAGTGCATTTTGTATGTAACCACTAAGTGCACGAGTCACGTTGGATCATTAAAGCTGATCTATAAATGCCATTCCCAAAACAGATCCAGGATACAGAACTACCAAGAACGTACATTTTAGTTATGGCATGCAAATTACTGAAATTTAAATACATCATATTTATCTGATGCAAATTTTAATTGCAGACATATGAAACCCTCCCACATACATGGCTAATCTAGGGCGCATGCAAGAATCTGTCATTATGCACTCCTAAGCTGGAAGTCAGAAATGGTTTATACTACACTACAGGAGGGGAAAAAACCCTACAGAAGGGTTCATACCCTGAAAATATTGGAGCTCTCTTCTTTCAGCAGTAACAGAAAAACAAATTTCCTCAAATAAAAATAACCTTTAAATATATTTCATCTATCCTTTAGGAACAAAAAGAAATACAGTACAACATCTTTCAGGCATTTGTGAATGCAGGAATAAAGTTAGAGACTTTCAGGGAAGTCAATATGCACAGAAACTGTTGTAGTGCAAGTTGGAAGAAATGCCCCTATTTCTTACAGCAGGGACAAGAATATTTTTTCCTCCTGGAGTTTCAACAGAAGTAACAGAATAAACAGGATTAATCATTTTTGCACGATAACATATTTCTGTCTTGGCTCTACATACTTACTAGATGACTCTGTAATGGTGGATTCAGTTATAAAATAGAGTAGGATACAAAGATGATTCCAAAATACTAGTTTAAAAAAAATGTGCTATTATCCAGTTATTTCACATTATAGCAGAGAGGGAGTACCAAACATTAAATAATTTAGGAAGACAGAGTGGGAGGAAATACTTTAAAAAAATCCTCTATGCAAAAATTAAATTAATTTAAAAAAAAAATTGAAAATTGAGTAGAAATTGGCATTGTTTTGCTGATACCCACACACTGTTTTCAAACCCAGTCCAATATACTTCAGCGATAGAAATATTCTGCACAGATATATCTTTATAAATCATCATTTTCCCTGTGAACTAAAAATCAGCTTGGCTTTAACCAGCAGCATGTTTTAACACAGACTTAAAATTCCTGTCTTCAAAGAAGGCTTAAACAAAAATGCCATTGGGCACATTTACATTAGAAGTATAATTTATGCCTGCAAGTGAATAAAGAGCAGCCCTTTATGGCTGAAACTCTGCTACAGCATCCACGAGAAACGCAGGCACAGTACTGTGTTAAATATCTGTAATCATCACCAACAGAGGCACTGCAAAAAAATAAAATAAAATAAAAAAATAAACCAACACCGAAATACCAAAAGCTCTGCGAAGGCTCGACGCTCCGTTAAAACATAATTTCTACTCACTCTCACATTCTTAAGTGCAGGCACAACACTCGCTCCACACGGTGGGAGACATTTATACAGTCTATTCACACAAAAAAAATACCTCCTCGACTGCAAATCCCCCAAACGACGCTGACAAAGCAAGCACTGCGAGGAAAAGGAAAAGTTAAGCAAACTTACCTGCTGTAAGTACATAAAAGTCAAGGCACAGGAGAGCTGGGGACACATGCCCACGTTCGGCAGTGCCACGCAGGTTGCACCCGTAAGGGGATGCTGCATGGTGTTGCTCTGAAGTCTACGTAGAACAAGTGAGGGGGCTTGCATGCAAGCACGTTTGCCCTATCTTGTCACTACGGGTTGGTTGGGGGGTTTTTTCGGTTTGGTGGGGTTTTTTTTCCCCCTCCCTTTTGATTATTTAAATAAGAAACGGTGTTTCTCAAATGCCTTTCCTCTCCCCAGCGCTAAGCCCCTACATTCGTTTGTCAGCTAAGGCAACTTGGTAGGCTGAAACTACGGATTTTTAACAGAGAGGAAAAAAAAAAAAGAAGACACAGCCTGCAGCCTATTGATGAGCAAATGGAACTTCCTCAATGACAGAGAGCTGAAGCTTGTCTCACAACAGTAGCTGCTGACTAGGGGAGAGAGAGAGAGAGAGAGAGACTCAGTCGGCTGGTGCTGATGCTGCACAGCTTCTCATTTGTCAAATGGGTCCTAGGGCAGGGTCTTTACCACTCACCAAAATTCAAATACTGCATTTTAAAAATCCCTGGAGAGGATAGGAAAGGAGAGAAAGTGAGCGTGCTCCATCGCAGGCATCCGTGAGATCTGGGCAATTAGTGTCATTGCCCAGCTGGGACTGAATGCCTGTTATGATTCTGCACGCACACAGACACACTCACACACTTCCCCCCTCCCAGGACACCTGACTGAAAAAGGGCTTTCCCCTTCTAAGAACACGAGTATGAAGCACAAAGTAGGAAAGGGAAAGAATCTTGGCTAGTCAAGAGGATTCCAGCAAATACACAGCACTATCAGCAAGTGAGCTTTTTTAAAACACAAATCAATTTTATATCTACATTTCATTTGCTATCCAGCTTCCCAGAGAAGCCTATATAAAAGCATTACAGAGAAACTGTGCAGGAGCTGTGTAACCACTGCAGCAGAAACACTGGGAATGAAACAGAATTCTATGGCATACTGTGTCTACTTCACTGGGGGAGGGGGAGCACACTTGGATAAAGACTGGATCTTAAAATTGGTCTAAAGCCCATCTCATCTAAAATTACAAATTTATTTGACAGCTAGTCAATCTATTATCAAGGACTGCCCTATCAGGTTACATGGAAAAATTACATTTGCAATTTTCGGAATTTAATGTTTACTTTCTACTTTGAGAACGATACCTCAAAATTAGTATTCCGCTCTGGCCAGCTTTTTATTCACCCCCCCACCTTTATTTTATGGAGTAATAATTATTCATTAGTAGATCTAGTTAGTCTTTATGTAATAAAGTAGGATGTGACCTGCAAATCAAATAATTTATACTACAGCTTGTCCTTGAGGTCCTATATTACAGGTCTTTTTTTCTTTTTCCTGAGATACAACGCAAGTATAACAGAAGATATTACTATTTTTAATTAGAATTTGACAAATGAATTAAATATTAATTGTTCAGGAAAGAAGGTCAAACCTCAAAGAACTACCTGAGGTTTTGAAGGGGTTCCTTCTTTTAAAGGGACTCTGAAGAAGATTTGAAAATCACCTATTTTAAAGGATACATAATTCCTACAAAAATACATCTGAGACCAAGAGTTTGATGCTAACAAAAAATAAGCAAATAACCCACAAACAAGAAAAGTCTATTTCATCAACAGCACAACGGGTTTGATAAAAGATCTACCCTTAAAAACAAATAATGGTCCCCGCTTAACTGAAAACAGAACCAAAACACGTCACTGCAACTCAGGTGCTACACCAAAAAAAATTATTTCTTTTTCATTCACGTGTGCACACATACCTGCACCCACACAAGCCTCAGAGTCGTCTTCATGCAAAACTGAACATTTTCCAGCAGAATCAGTTATTACATCATTTCCTTTCTCAAAAGCAGTCAATGCAACAAAACCAATTTACTCACAACTCAGTAATCAACACCAAAACAATCATGCACAAACTTACAATAAAGGAATTGGGCTGGGCTTAGGAAACACCCATGCTGTTGCAGTTTTTCATGGACTCATCTACTAGAACAGCCCAGATTATTTAATCACAAAAAAAAACCAAAAAAAAAAACCAAAAAACCCAAACAAAAACCCCAAACCACCAACCAAAAAATCCCTCATGTCACAGAGCAAGAGAGGAGGAGGAGAAATGAACCTTCTCTGTGCCCTTTCTCCTTTTTTCATCCTTTCTCCGTGCTTTAAGCAGTCTCCTGCTCTGACAGGAGTATGTCATGCCTTTCTTCATTCTTTTTATTTTTTTTCTAGCCCAGAAAGGCTGATATTCTGCAAATGCCCTGAGCTGAGAGAAGTTTCCCCTCAGTTCAGTTTCATATGAAATACCATAAATAATACATGGCACTTTAATGAGACCTTATCAGCATGTTTAATGAAAAACAAATACGTTATGTAAGGTAACCAACTGCTTCTACATTATGTCAAAATCAAAGGCAGCATGCTTCCTGGCCAAACAGTTTGGAACTATATAAGTCTACCTAATTTCCCAAAGTGAGCTTCTGGAACATGGTGATGGTCAAGCAAAGCTTCTTCTGCCTATTGCACTATTTCACAGCTAAAAGGACATCCATAAAACAGATTAAATTCTTAAAAGCAGTGTGTTGAACAATTACTTCAAGAGAATTTAGCCCTGTCAATGTAGCTAACAGTCACTGTAAAAGTGAATTTCTCATCGGCCTTCTATCCTTAATTTTCACCCAATTTGAAGTCAGAAAAACATGACCAACAAATACTATGGATTCCTGACATTTACATAATTACATTATTAAAACAAGAACAGCAATATCTTAACTATCCAAATTATGTATACACAGGGAAACAACAAACATACATAATTCAGTAGTGTAAGAGACCTAAAAAACCTCCACAATTCTTTAACCTGATATATGCTCCTTCAAGAGATGCAGGGGAAAGTCATTACCAATTTTCATCCCTTCCAAGGATAACTTGTCATTATGTCTAAAAAGAAAAAAGGTAACAAAGTGTGTTTTATTTTTATAAATATAAAATCAATGTCTCTTCTTTAAAGCCATTTCCTTGTTTGCACATGCTTTTGTCCCTAACCCGGCCCATTAATCACCCCCACAGCCCCAGTTATGGCTATATATACCCTAAGTGCCAGCACAGCTGTGCCAAAGGGACACGAATGCCTGGGCACAGCCTGACCTTCCCTGCCCCAGCGCGGGGACAGCGTCCCTGGAACAGCACCAGGCACTTCCACACAACAGCACAGACCCCAGCCACAGCTCATCTGCAAATTATTGGCAGCTCCATTTTCCCTTCATTCTGCCACATCCAGAGTGCGCAGCTGCAAAGGCCACTCCACCTTCAGCACATGGCATTTCCCACCAGCCTTCTGCCCTCTTGGGCCAGGAACTGAACTCACCCCACACTCAGCTGCTGATGTTATCAAGTACCTATCAATTAACAACAATAATCAAAAAAAAAAAGAAAAAGAGGCCAACCATCTACACTGCCCACATCAGCCTCTGTGGGAGTTCCTAGAAACATTCTAGGAGATAAAACCTTCTCCCACACTAATAATGGATCCATGGGAGATGTAATGCCTGCTACACCACCGTGAGAGGCACCGCTCCCTCCTCCAGCCTCTCTGGGATGGTCACGTCATGGCTCAGGCAGAGAACTCGCATACAGGCACCTTCTCCCCACATCCACCGAGAACAACATTTGAAAAATGCCACCAGCAAAGCCTGGATCCATCTTGAACATACAAATAAGTACACGAAAGCAGAGAAGCTCCGACACAAAGCAAAAAGGACCAACAGCACTTCTCACACAGCTGACTTACAAATCCAAACACACTTATATTTGCAGTGCACCTGTTTATTTAACCTAACACGTTCTATCTAAAACCAACCACTCAGTTTGTTGTGGACTGGGAGTCAACTTCAAATTTTGCCATTTCCAGACCTTTGACCTAGAAGTTAACCTTTGTAATTACCACAACAGACTGTCTAACACTCAAACCATGTCCATCAAGTAAAGGAAGTCTCTGAAACACAGCACCTGCACCACCACACACCATCTTACACCTCTAGCTCCTCTCAGTTGTAGCTTACATTAAGTAGTTCACACGGGGAGGAGGCATGCAGTATTCCAAGCATTGTATGCCGCCAGACATCAAGAAAAAATAAATCATGACTGCATATTAAATGCTCCATGGGAAGAAGGTAGTTTCTTCTCAACTTTATATAAAGCGGTACAAAAATAATTCAGGCAAGTGGCATAGAATCTAATAGTAGAGCAGTCCTTTCTCTAAACCTTCCTTATCTAACACCACATGAAAAAATATCTCCCAGGACTTGAAACCAGGAAAAGCAGCATATTAGACAACTGAACGCAACAGTTACATATTTTGATAAATTACTAACAATTATCAATATCTCTGCCTGTATTTCACATAGTATTCTATTTTCTGCAGATATAACATCTTTTAAAAATAAAGCGGGGAAATAGAACTGATTTTTTAAATATTCCGTATTTTCAAAAAATATTAAACAGAAGGGCTTCCCTGTGTTCCTATAAACTAAAAGTCAACATCTCATCCTTCCAGTGGCATTTTCTTGTCATGACTATCCCTATTTCTAATATCAGGTTTCTGTAAAGATTGCTCTCCTTTAGCAGGTTTTTGCACAAAGATCATGACATGACAGAGGCTCATGCTTACCTCAGGCAAGTAAGAATCACTAATTAAGCACGGTGTTACATCCATTGACTTCTCCAGTACTTCATACCCAACCTCTCCAAAGCCTCTGTAGCACAGAGTTAACCTCTTCAGCACCACTCAAACACACGTTTCACAAGCATTCAGCACTAACTCTACATTTTTCACAACAGAAGCAGCCGGGAGCCCTTATTTCCACCAATGTGCTCGAGGAGGCGAAGGCAACAAAATAAATAAATTAAAAATAAATAAATAAATGAACAAAATGTTCAGCCTTTAGAGAGTGAGGGGCAGATCGGAGCAGGACGCGTGCGTTCCTTGGCAGGGGTGATCTCCCTGCTTTGGGGACACTCCGGAGGGAGCCGGGGGGCTGCAAACGCGGCCGGTTCAACCCGGGGGCGGTTCGGGTTCGCCCCGCGTGCGGAGCGCGGCCGGGAGCGCTCCCGCTCCGCCGTTCCGGGCGCTCCATCTAGCGGAGACACGGCTCGTACCGGGGAACGGGCTCTGCCGGGAGACACGGCTCGTACCGGGGAACGGGCTCTGCCGGGAGACACGGCTCACCCCGGGGAACGGGCTCTGCCGGGAGACACGGCTCACCCCGGGGAACGGGCTCTGCCGGGAGACACGGCTCGTACCGGGGAACGGGGCTCTGCCGGGAGACACGGCTCACCCCGGGGAACGGGCTCTGCCGGGAGACACGGCTCACCCCGGGGAACGGGGCTCTGCCGGGAGACACGGCTCACCCCGGGGAACGGGGCTCTGCCGGGAGACACGGCTCGTACCGGGGAACGGGGCTCTGCCGGGAGACACGGCTCGTACCGGGGAACGGGGCTCTGCCGGGAGACACGGCTCACCCCGGGGAACGGGGCTCTGCCGGGAGACACGGCTCACCCCGGGGAACGGGCTCTGCCGGGAGACACGGCTCACCCCGGGGAACGGGGCTCCTACCCCGGGAGGGGGACACGGCTCTCACCCCGGGGAACGGGGCTCCTGCCCCGGGAGGGGGACACGGCTCACCCCGGGGAACGGGGCTTCTGCCCCGGGAGGGGGACACGGCTCACCCCGGGGAACGGGGCTCCTGCCCCGGGAGGGGGACACGGCTCCTGCCCCGGCCCGGGGAGGGGGGGACGGACACACGGCCGGCGTTCCCCGCGGACACCGCTGCCCCCGGCCCCAGCCGCGCGATGCCGAGCGCCCTAAGCTCCTTCGGGATCGCCATCGCCCCTGCTCTCCTCCCCTCTCTCCCGTCCGCTTTTTGTGCTCCAGCCGCACCGAGACTCGGTGGGCGGACACGGGAAAGGCGGCGGGGCCGATGCCTGAAGGAGCAAAAGGTCCGGGATGCGCTGCTCGGCCGGGGACACAGGGAGCACGGCCAGGGAGAAGGAGCGCTGGGCACAGCAGGGGCAATGAGCGCAGCGGCACTGGTTTAGGAAAGTTTGGGATGATGTGCCATTCTGTGGTCAGGGGGAAAAAACAAACAATAGGGACACAGACAGACCCAAGAAGATGAAATGGAAATTGGTGCAGCAAAAAATTCCCCTGTGAATCCCACTCTCACCTGCTTTAGCACAAAGGTAATGCAGGCACTCGGACATTTCATTTAGAGAACACAGGGTGCTCACACCCCTCACGCGTTACCGTCACAACACCAAATCAACTTTTACAAAACAGGGCACCTGGAGCCATCCTTGAGGTTTGACACGTTGGTACAAGCCTGCATCACCAAGGGACCCCTTCAACACAGGTGTCCAGCTTAATAATTAGCATTTAAGTTATTCTTTATATCACAGTCTCAGAAAGACGACAAGCGTGCCACATGTAGTCTTGCCCTATAAGGCTTTTCCACAATTCCAGATGAGAAGACGTGACAGTATCACCCTTAGAAAATTAACTCAGCTCAGGATTTATAAATTTAAAAACTCAGGATCTTTTTTGAAAGTAACCTAAAAAATTAAGGAATGTTAACCACGGAAAACTGGGTACACCTTGTTAAGCTCCAGTCCATAGAATAGGAGGGCTACAAACACACAGAAAAGAAGTGTACAGCTGAACCTGAAGTGACAAAGGCCACTTTTCCCTGCTGTCACTTGTGGCAGTTTGTCAAGTATCAGACAGGAGAAAGAGAGAGAATTCAACAGTAAACACATACTGTGCACGTCTCACTTAAATTTGTTTTTATACAAAATTGTTTTTTCTTATTTTATATAGACACAAGTTACTTGCAATAATACACGCTCTATTTTGTTCACATACACAATACTTAGTTTAAACTAAAATTTTCACACAAATTCATTAATCCACAGAGGTTTGCCCCATTTATTTTGTTAGGTTTTTTTTCTCCTCCATAATTGGTACCACCACATCTCACACTTTGCTGCTTTATAAATTCACGAGGAAAGAATTTAACTTTGAGGACAAAATAAGCTGCAGGAGCACATAACTTTAGAGCTTGTTTCCATGTAACAGCAGTAAAAGTTAAAGTAACTGAAGTATCATCAAATGTAATTGTAAGAATACATAGCAGGGCAGCATAAACTTGATCAAGAAGGTCTTTTATGAAATATCATTAATCTCTTAAAAATTAAAAGGATGTCAAATCTCAGAAGGAGAATAACTGATAGATTAATTATGCTATTATGTAAAGGTTGCCTTTTCTTTTCTGTAGGAATTAAATTTACTGGACATCAGCACACTTTCCTTCTACAGTGAAACCACTTCTTTCATTACTCTGTCCACATCTATAACCCCTCATATATTCTGGATCTAAGTCCACCACCACACTTAGTCCTCAATGCTGCTCTCATTTTTCTCTATAACAGAGAGATATTAACATGCTCATGTACTGAACCAAGGAACTCTCCCTGGCTCCACTTCCCCTGTCCTTTGCTTGCTGTCCACTCCAGAGTATGGGATCAATGAAGGATTCCTCTGCAGCTCCCTCGAGGCCTTTGTTTATCATCATCTACCAGCAAAACTCAAAATATTCCTCATCATTTTGGCCCTACCCCATATCACAGGCTAAGTCACTTCCAAATTTTCCTCAGTGACTCCTCCAATCTCCAGTGCTTTCTTTTGGCTTTCAATCTGAATTTTAACTAAAACTTCAAATTCTTATGACCAAGCCTGACAGGTTCTAATTAAATACCCAGCTTCACCCGAAGAGATAAAGATCTGACTCAGGAGAACAAAAATTGAGGAGTTTGTAGCTTTAAGCTTCAGTTTATACTGAAGCACTACCAAGGCTTTCCAAGGCAGGCACCTACACAGTCTCCAAAAGCCCATTCCAGAAGAAAGATATCTGATGCCATGACCCAATATCACTCCTGTGCCAGAATCTGGAAGGAAAAGGTTGTTTTGTTTTTAATTTAATAATTTTGGCTCTCTAACCCTTGCAAAATGACGAGCTCAGGCATGGAAGGAGTTTTGCATATGAAATTGGTACAAAGCTGCCCCTGAAGGGTTGTTTAGTTTGAGACAGGACAGGAGTACCGTGTGAGAAAGTCCAGTATTATACACAGAGTCAATATTGGCTCCTTTCTTTTTCTTCTGGTTTATCCACCAATTTTGAACGAAGCAGTTGCTTTTTTCCTAACTGCATTTTCCCCTCAATCCTCCAGGGATGCTGTCCTTTCCATATTACATTTTCAGTTGTTTCATTAGTGTAACCTCTTTCTGTTCATGAGACCAGCATCAGCTCCCCTCCTCTCTTCACACTCTAATTGGTCTTTTTTTTTCATCTTTTCCTACCTCAATTGATAAGGTGTCACACTCCACACCACTGAGCCTTTTTTTCCCCTCAGCTACTAACTAGAGTCTGAAAATTCATCTAGAATATTTTCTCAAAGCTGTTTGCTTTCATCAACACTAATCAGCTCTCCGTTGTTGAGGTGGCCGTCCCTCTCCTCCTACCCGTCATTCCTTCCTCTCTAACCTTCCTTAATGCAATGAAATTCACACTGGAAAGGCTGAATTCACTCTCCTGTTCCCCTCTGCTGCTTTTTGGTGCTATGGCAGCATAAAGTTCAAGTTTCTCATCCTCTAGGATTCAGACCATCTAAGACTCAGCACTAAAATCTACCCCTGTTGGACAATTACACACAGATTACCTGACATTCCTCAGTTTCTCTAAGAGCCCTCTCAGTATTCTATGCCACAAACCTCTGCTCAGACTCCTCCATTTCACTCTGGATGGGACCTTCACCTCCCCAGCAAAGGGATTTCCAGGAAACAAAGCTCAGCACACACTGCCTGTGCATGGCAGAATGCACAAAGTGCTGAGTGTTTTGTACCAGAAACAGGCTGGACACACTGGAGAGAAGCAGGTTTGCTGCAGGTGTTCCTCAGCCCCAGCACAACGAGCAGCACTTGCACGCTGGCCAACTTCCTTCTGACTACCAAGAATCTCCCAGTCATGACAGGCACAAAAACCCTCACAAAAAAACCCATTTGGGACGGACTTAACTCTCCAACCTAATAGTTTGTAGCTTCACCCACCAAACCAAACTTCTCTTCTGGGAAAGGCTTCTGCAGGGACATCCCAGGAGCACAAAAGGAGCAGAAACATTTCCCATATTAAACCAAACAGGTAAGTTAAAGCCAGCAAGGGAAAGTATGCGCCCTCCTTTTCAGCCAGAGCCTGGAAACATTTCTACAAATAATAAACCTCCAAAACTAATGGTCAAATTCTACTCAAAAATGCAGAAAAAGTACATCAAACACATAAAATTATTCATTAGCAAATACTGTATTTAAATTAAGGGACAGAGAACTGACAAGCTTCCACTAACATGTTATTGAAGTGGTTGTTCAAAGCAATACAAAACCAAGACTTTAAAAGCAACTTACTTCCCCTAAAGCTCAGGAAAATATATCTATACCTATAAAACACCTGTATTAAATAAAGAGCACAATTCTGTACCAGTCCTGTGCATTATTACAGAGACAAAGCCAGCACTTAAAAGTAAATTACAAAATTATTCCCATCAAAAGCTCACATACCTGTGGTTCCTCTCAGCACAATGCCAGTTCCAGCTCTCCCCAAACCTCTTCTCAGTCTGACCCACCAGGCTGCCCCAGCAGTGGCCCCAGGGCTCCTCCCGCCACAGGTGCAAGTCGTGCTGGAGATCGCTGTGCTGCAGGACACTCATTGGGATCAGCTGGGAGCCTCAGCCCGGCCACCCAACAGCCATCAGGTGCCACACCAGGTGCCACCATCAGGCCTCAGTCAGCACAAGCCGCCCCACCTACACAGGAGGGGTTCCACCTCTAATGGCACATCTCATTTAGTGCCTTCCTCTTATTGAAAGGGAACCCCAAAGCCACAGACCTTCCCTCCCTGTGCACATAAAACCTTTCCTGCTCCAGGGACAATCTCCACCCTTATTAAGGTGCAGCACAGATCTCACTGGATCAGCAACATTATGTGCATAGATGTCGTTCTACCATTGGATCTTGAATTTTTACTCGAAGCCAGTATGATTGGTACAAAAACTGCATTCCCTAATTCTGATAAGACACATTTCTGGGAGCATTACAATCTCACCTATCAACAAAAAGCAAAAACATCAAATCTTGGAACTGTCATCACTGGAAGAATAGTTAAGAGCAAAATTAAATGCAAAGGGTCACCAGTAATCTCCAGACAGGGCAACTTCAGGATCCCACAGATAAAAAAAATAGCACAAAAGCAAATGCCAGCCTAACTAAAACCAGCAGCTAGACTATGAACAACAAACAGTAAAATATCTGTAGCATTGTTTCACCTCCATTTACCATGAGCCAAAGTGGCTGGAACTGGTGGAAGTCTGAGCATTGGGTGAGGGCAGCCCTGGGCTCTCTGAACTCAAAACACCTGCAGTGCTGCAGGAATTTAGGGATGCATTCTAAATTAAATTGCATTGTAATTTTATCACTGTATCAATTTTTATCATTTACTACAATAAAATAATACTAAAAGAAGGGCATCTGTGGGACTGGATAATCACACCTGATATACACCACTAAACCTCAAAAAAATTCTCTTGACTTAAAGTTAAGGTGTGCTTCCATATGCTTCTCATTCTTAAGTATTTCAGCACCTAGTGCTGAAAAGTCAATATGATTTTCAAGACTGAAATAACATGGAAAGAAATACATTTGAAACAAGCAAACTTTAACAATCTTATTTACCGAAATCTTGCCAAAGTAATTCAGTTGCCATAAAATACTTAGTCAAGGAGCTAGACAGCCTTGCTGCATAATTCATCAGTCATTTTAATCCTGTTGATGAGTATCAGGCTCTCAACAGAAATGCTTTTAAAGAGTGCTTAAGAAAAATCATTGTTAGTTAGGGAATTATGAGATGTATTACTAACAGATAAAACAATCCAGCAAAACCCACCCTATGGCCTCTGGAATGGCAAATGATATTCATATAGAGAACACTTGTACCCCTGAAGTCACAGACACACTGCAAATGCTAATACTTTACACAGAAATCTGAGTTAATAGGCTCTCCCCAGCATTTACCTTCACTGAAAAATATGACATAAAAAAAATTTGCTCACTTCTGAGGTTCTCTAGATCTCAGTTACTTGCAAACTGAAAGCAAAAATTTGATCAACAAAATGGAGTTGTACAGGAGTTGTACAACTCAATTACAGTTGTAATTAGGAGTCCTAATTTCTGGAGAAACTTTTAGTTTTGTACTCTTTTCATATTACCCCCCCCTAAATGATTCTATATCTCAATAATGACAAAAATAAATTACATACTTTACTAAGACTGTGTACTAAATAATAAAGCCTACAAAGCAGCAGAACTAAGTTCACCTGTGTAATTAGAATTTAAACATCCTGGTTTATTCCATCCATGTTTCCCATGCAGAGCTTGACCCTCCCTCGGTCAGCTGAGGATATATATAGGCAAAACAACCCTGAAATGACTGAATCACAAAATAAGAAAGCTTTGGTTCCTTGCTTTCATCCGTTCTTTTTTGTTCTTCAGCATTGATCCTGCTCCAAGAATTGGAATTGTGAGCTGGGACAGAACAATCAGCTGCTCCTGAAGGAGCTGCACACACGGCCCCATCTGCACTGGGATGGGAGAGATGCTAGGAAGAGGCCAAATCGTGAGATTTCAACCTATTCACTTTTGGGAGTTATTTAATAATTGTCAGTCAAATTTGAGCAGGTATTCAGCAGGTATTGAAAGGGCCAAAGTCATGTTCATGTAAAAAAGTTCCATTTTCTCTGGTGACCTATCAAAGACTGCTAGAATCTCTTGAGAACACTGCCTTTCATGCATTTTGGGAAGAAAGTACAAGCAAACAGCCTAAAACTCAAGCATTTATTTCCAAATAGTTTAAACGTATCAATTTAGCCTTGAGGCTGAATCTCCCGTCTCTGGACACTGCCTAACAAAGAGGCGACACAGAGGCTGTCCCCACTCTGTGCCCATCTCACCCGCCCAGCCCTGGGGCTCAGGAGCTGATGCCCCTCCCTTGCCAGTGCCCATCACACCTCACTCGTGCCCAAATGGGATTTACTTGGCTTTGAGAGCCACACCAGCCATCATCTCATCTTCCTTACACAATATTTTTGGTGCTGTCACTGCCCTGAATCGATGCTGCCTTCTGCATCCCCTGAGTCAAACTAAACCCAGCTTTCTCATGGGATTTTAATTTATGTGCCAGTAACTGGACACAGCAGAAGAAGAAAAAACAGGAGTTTAAATCTAGGAATTTCTGGGTTTCAGAACAAGAAAAATTCAAATACTCAACCTTACACAATTTCTACGTAGCTTTATTGTTAAATAATGACTATGTGACTTTCTGAAAGTTTACAAACACGTGTTTCCTACTGGCAGTGAGGAAGTGCAATGCAGGGAATAATGCGCTTTTGTGGGGGATTAATATTTTAATTTATTATTGTCTTTATCTGTTGTTATTGTAAATGTAGTATTTGCTAATAGAATTTAAATAACTGAGAGACACCATCTGAAAAATGAAAATTACAGATATATTTAATACAACGAATTTACTGATCCCAAGTAATCAAATGCTTGATTGGTTCAGTGCCAACCTCACAAAAAAAAAAAAAAAAAAAAAAAAAAAAAAAAAAAAAAAAAAAGCTGATATGCACTCTGCAAACTTTCTTCACTGGAAGTTTAAAAAATGAAATAGCACAAACATATTTTAGCAGGGTTTTCACACTTGCTACAATACAGACAGTTGTAGGGGGGACTGGAGGGGGATGAGGTCAGTGACAGGAAGGAAAATGTGATGACCTAATTCCCATTCTGCTGCCAACTCTGACCTTTGGAGTCCATTTCAAATCCAGCTATCGTGTTACCAAAATAATATACTACAGGATGGACACTGTTTTGCTAATATGATATGTAGATTCCTGATGGGAGATTTATCTTTACAACTAAATTGCAGTTATGCCAATTATGATCTATTTTTATGTGCATGTGGCACACTATTTCAGGACAGGCTACAGCTCTTTTTTTTTTTTTTTTTTTTTTTTTTTTTTTTTTCACATACAAAGAGCCTGAAGAAAAAAATGCTTAAAAATTCAAGCTGAATTCCATGTCAGTGCTTGCAACTGGAGTTGATTTTGTATAGCAAATTCCAAATGGTCCAATCTTCCATTAATAGATTCTTAATAGATTCATTTGATTAATGATAAAGTGTCAAAATCTTAAAAAAATTTTGAAGACGGTATAAAATGACATTCAGTCAAAAACTACAGCAGCAAGATACATGGACTGAGATTTGATCTTATATTAATATTTAAGAAGAAGCAAAAACATTCCAAATTGCAGCTACGTGACACGAGCCATGTTACCTTCATTGGAAATGTAAATTTTGAAAAAAAAGAGATAATTTATTTTCAAAAGTAAGCTGTGAAATATTAATTCTTGCAACACGTTACTAAAAGCTGGGCCTTCTAACCCTTGATAATGATCATGAGAAGGAAAACAGTGAGACAGGAGACAATCTCACATTAATTGCATGTGGAAATCATGTTTTTTAAACCGCCTAATTCACTGAAAAACTGGAGGGATACAAGGAGCTGAAGAGAGGGCAAAATCCATCAGACTTGCTTAAAATTTGGTTTTAAGTGACTCCTTACAGAGGCATTACAAAAATATCCTTTCTGGGATAAAGGAATAAAGCAGCAGGTGAGCCTGGCTGGAAGCAGCCAGGAGAGCATCACCTGGGCACAGCTCAGGGGCAGCAGCACCAAAATTCCCTCGGTGCTGACCACAGCATCCAGGCCTCTGTGGTGAACAGCTGCTATTTGTTATTGATACTGGCATTCAGAGGCACTGGAGAGAAAAAGGTTTGTTTGTCAATGGCAGCTTCTGATCGTTCTGATCAGGAAGGAAATCACAAGAAAAAACGGCACTCATCTCCAGGTACAAGTGATCTCAAAAATGGGACATCCTTCAATTAACTGTGTAATCTTACTCCTTCCTTTCATCTTCAAGCACTAGAAAGTTTTAAAACACTAGAAAATATGCTAAAAGATAATTTCTTCTTCCACTGAAATGTGTGTTTATATTCCCAAAAATTAACCCACTGATTAGTCATAATTCTCTGAAGTTATGAAATAAACCACAAACATCCTATTTCAAAAAAATAATTGTGAAGAAAAGTATTTCTATACTTCAGGCAGGACCTTGATTGGATATACTGGGAGTAATTACCTCTAAGAAAACATTCTAAGCCTGAACTGATTAGAAAGTGGGAGAATTCTTCACCAGCCAGTACCCACACACTCACTGTCACCTAAGTGTCCCACCTATTGAATTCCCGAAAGAATTCCTCGTGTCAATGAATGTAAAGAGAAAAAGGTTTTGCAAAGGAAGATAACTGACTCTTAAACACAAAAAATTACAGAGGCATTAGAAATTGGGAGGTTATTTTCAGATTCTGCTTAGACGAATAAAATTCAGGAGCAAATTCCTTTGAAATCTATAAATCAGAGAAGTGTGTAAACTAAAATCCAGTTGATAAAGGAAAAATTAAACATGAACTGTACATGGAATGCAAGATTTGCGGAAGAAGCCTGCTACTCTGTTGAGTCTATTTCAAGAGAAACACAAAACCACCTCAGCCTTTTTCTTTCTCCAAGCAGGTGTAAAATGCAGCTCAGCTGCAAACAGTGCAGTTCCGACTCACAAGTGAATTAAGCTTCACAGAATGATAAATAAAACGTTCAGTAATGTGCTTTTGGTGTGACTGAATAAGGCATCTGGATAAAATTGAGAACTATAGGAGAACATTAAATCACTTTAAAAACATGCATGAACTTCAGAATGATGCTGTCATCACATTATTTATATTCTAGACAGACCAAAGAGCTATTATATTTCAGGTCTTTCATGGCAAAACAAAAGCTTTACACAAGTAATATTAAGTATTTAGATGCTTTCATGCAGGATTTATTAGTTCATATTTTTCCCTATCTCTATATTTCTCTCAATTTCAACTGCCTTTTTTTTTTTTTTTTTTTTTTTTGTCATTTTAGCTTTATACTTTTATAGTTTGGTACTTTTGCTTTGTTATCTATTATCTGATGAACAATCTGAATTCACACAGAGCTGGATATGGCTGAGAGAACTTATCCTCCCTAGATCATCAAACTAAACAAAAGCGGGAGCCAAAGAAGAATAGCAGGAAAAAACCCTCAGTTTTTTACTATTTAGACAAAAATGTCTTCGCACATCTTTAATGCTTATCTGAATTAACTGTTATAGAATAGCCAACAGTAGAGGAAGTTATTTCACACATAAACTGTCTTGTGAATGATTTTTTTCCGTACTCTTTGTTTACAAAGACATTTAAACCTTCACCATAAAAATAAATGTGTAAAAGAACGTATTTCATTAGAAATGAACATTGTAAATTAAATGGTCACAAAAAAATTATAATAATTAAATTTTCCTATAATCACCACAATTTGTTGTTTCATCTTAACTTTTCTAACACAGGCTTCACTGAGCTTATCTCCCTGATCAGGGCAGTGCTGCTCTTTCTGGCTTTCCTGTGATTGGGATTTTTTACAGCATTAGCCCAAAAGTGCTGTTGCTAGGCTTTACTGCATCTACCAAGGCAGAAACACTTTTCATACTTATTCAGCTTGAAATTTTCCACTTGTCCCTAACTTTTGCTCCCTTGTTCTGCCAACTATTCTGAGTATAGCCGTCAAAACTTTTGCATAGTAACCTTTTTTAATTTGCTTCAGAGCAGCTAAACATACCAAGCCATCAAAATGTCAGAGAACCAACAGCTCCAGCTCAAACCATTCTCATTTCAGGATGATCTTTGTACCAATTTGACAAACGTTTGCCTTTTAACCGCATTTGTTGATGTAGCATAAACCTACAGTTAAGTAGGATTTTGTGTTCTGCTTAAGCAAAACAAACAAAAAAAGCTTGTCATCAACTAAACATCATCAACTAAACAGCAAAGCAATATGATTTAAAGCATATTTGTAGGTAAACAAATATAAATTCCATTGTAAGGTTTGCATAACCAAGATTGATTCAACATACAGGAGAAATGAAATGTTTCGGGTGTGGCTGTTCCCGGGTGGTATCAGGGGTTCTCTGGCACCAAGGCACAGGGGAATGGGGTTTGCTGGTGGCTGTCACACACCTTGAGTAGGACTTCAGGTGATGCTCAGGCATTTCACAAGCTGTTGGTTCTGATCATCTTAAAGGGTTTTGATGACCAAGCACTAAGTACAGATGGAACACCACAACCCCAAGACCGTCCAGGAAAGCTGGACTGTTTTCTTTGGACCAGATTTCACAGAACTCCTCAAAAAGAGCTCTTAATCTTCTGACCCAAAAGAACTTTGAGAATTCCTCTCCTTGAGAAGCGGGAAATGAGGTGCTCAAAATGTTCCAGTGAGACAGAAGATAGAACTGAATTAACTCCTATTCCAAAGTGTGATAATAGGGTAGATCAAAAAGATAAAGACTAAAACCAGCAAAGATTATACACCACCATCTCATAATAGGTGTAAAAATGCACATATATTGATTCAATAGATGATTATTCAAGCATACAGTAATTAATCTTTATTGTGATAGAAGCAACAGAGAGGAAAAGACAAAATCTGAAGCTACTTTAGACTTATCCTATCAAATCCTTTCAGGACACATCAAAGATTTTGTGTTCAGTCTGTTGGTTCAAATACTCTCATGGTGAATTACATTTGAGGAGTCTCATCCCTTTGAAACAAGGTAAGTTTTCCAACCCTTGCTATATATTAATTACACCTTATGTATTTTCATAACTAGCCAGCTATAGGAAAATTACCTTACTAGTTTTTACAATAAATGCCAAATCCTTTACTGGAGAAACCACCCACATGTAAAAGCCGTGAACACAAATGCTGACAATCAGTCTGACATCCAATCTGTTTCCAGCCTACAGCCACAGAAATAGAGCACTGCACATTCCAAAAAAAGACCATGAACATTTTTGCCAGTTTAAAGTACATTAAAACTTCTTTTATTACTCAGAAGCTTTGCCCCGGCTTGGTTCATCCTTCCTCCAACTCATTCACATGTACAATTAAAAGATAATCACTTTAAGTTTTCGTACTGGGGGTTCAAAAGGATGATAAGGCAGCAGACTGTCTTCTACTGAAATTCCAGGCATTGAGTAATAATTTTCTTTAATAGCCATAAGTGTAATTTGAGTACATCAATGACAGCAATTGAGCCATATGAATTATGTGTTGATTTCCAAATAATCAGTAATAAAACAATTGTAGGATATTGTATCTCTCTGATAAGAGAGAAATGAAAAGCAAAAGGAAAGGCAAAAAATTTAAACAACATGAATATTATAAAGCATGAATATTGTAATGCGCCAATGTCTATGAGAATTCAAAATATCTTTGTGATACAGCATATAAAAAGGGGTTTAATGAAACAGTAATAAGATGTTTGAATAATTTGTCCTATGAACTGCAAATCACAAAACACCAGGAAGATTTATTACTCACAGAATACAGGAGCATTCTGGGAGTGATAAATTCCCAAAGGGGTTGGGAGAAGAAAAAAAAAACCCTTAAAATCAGATTTTAACCATTACTCAAAGCAATACAAACCCAAAAACTAGTACTGAAAATGCACTCCAAGTGATGCAGTCTGGTAAGGAAGAGACTGAAACATTATCCAGGGGGGAGGCTGGGGAACAACTGGCTGGAAAGGAGCTTCAGGGAAAAGGACATGGAAGAGCAGGAGGATGAGTGAACACAGGATAACAACGTGCCCTTGCAGCAAACCACACGTGCAGCCTCCTAGGATGTGGCAGGAAGGCCCTGGGGAGCAGATCCCAGATCCCTCCCTTCCGAGCCAGCCGTGGTGGGGCCACAGTGGAGTGTGTGATGCCCAGGAGGAGGAGATGGGCAGGGGGCAGCCAGCGCAGCACAGGACCTGAGGATGGGTCAGGGACTGGGGGACTGGACCTGCAGGAGGAACAGCTGAGGGAGCTGGGGCTGTTGATCCTGGAGAAAAGGAGACTCAGAGGTGACCTTATCACTCTCCACGGCTCCCTGAAGGTTGGTTGTAGACAGCTGGGGTCAGTCTCTTTTTCCAGGCAGCGCTGACAGAACAACAGGACACAGTTTCAGGCTGCATCAGGGGAAATATAGGTTGGACATTAGGAAAAAGTTTTTCATGGAAAGAGTGGTAAAGTACTGGAATGGTCTGCCCGGGGAGGTGGTGGAGTCACCATCCCTGGATGTGTTTAAGGACAGACTGGATGTGGCACTGGGTGCCGTGGCTTTGTGGAGGTGTCAGGGCTGGGCTGGACTCGATGATCTTGGAGGTCTCTTCCAACCCTGTGATTCTGTGAATTCTGTGGATTCTGTGAGAGGCTGAGACAGCCGGGGCTCTTCAGCCAGAGAAAGAAAAGGTTCCAGAGACATCACAAATGCACATAAACTCCTGAAAGGAGGGTGGAAAGAAGATGCAGCCAGACACTTCTCAGTGTTGGCCAGGCATATCAGAAGAGGCAATGGGCACAGACTGACTAACGTTACATCCTATTTAAATATTGGAGAAACTTTTTCCTGGGAGGAAAATCTACCAGAGAAACCGTTGTTTCTGTACTGGTTGTGAGTTCATGGACATACCCCAAACCTGGTCCCTGCGTACCTTCTCCTACAGCTGATCCTGCTTCGAGCAGGGGATGGATTCAGCAATATCCAGAGGGCCCCTCCAGCCTGTGTCATTCTGTGATTCCATTATACCAACACCCCAAGTCATTTACTGAGTGTTAGAATAATCAGCCACTTGCCCTTCATCCACTACCAAACAAATGTCAAGTTATTCAAGCCTTTGTAGTATATTGCTTTTAAAATTTTAAAAATTCAGTTACAGCTCCTCCCTCTGATAATCAGAACTTTTACTGCCTATGTTACAAATTAATTAAAACATACATGAAAGCATCAAGAAAAAAAATAAAAGGAAAAACTGTTTTGGGTTTGTCTGGCAAGGTTTAGGAAGTGCAGGCTGTGAAGCAATGAAGTGTAAAAAGGTGAAGTGAAAAAAATCAGACCATAGATAATAAGGAGGAGAAGAATGAAGAAAGAAAGAATGAACTCAAAGTAATACTGCCAAGCTAAAATATTTTAGTCATGACACATGTGGAATTTCAAAACCCAATTATAAAAACTTTATTCTAGAATAAGACATCTGACGATTTAACTCTGAAATAATTATAAAAATCTATGCATATGGACCTGTTATGACATAAAAACCTTAAATTGCACAATGCCAATTCTATCCTCCTGTCAAAATATTTATAATTTATTTAAAATTGTAAAACTCCACTAATGTTAAAAAGTAAAAGATATTTATGAATAAATGTCACTATTTCTTTTTCTCAGCAATGATTACTGAACCTAAAAGAATGGACCTGAAGGTTTTAATGAGAACTCAGAGAGCAATAATCCTCTTTTGTCCAGACCAACTTGAGACACAACTTTGCTCTTACTCATAATTCCTCATGCTGTGACAGTGGTATCTTTTTAACAGCTTTAGCATGTACTGAATGCATGACAAACATAGGATACTGAAACTTAAAGGGGGAAAAATCCTTTCGTTCCAAGACAGATGCTGGCTTCTGAAGTCTTTTCAACCTCCTCCTACCCACTGTGTTTCTCTGCAGAATGCAGAACTATCACACAAAAAAAGAAGCTTTGCTCTGTCCATGGGGTAGCATGGGGAATGTGGGTTCATCAAACCCCTTTATTGTCTGCCCCAAATTGGGCCTTTCCAGCCACGTGTGACAGCTGGATCATAAACACAACACTGTGAGCTTTTTTAAGCTTTGGAAAGCAATGTAAATCTACAGCTTGCCTCAAGTGTCTCTCTCTGATCAATATATATTTAGAGAGTTTTCCTTGAATTAATTAGCACTTTTATCTCATATTTACTACAGTGCTGCTTTCACTTAAAAAAAAAAAAAAAAAAAAAAAAAAAAAAAAAAAAAAAAAAAGATTTTGCTTGTTCACAAGATTTCTGCTTCACAGAGATTTTTCCACATTACTGAACATTCAGTCTTGAAAACAGAAGTGAAATTTATCTGGTGTCACAGCATTTATCCCCCTACCTACCCAATCCACACATGCAGCTATTTGCATTTGATAACACACCTTTAATGCATGAAGAGCCAATTACTGGCTAACCAGAAAGATTCCCAGTTCCCAGGGTCAGTGTGCAGCTTTCAGCATCACTGAAGGCCACTCAGACTATTGCAGACCCTCTTTTTAAGGCTTTAGAATGGTTAGGCCCACTGTGAGAAGCATGCATGGCTAGAAATTATTCCTACTAAAATAAGAACACTGAATTTAAAAAGAAGCAATCAATCAATCACTCAATCAATATTTGGACATATACATAGATATATTATTCAGGTGTAACAGAATGATATCAATAATCACATAATTTTTTTTTTAAAACCCAAAAAATAAAGTTGTCAAACGCTTTGAACCTGCCTATGTCGAATGTCATTGCAAAGAGAACACATCAAGAATTTGGCTACTAAGCAGATCTGACTTGGGAAAAATTAGAGAAATTATTGAAGTTGCATTATTAAAAAATAAAAATTAAAAATACTAAAATAAGCACTTTCTGATGTATGGAAAGTAAACACCTATTCTCATAGCTTTATCATGTGTTCTGGTTTTATCTCACTCTGGTTTCTTTTGCCTCCTTCCTTAATCTCTCCCTTTTTCTGGTCCAATCTGCCCAAATGCACATAGATAAGCATTTTCATACAAACATGCATATATCCATACATCTATATCTAGATATATAGATATCTAGTATTTACGTGTGTGTGGAAATGCCCGAGTTCTCTCTGCTCTCATTGCCAGCTTTCCCAATGCCAGCCAAGAGCCCTGCTATGAAGAGAGGCAAAGGGGAGAGGCAGAAACCCTTTCTCTCCAGCCCCCAACCAACGCTGCCTGCCCAGCTTTCCCTCCCTCTGTGGCTGACAGATGCCAACCTGAGGCAGTGATTTTGCAGTGATGGCATCTGGCTCCTTGGCACACTCCACTGATATTTGTGTTGGCTCCGGTGCCGTTGCCCCTGGGGCTGTTAATGGGTTAAGTCGGTGATAGGATGTTGTCTGATCCTTTCTTTTAATTCACCTTTGATTCTACTCAATTTCTGTCAGAATAAAGCTGCTCTTCACCGTGCTGAAATCTTTGTGCTTTAGCTGGCATATGTAATGATGTCATTTTGGAC
Organism: Hirundo rustica; assembly: GCF_015227805.2. Lineage (NCBI taxonomy): Eukaryota > Metazoa > Chordata > Aves > Passeriformes > Hirundinidae > Hirundo > Hirundo rustica. Next base: position 4,099,337 of record NC_053464.1, on the reverse strand, counting down.
GGTCCTATTGTGCTAATGGATGATTTGGATAGGGCAAACCATTTCTTTGTATATTTTACACTTAAAAAATTATGTCTGCCAAAACTTATTAACACAAATACTTTATTCAAGGACATTGCTTTTTATTGTGACCGTAAAAAAAAAAATAAAGAGCTAAACTGTGAAAGTACTATAGCCATGATAAAAAGGAAGCATTATTAAAACTTGATTCTATTTCATTATAACTCCTTGTGTTCAAAAAAAAACCCAAAAAACCCTCATAGGATCCTTCCCTATATATTGCAGGAAATGTCCATGCAAATTTTATGGTTTAAAGTAAAAAGTCAGTGAGCTGCTTGAACACGTCACAAAAGGTAACTCCAGTGGGTTTATCTCACAACAACATGGTTTCTAGTCTAGAAATATCAGTTTATATGACAGTAATTACTAAAACAGATGGGCAAGGAGCCAAAAAGAGGCATCACATCGACAGTGGGCTGAATGCAACTGGGAGCTATGGAGCAGAAAGGAGCTGTGCCAGATTGTGTGGCAGCTGAGAGTCTCATTGGTGAACATTTGCTGTGCAATCTCAGACACATCTAAAAATTATGCATTCCCCATTGATTTCATGCTAAAATGGCAGAGAAAAAAGAAAGCCTCTGTCTGAACTTGAACACAGTACCTGCTGACAAGTTCCTTCCTTTGAGTACTCCGGATTTTCCTCCTTGCACTTCCATGTTCCTATCTGCCATTCACAAGACTGGCTGCACATTTTAGATCCACACTGTCAGGTGTTACATGAGTGGCACTCAAATCAACAAGAGATGTCTACAGATAGAAGTAACCAATAGGTTCAAAATATTCCTAAAATGTAGCCAAAAAAAACCCACCACATACACCTTCCCTTCAGGAAATCTATTTAAAAATACTGGTAAACTATAGGTAAGCAGCACTTTGATAAAATGAACAGGAAAAAAACCCAAAAATAAAAACCTAGACTCAAAACACAAATTATCTCTAAAATGACTAAAGAAATCCAAAGCAAACCCAGAATTCCTTAACTATCTGATCTCTGTTTTTTGGGGTTTTTTCCCCACAAAGTAGTTCACACAAAATTTTGATTTAAATCTTTCTGCTGACTAGTCTACCACTGTACATTTTAGAAAATGCATTTTTCTAACTATTATTAGAATTGGCCATCATTATGAAGAATACTAAAAATCCAGCTGAGCCGATTGAGATTAATATTCATATGAATTGTTCTCTAACAGCAATTAGTAGTTTGCAATTGTTAAGACTAGAACAGTAACAATGAAGCATTATCTTCAGTCCTATCTGATATGTTATTGAGATTTTGAACAACTTTTGATAAAGGAATCTTTGGGATATAAAGGCGTTGGCACTCCCTTCTGACTCTCTCACCAGGCTGTTCAGGCGGGCAGCGTTGCAATTAATCTCAGCAGTTCATTCATTTTCCAAACATCCTTCCTATTGACTCCTGCAGAAAAGTGCTCATCCACTCGCTTGGTTACATTAATTATACAGAGCAGATAAAGCCAAGGAAATCTGCGAGGCACCAGGGACTCCATTAGTTTTCTGTGTAAATTCCAAATCTGTTGCACACAAACAGAAGGAGGCGCGTCGTTGGCGCCCGTGGGGCCCCGACCGCGCGCGTGAGTCCAGCTGGAACCCCTGAGACTGGGACAGCAAATCTGCACAAGGCCCACCCCGGGATCTCAGGTGGCTCCTCTGCTTCTCACAGCTCTGGAGGCAAGAAGGAGCCTGTAAAACACAGCAAACTTCCATCAGCTCCTCCCACCTGGAGCGTTTCTACGTGTTAAACCACATGGCGTTACCTCGGATGAGCAACGTTACCAAGATGCAAAGAAGGAATGGAAAGATCAGTGGTGGGACAAACAAGGAGTAGGGGTGGGGTGGGAAAGGACGAGGCAAAGGAAGAAGAGTAAATTATTTACAGTGTAGAATAGTTTTGATTTACCCGGACTTCCTTATATTTACCTCTGACTGCAACTATACTTCCTCTTGCTTTTTTCCTTCACAACACCTAAAAAGCAGCCCAGAGGTGAACTAAATAATTATCGTGCACACTTCACTTTTGTCTCAGTTCCAACAAAACTTGACACCATTCCAGAGTCCAGATTTTTCTTGAAGAAAGTGATCTTAAATTCTTACAACTTAGCAAACATGTATGATATATTATACACTTTGCCCAAATTAAAAAATGTCCCCTGCATGTGCCAATGTACTCCCTGCGTGAGGCACGGTATTTCTTCTACGTATATTGAAAGCAAGCTACTTTTTAAATGTGGGGCAACAGAGGTCTGAGGAAGAGCTGTCAGTGTGAGCAGAAGTCCCACTCTCACTTGAATCACTGCATGCAGACAAATATTTCAATTTTTGTGTGCATGTAAACTTGGTACTATTTCACAGAATATCAATTTTGTCCATTTAAAAATGTCAAATTAGCAATTTGGACAAGAACTTGGAGAATAATTTGCACATGCATGTATGTTTATACATATATACACACACATGCAGGAAAAAAAATCCCTTGCATCAATCAGTGGCTTGCACGAGAGTGAAATAGTGAAGATCCTTGTTTGTTGCCTTCAGTCAGTTAAAAGAAATTAAAATGAAATATTGTTAAAAAGCAAGAATTTTCAGCTGGCAACATAAAGCTCATCAGTCCAGTGATTTTTTTTTTTCTTTTTTTTCTAAGAAGGACATATACAAAGAAGTATACATAAATACAGAATTCTGTAAATCCACAATTAAGTCTGGTTAAGTTTAGGGGACAAGAAAGTGATAATCAGTCTGGTTTTTCTCTAACAACATTCAAAGTAAGACATTAAAAGGAGTTAACTGAATATTTCAAACGACTGCAATATCAAAGTGACAAAACAATTTGGAAGCTCTGCTCTAGCTCTTAAAGGAGCTTGGTGCACCCAAAACAGAGGGAAGACGTCTCTCACACTGGGAAAGCAAATTCTTACCTGAGGAAAATCCCAATTTAAGTGAAGCAAACATTGTGTGAGCACTTATTGATTCTGTGTTAAGGAAACAATTTCCGAGAGAGGACAAGTCTGTTAAAGAACTGAAAAGGGAAGAATTGTGTAACAGAAACCCCAGTCTCTGAATGTACAGAGGAGTTTTAATTGAAGTTTTAATTGAAAAAAGTGAAGTGGGACTTGCTCCATGAGAAAATATGTGAGAATGAGCCATTATGAAAACCATTTTATAGCAAAAATGTGTTAATATCAGTTGTTATAAACTATCTGCTTGATAGTTTCCATAGGCCATAGCTTCAGGAAAATCCTTAAAAATACCAATGCTCCTGAATGGAAGCAGACAAAGCGAGGGAGCACCACAGGCAGTTGTCACTGTCCCAAATCAAGGCGAGCAGAATGGTTCTGCTGGAAATGTTTTGTCACAGGGTGGTACAGGTACAGGGAAGGCAGAAATCACAGAGAACCTTGAAAGGTTCATTAAGCAGTTTGGAGTTTCCTGTGTCTCCCAGGATGGCTGAAGAGAGGGGAAGGAGGAAGCAGATCCATGTAAGTACAACATTAACAGTGTCTGTTTAGAGCATTCACCTTTCCTTCACAAAAATATTTGTTACATGTTAAACAACATCAAAGTCTCAACTATAAAGCAAATAAACATAGAAATAGCCACACAGAAATGCTTTGGCTTGATTCATTTGGGATGGTTGGTTATTTTTAATTTAGAACAGTCATTTGGCTTTCTCTTTTTCAGTTCTAAAGTCTGGCTGGGTCTGCCCTCGCCTGCTCTCTTTCTGTGAACTTGGATAAAAGGTATTGTGCTGGTATAAATTCTCTAAATCGTAGAAACTGTATTATTAGGAATATTTTCTAATTTTTTTTAATCTACCTGGCTAATTACAACCTGAAAAGCATACATGCTTTTTATTAAAAGATGAAGAAATACCATTCTAGTGAAAGTCATTGCTATTCTGGTTTTGTCCAAAAGCACCATCACACCAAGAAAACCAGGAACTAGGTAATTATTTGCATGTAAACCTCATAAAAAGGCAATAATCTAGATTGAATATCCACAGTTTAATATATAAAAGTTATTAAAATATTAAAATGTAATTAAAATGAAAATATTTAAATGTAATCACTGGGCACTTATAAGACAGTTCATAAATGTATGCAAATTACTGGGATTTTATTTATTTATAAAAAATATGTTCACATACACCAATGTAATCTAAAAAGATATTAAAACAACATGAAATAATTTCAGTACAATAATTTTATCCATTGACTCAACACAACTTTTTGTTCATAACGCCGATAAAAAAGCAGGAAAAAACCCTCTATATTCTTCACTTCTAAACCAATATACTTAAATAAAGTGCATTATATTTTCATCCATTTGATGAAACACATACTAAATTAATAACTAAATAAAAGTGTCGACGTACTCATGTGAACCGTGGGATAAAACGTTTGTACTTCCATTCATGGAATGGAATTGGGTTAGGTAGGACCCAGAAACTCCAGTCACACACTGGAAATGGGTTTCTGTGCCTCCCAGGATGAGGGGTTTGAAGGTGAGTGATGCTGCAGGACCTGAGAGCACGTGGGAAAAGGGCACAGGGTGAGAGGGGCTGACCCTGCTGGAATAAAGCCTATCAACAAACAAGTGACTGAATGGCATTTCATTGAGTAATACCTGCACACGTGACGCCAGCAAAGCCCCGAGATCCTGCACATAAGCAGAAATGCAAAGAGACGTTTTCAAGAGCCAGGGCAAACGCCGGGGATGACTTTCCCTGGCTTTCACCAGGCTCTGCCATTAGAGTGCTTTAGCTTCCATTAAGTTGTCACTTCCCTGTGCTGCCAGCTTTCCGAGGGGGACGATTCGTTCTGACAGAACCACGGCCTGTCACATGCACTCACAGTTCAGTGGGAACGAACAGGAAAACCCCCAGAGCTGATGGATTTATCAGAGATTGGAGCTGGCACCTCTACTGCTTATATGTACAGAGCAAGGTAATTAATAAGCTCTAACCTGTCCACCTTAAGCACCTCATATTTAGTTGAATTAACTTAATTCAAGGCACACAAATGTAAAACCTTCAAAGCTGTTCTTTCATTGGATTTTGAACGTAAAACATTTTTTAATTAGCCCTTATTGATTACGACAGTTTTGTAGCAACAACATCTAGCTCATATGTATTTTTAATACATAAGATTTGCCAGTCTGGCCAGTAGAAAAGGCTGATCTAGTCCAGAATCACTGGGGCAAACATTTAGGGAAGGAATATAAAAAAATTCCATGTGAGCATAGCCCTTGTCTGCAAAATATAACCCTGCAGCCAGTGACTCCTGAGCTTCCTGAGCCAGAACTTCTGCACAGCCACTGGGTCCATCCTGCTTAGTCCCAAATAAATTCTAAGTGCCACAATCCTGCTTCATGTGAAAAAAAAAGTACTTTGTTATGCTAATTTTGAACTTGCTGGCTGATAATATCACTGCGTACTGATTCTTATACTGCAAAACATTCCATTTTTGTTCAAGCATTGATGATTGTCCAGGCCTCTCTTTTCACTTACCTGTCATCATTCCAAGCTCAAGAACCCTAATCTATTTAAGATCTCACCCAGCAGAAGGTATTTTGTACTTCTCACCTTCTCTCTACCTATTGGATGTGTGGTCAGAAATATGCTTGCTGTATTAAACATGAATGCAAGAAGATCTCCACATGGTTCCAGTTTTCTATCACGGAAATTATGGCTGTCAGTCTTTAATACATCCACTGCATTTCATGTTTTCTTGATAACAGTTAACAAGTTATTAATTATATTTTATCCTTGGCAAGATCCAATAAAGGAACTTTGTACAACCTGAAGACAAATTATTTAATTTAGTTTGCTGGTTTGGGCTGGGAGAGAAATCATTTTCTCCACAGCAGGTAGTATGGGGCTGTGGTTTGGATTTGTGCTGCAAACACAAGGAATCTCTGATAAGGTAGGGAAGTTTCTGTCACTGCTGAGCAGAGCTGACAAAGAACCAAAGCTGCTGCTTCTCCTCACCCCACCAGCCAGGGCTGGGAGTGCACAAGGGAGCGGACACAGGTAGGACAGCTGACCTCAGCTGACCCCAGGGATATTCCAGAATAGCTTGTCACACTCAGTATCTAAAGCTGGAGGAGGAGGAAGAGGGGGATGTTTGGAGTGATGCTGTTTGCCTTCCCAAGCCACTGTTCCATGTGGGGAAGCCCAGCTGTCCTAGGATGGCTGAACACCTGCTGCCCATGGGCAGGGGGAATGGATTCTTTGTTTTGCTTTACCCTTTGAAGTGTCTTTATCTTAGGGCATGAACTTTGGGGTTTTTTTACTGATTCTGCTCCCTCCCAGGGCAGTGGTGGCACTCCATGTGCAGCTCTGTGGTACTCAGTTCCGGGCAGGGGTTAAACCACAACCCTTAAGTAAGATTTCACCTCTTTACAGGCTTGGAAAAATGAAACACTGAAGAGGATAAATGTTTTTCTGAAGCACAAGTCAATTAGAGAAGATACAAATTACAGGTAGAATCCTCACAGAAGTAAGATGCAATGTAGTTTCTTCTTATACATCCTTATGGTGGACTTTGTCCTTCCTCTCTCTCTCCTAGTGCATCCACACTCATCTTCTCTGCTGGAACTCGGTCGTTGTTCTTCTGGATCACAGATCTTCTGGAAGCTGCTCTACTGGGCTGCAGCAGAAGGCACTTGGGCCACAAAGGGTGGCGGAAAAAAGCACATGGTGTCAAAAGGGAGGAAGCTGGGACAGAAGAAACACTGTTATGCTCGTGGTGGCAAGAGCCAGAGCAGAGGCAGAGCCAGCTGGCTGAGGAGAGGATGACAGCCATCAGATTAACTGGGAACAGCCAGGCAGTCCTGAGCACCACCACAGCAGAGACTTGGCCAGCAGTGAGGACAGAACAGAGTCGATTAAGCATTTTGAAGGACAAAATCTAGGTTAGAAAAAGGTTAGGCAATACAAAGGTGTGTAAGAATACGCAAGAAAGACTAGAGGCAGGTATGTGAGAGGCTGAAGAGAAAAACAAAGGGAGAGATGCAGAGGGGAGGTGGTAAAAAAATAAAAAAAGAAAAAGAGAAAATATTGATTAAACAACTACTCAGCAATCTATGTCTCTTATTATATAGCAGAAGTACTCCACCACAGTCACAATAAACTGTCTCTAGCTGGTTTTGAATATTAATATTCTTTGTTGTACAGTTATTGGATACTTCTGTTTTCACCTTTGACATTCCCAGTGAAGAGACACACAATTCTATTGTGATGATAACTCAGAGCAGGCACTACTATTACAAAGGTCAATTGTTGAGCAAGTTTAGCACCATCTTTATTGACTTCTAACTATTACTTTTAGCTTTACCACAGTTTGCTTCCTAAATTACAATTCTGGTATATTTTAAGATTCATTTAAGATGCTGAAGTGCAGGGGTTCGTAGATAAATTTTGGTGATTTGATTGCATACAGTGTGAAATGATATGCTGGATCTAACCTCATGCAATACTTGAGCTGAAATAAAATATTAAAAAATTTATTATTGTCAAAATTCAAATCATTTAGAATGAACGAAAAGTGAAGATGTATTATTTTCTTATATAAAGACATTCTAAGCTAGCTGGTGCCACTGAAAAGTCAAAATTGCACTTCTGTTATTGCATATACTTTGATCTAAATGATGCTGACCTTCTAATTTCCAATGCCCATTAATTCTTTTCACCTATAAATTGCCTTCACAGGTTTGGAGCTTTGTATTCTCAGAAAACTCAGTCATAGATGGCTTTAAGGATAATTCTGTTTGATGAAAGAATCTTTTGAAAAAATTGAACCTGAACTCCTCTGAATACACCTACATCTCAAGGTAAACAGAATGCTTCACATAAAGCACAGAAAAATTTCACCTGTTTACTCCCCTGCTACTGTTATTATTAGGACTTTGGGATAACTGGAAGAAAACAAGGTGGAGTGATGTCTTGTCTTGTCAGATAGTTGTGCTACTCGGAATCAGCAACAGAGAAAAATTAGTCAAGTTTTCATTAAAAGCAAATATGAAGTACAGAAACATTCAGCTGAAAAAATGAGTTCTGATGAACTCAGTCAAGTAGCAAGCAGTAAACTGTTTTTTTTTCCCCAATATTTGTTCTAAAGTGCTTGTTACACTCTTCAACGTGTTTAATAGCTGCACTGAAAATATAATTTCTTTATTAACAAGCAGTATTTCCATTCTTTGACAGGCTCTCCACCCCAATCCCCCCCCCCCCAAAAAAAAAAAAAAAAAAAAAAAATCCCCTCAAAACTTTCAACTAAGCTCATCAATTACTCTTAACTCTCTAAATAGTTGGCAATGTTTACACAACATCCTTTCAGAGTTATCCAGCTCGATCTTGCAGCTCATTAAAAGGATCTCTATTTATTTGCTGTGTGTTACAGTTCTTCACTTTGGCACAACACGCAAAAAGGAAGCCAATTTTACTTTTCCCTGTGGTGTTAATTGGTAGAGCATGCTGCCTGCCTCTTCATTAATTATGTCAATGTGTATGAAACTTTCATTTTTATGGCAGTGTATTAACAAAGCTTTGCAACGAGGCGGACAAAAAGCCAGCAAACTCCAGTTTATAAAAAGCGGGTAATGAAGGCTAGCAGTGGCCAGAACATAATATTTATTTCAAAAAGCAGTTTTTTCCCTCCTTATCCCTTTCAGAAATCAACTAAAGCAAGCACTTACTGAAGTAAACAAGATCAACTTTGCTGCTGAAAGTAAATAAATCTCCATATAACACAGAGATAATGGATCTGGAAACACTATAACTTCACAGAGCACAAAGAATGAGAGAAGGACCTTTAGCCCAGCTGAAATGGTTTTGCACCTAAAACCATTTCCAGATAATTTACTGAACTCATCCCATCAAGTGTACAGAAATCACTCACTGCTTGATAGCTCACTAAACACTGGGGCTTTGTCTAAAGACAAAACTACAACTACACAGCAAAAACAGGCGCTGGCCATATGAAATTCCTCTGGAGACTTTTAGCCTGTTTCTGTTTACTAAATGCAAGTGTTGGTAAAACACTAATACCAGGCTTTTCTCATTACCTTCCCCCTCCACCCCCCCCTAAAAAAAATAAACAAAGCAAAACAAAACAATATCAGGTCTCCATGACTTCAGATAGAGCATGCTGAATTTCACTACCCTGGAGAGACTGCCTGGAGACAGAGACTAAAGCAACAAATAAAGTCTATGACAAGCTACTTCAGCTCTTTCTAGAAATTCCGAAATGCAAAGCATTAAAATAGAGCAGTGCTCTATTGTAGAAGATGTAAAGCACTGCAAACTATAAATGAGATACCTTAAGAATTTCTCATCTTACATTCACATAAGTACAGCTCACAGTCTTGGAAATCACGCCCAGAGAAGCTCTCAGGGGATCACTGAGGCTGTAAATGCCACAGACCCAGGTATCTTCTGACTGATAGAGAACACGCTTGTCACTGGCTAATATCTGTATTTGAAGGATTGAAGAAACCCCAAACAAACCCTAACAAAGCCAAAAAAAAACCCACAAAACACACAAAACCCGCACAAACCACTGAATGCACTTTCCAATCTATGATCTAAGCCCTTCCACTCTGTACTTCTCTCCCTATATATCTGTGATGGCTTTAAACTAATTCTTTGCAGCAACATCCTACAGTAAGCCTAAACCCTAAAACAACAAACAAAGAAATTTATCTGTACATTGAAAGCATTTGTCCTTTAAGTGATTCTAGCCAGGGTGGGAGACAAGAGGGACTCACTCCAGGGAAGCACAGACCTCATGGTCGGTTCAGGTTTTTTTTCTATCAGTTTTGCCCCTGATGGAAGCAGCAAAGTTCCAGTCAGCAGACCTATCAGCCAGGTGCAGAAGACTTGCAGGTACCATTTTTTTTTTTTTTTTCTGCTTTGTTTCTACTTTCCTAGCATGTATTATATATTATTTCTCTCAGGTCAGAAGTATGCCAGTACAGACAGAATCTTCCTGTGGATTTATATATGGCACTCCAAACCAACACTACAGTCATACTATTAACACAGACATTTCTTTATGTACCTCCCTCTGCTCTCAAGTGTCCTGTAAAACGCGAAGCAAACCCACTGTTTGCTTGTATGAATGAAATAGCGGAGCCTCGTTGGACTAACAGATTTGGTCTTTCTGTATTTATTCTTTCTTGTTCTGCATTTTCTCCCCCTTTACATGTTTGACCTCTCCATCTTTCCTTCTCGGAGCAGCACTCTCTGAACATCACAAACTCCCTGCTGTCATCGTCCTCTCACTCAGTTTCTCTTAATCTTTCACTCCCCTTTCATCAAGCTTTAGCTGACTTCTCTCAGACCCAAAAAGTCTCTTAAACCCATTCCTGGCTTCAGTTCTCCTCCTCCTCCAATTCAACCCTCTCAGGATCCCCTTCTCCTTCCACTTGGATCCTGCTCAGTGCTGTAGATGCTTCACTGCTGGACAGGTCTGTGCTCTCCTGTTCCCAACAAACCTGTCTCTAGGCATTTCTTCTTTCCTTCCTGTCTGCTTGTTCAGCTCCTCTCCTCTGTGAGCTCCTAAGTAATTTATAAACACCATGTTTCTTTGCTCTTCCTGCCAGAAAACCTGCACTGAAATTTTATGTTTATTCTACTCTAATAACTCCTTGCTCCCAGACAGTTTGGAAAAGCTATGACAAGGTTAAATCATGAAATATTTTCTACATTATTACTCCTTATCTTCATCAGGAAGTAGTTTTGCAAAGACACACAAAAAATTAAACCTTGGACTGTAAGAACCCAATTTAACAGCTATGCTATAACTGAAACAAGACTAAAATAAATACTCTGGAGAATTGTTCATCCTACCTGCATTTCTTCTATTGCCTCAAGATCATTTTAGGAACAAGTTTTGGAAATAGATCCTAAAACAAGGCACTTTCTCCTATCTCTCCCTAGAAGCAGCTGATGTATCAGGAGTGTATTGTACAGTGTTAGCTATTCCTCTTGAACTTCCTGTGCAGAAATTTGCTATTTCTGTATAAAATACTGAATTAAAAAAACGTGTATTTACAATTTCTTGGATGATTGTCTATGTTGATATTAATTAAAAGCTGCCAAAATTACATGGAAGTTTAAGAGTTTCATACCTAATAGAAAGCATGTGTGAGGAAAAGGGAAGCTCTTAAAAAATAAGATTTATGGTCATTTTAGCCAGTATTCATCAAAACTGAAAGCTTATATACCATAGGTAACTAATTGATATTTTTTCTCCTCCATATATATTATTTTTTCTCTGTCACAGAGATAAAATGTTCTTTGTCAGCAGCTACAGTTCCCTGTCAGATTTTATACCTCAGTGAAGATGTTTTATGGTCAGCAGCTGGCACATAAGAATTCTCATGCACTTACTGCATTTCTACACTTCTCAGTTCTACAGGGTTAGGCTTTGCTTTCTTATCTTCTATCTCAACTTAAACCAAACAAAAACATCCTAAAATATGTAATTCAGTAGAGACTACCTATTCCCACATGCCATCAGCACTACCAAACTTTTTTCAGTGGCATATATAGTGGCACTAAACATCCACATTCACTGTATTCTCCAGAGCTTGCAAGACAAAAGGAAAAAAAAAAAAAAAAGTCCTTTGATTTCATTTGATTTCACATATAACAAAAATATGTAAGGTATTTCTGAATCAACTGTTGTTCAAAATAGAACATAGGCTTTGGGGAAAAAAACCCCAAACTCTAATGAAATGCAGAAGTAGCCTCCCCAGAAAGTTGTACCAATGCTTCATTTCTTTCAGTACCAAAATACTGCAAGGTCAGTTTGTTCAGAGCTGGAGTCTGCCACTTTTCTGCTGCTCCAACTGAAGAAACATCTGTCAACTCCCTCGGGAAAGTGAATCACTTGGGAGCAATTACCACTTACCAGCTCTGGGCAAGTCAGTCTGGCTGCTTTCCTCAAGTCACATGGAGTCTGTGCATCTTTCACTGGTCACTACATTTCCCACCCTCCTGGTCATGTACATGGAGCTTCTCTGCCTTTGCAGCTTATAAACACTCCTGAGTTTTCATTGTGTGAAGGCTGGACACACTGCCCAACAGAAGGCAAGAGATCTGAATAAAACAACTCTAGGTGATGCCTAAATATCCAAAACCTGCATTATCCCTTCTGGACCCAATTCATGGCTCTAGGAAAATGGTAAAAGCTCCCTGTCTTGGGTTGCAATGCAAGATGTAACCAGCAGTAGGTATTTTACTGACATCTGTTGAATCTGGTTGGGGAGGTGTTTTTTCTTTATCTCTTCTAACTCCAGGGAGAGGGGGTGGGTGTCCTTCTGTTAATGGGCAGCTGTTAAACCAGCTGGGGCTGGGTTCTTTCTCTCTTCCAGGACCCATCCTCCCTGCAGGGATCTCTGCTGTTCATGGGCCATCCAGGCTCACTGCAGGGCTGATACAATTCCATCATCCATTGGGAGATGCTCCACCCAGGGGAGGAGCCCAGCATTCCCACCTGGATAAAACCTGGCATTGGGAACGGCAGCACAGCCTGTGTGCACTGGACTGCCAGAGGAACACCAGACCCATCTCACCACCACTGGACCTTCTACAGGATCATCTCTGCTCCAACAGAACCACATCTGTCACTGCAGGAGGACTTGACTGGACTGCTGCCAACACCCTGACCAACAGGGTGTCAGGTTGTGTTCTGACTCTGACTCCCACTGATAGACTATATTATTTTTGCCACATATATGCTTGCAGGCAGTTTGTCAAGTGATCAGTTTGTTGGGACTCGGTCACTTTGATGTTTCCCCTTATGGGCTCTTTCTATCTCCAAGTTTCAGCCTGCTCTGTTATGTTTGTGTCTGGATCATGGGCACAAAGTGCTGCCCACACCACCCCATTCTGGGGCCAGCACAGGACACAGATACTCCACATCCCAGCCAGGAATGGAGCCAGAGCTGGTACCAGCTGTGGCACTGGGCAGCTGGGCAGGACTCAGGCTTGGTTCATACTGATCCCATCAGAAAGCAGCAGACTGGAATCAAACCCAGAGCAGAGCTGCAGAAAAACTTCTGAGAGACAAAAAGGTGATAATGGAGAAAGAATCCAAATAGCTGTTTTGCCTCTGATCTGCAGAATGTGGAAGTAAATCCTACTGCCAAACACTTGAAACTAACCCCCAGCATAAAAAATTGAATCCATTCTTTGCTGCACCTTCACTGCTTATCCACCAAGGCTGAGGGAAAGCAAAGCCTCAGCAATAAACATACAGCATCCAGGTTCATGCACAACGTGCCTAAATTTTCCTACCTACAAATATAAGAAAGGCTTAAACAGTGAGATACACACTGTTCAATATATGGGAAAGATGATTGCTACATGGGCATCAGCACCAGGAGAAGAACATTTCTTCTAGGACATTTGAAATATTGTGTGAGCATTACATATTTTAAATTGCAGAGATCACTTCTTCCTCTCTTCTTGCAACCATGCCTGTTTTCCTTCCAAATGATGCCTTCAATGCACATAACTGGGATGCATCTGGCACACTCTGGTGGGCCCCCACAGGTCTCAGAGCCCAGAGCAATACCCTGCATTTGGACATATGTGCACTAAGCTGCACTGTGCCACATCCCCTCCTCAACTATGACCATAAAATTTTATTTCCAGCTTGGAGGGAAAGAGAGCAAAATCCTCTGGATTTTGGGAGTGAGCCAACAGGAAGTGCTAAATGAATAAAGAGCGGCTGCAAGTGTGCCCTAGGGACTCAGCAGTGAATGCCTTTGACACGGTGCTAAGTTGGGATTCTGATTCTGGTGCCAAAAACTCATATATCTCCTTGCTTCAGTAGTTATTAATTAATATACTGTATTCAATAACCAGACCCATAAATAAGCTTTTTTGCCTTTTAGTTTCTAAAACAGAAGAAACACACATAATAAAGCAAATAATGCTGCTATATTTGAAATCTGATCAAGTTATTTTTACTTATTCCAAAACAAGTTAGCAGTAGACAAAATAAAGCAAGGAAGAGAATACTTTCTCGAGAACATGTGAAAACCATCCCTGTCCCCAGTGTGTGTGAGACAGGTAAGGAAATAGAGAAATACAACTGATTTGTGCTGATAGTTTGGCTGCCCCTCTCCCTGCTCCACACCTTCCTCCAGCTCCCAAGATGGGCTGGCTGCACCTACAGCTTCTGTGTAAACTGTTTCTGAACACTTCTGGCACTAGAGATTTCACTGGCTTTCTAAAGAATTTCTTCCAGTTCTCAAATGCTTTTTCCATTAGAAAGTTTTTCCTGCCGCAGAGTGAGCCCACTGCACAGGGAACACAGAGAAAAACTTGATTAGTTTCTCACAGCTTCTTTTTATGTACATGAGGACTATTATCAAGTCCTTGCTCAGGCTTCTCTTCCCCGGCTTTTCCCTGTAGGTCGCATTTTCCAGAGTTCTCATGTCTTATATTGCTCTCCTCAGTACCTCCATTGATTCAGCCACTTTGCTCTTGAAGCATTCCCAGAATTTTGCCTCGCAGCTGAAGCCTTACAAGTGCCAATTTTTTCAGGAGTACTATTTCAGAGGCCTTACTGATGTTTACTCTGTTTTTGTATAAGAAATACAGCATGTGTATGCCTTTTTCGCAGTAGCAGGGTATCTTTAATATGTCCAACTTCTGATTTACTAGAAACCAAATCACTGTGCTGCACATTACCTATGCAGCCATGATGCATTTTTCCAGGTAAATACTTTTAAGTGTACACCTTTTAATTTGCTCTAAATTGCATTCTGTTCAGTCTCCTACTCATCAAGGGAACTTTTAATTCTAAAGGTATGCTTGAGGTTCTTTCACATTGACATTCTCAGGTAATTTTTAAAATACATTTTGTATTCTACCATTTATGTCAATAAGGAAAACACTTAGCTGTAGTCCTAAACCAGGCCTTTCCAAAATTGTTCCAAAACCATTAATCTACTTTGACAGAAAGCCCATTTACATCTGTCCTTGGAGTATGGCATTTTGTTGAGGGTTTGTTCTATTGTTGTTTTGTTTGGGTTGTTAGTAGGAGTTTTTAAACTTTTTATTTATTTATTTATTTATTTATTTTAAGGGTGTGCTGGGGTATTTTTAAGCAGATGTTTTATATCCATGTAAAATAGAATTTTTCAAGCTTTTTTTCAGAAAAAGGAACACCACTCTTGCTCACTGGTCCTCCTCAGACAGAATCTTGCTGCTGAAATACCTCTGGAGTGACTGAAAATCCAGGTCTGAGCTCACTGTGCCAAACCCCAAACCAGATCCAAACCGGAAAGCAGACTGGCACAGAGATATATCTGATCTACTAAATCATGCTGCCAAAATGGAGAAAAAAAACAGTTGCATACGTGTTTTTCCCAGCAAAATTCCAAATTAGTTTTGGGGAGGGGAAGATGTCTCTGGCTATCTCAACAATCTTGCTTTTACCCCAGAATGGTTGTTTAATGCTTTTCTCAACAAAGACAGAAATGTGGAACTGCATTAGCCCTCCTTAGCCAGCAATAGTAGGTTTATCTTGCCAAATACATACTGTGATATAAGTTTAAAAGAAAATTTTAAAAAATCCACTGAAAGTCATACCCAAAGTCAAAAAGAACAGGGGGGCCCTACCCTTGTCAAGTCAGGTGCAATAAAAGCTGTGATTTGACAGAATAACATCTACACCTGCAAGGAACTGAAGTAAACTATTGCTTAATGAAAAAATTAATTTAAAAAAAGGAAAAAAAGTACTGTATCTTGAGGAAAAAAAAAATAGTAAAGTATCTTAAGTATCTTGAGTACTTTGACTAGTTTTATAAAGAAAGATGGCACCTATAAAGGACTCAAAGAGGAGGTATGGGGAAGCTGCACCAGAACATAGCAGCTCTGAGAGGAACAACATAAAGTATGAGGAACGTAAGGAAAGAAAAACTACAGCAGAACACAACAAAAAAGGCATTTACAGCCAGCGGAACACAGGGAGGCCCCTGTGCCACCACACAGCCCGGCGGGCCAGGGTGAGCTCCCACAAAGCATTCATCATCAGGCAAGATCAAAAATAGTTACATCAGATGAGAACAAAATGTCAGGATTTTTTTTTCTCTCAGGAATATTTTATGTATTATTCTGTATTCTGTAGATTAATGTTCCTGATACCTTGTCTTTTTTCTTCTCCACACAGGTCCTCAATTGTTACAGAAATAAAAAAAATAATCTTACTTACAATAACTGCAGTGCTAAATCAAGAGGTGCATTCCTTGTGGGGTTTTAGGTAATATAAAAAGTAACATGTCTAAAAAGCAGTTGCACATACCTTGATGATTTATTTACATTTCAATACATAACATGAAATGTTCTGGTTTTATTCTGATCCTTGCATTTCAAGTCCACATAACATTTCTTGGTCACTCTAGTTGATAGAGTTAAAATGCTATGTTCTCTCTGCTTTTGGCAAAATTCCAATCCAGAGTGAGTCCATGGCTCACTGATACAATGAAAATTGCTTTCTAAAACTCAGGGTGCTTCTTCATAAATGGCATTTTTGAAAAATGCAGAAACAGAAATAAATACATCCAATCTTAATGCTACATTGAAAAGATTATCTCCTATTGCTCAATAAAAGTGTGCCTTGAAGTGTCCTTCTGAAATAAAGTTCATGTGAGAAAAATGAAAATTGCAGCCTGTCATTGCTGCAAGACTCCAAATCCATACTGTTAATGGCAAACAAAAACCCCAGTAATTATTATATACCAATCACAGCTGAAGATACATTCTATTTCCCTGCATGTATAAAAAGTGCTGTCATTCTCTTTTCCTTTTTTCATACATTTGTTTCCTGAGGATCCTCTATCTGACTCCAAGAAATGTGATGTTGAAAGGTGGAGTTTACAGCGGGTATCTCTAATTTCTGAGTGTCTTACAAATTTTAGATCTATGAGGCGGCCACTCCTCATGGATTAATCTTGTCTAGGGAAAGAATAGAAACAAAACATTTATATCAGGCAAGAGTATCTATGAGAATAACAGCTGAAAAAGCAAAACTGTGCACAGCTAACCAATAGCTGTGAGGACTGAGTTTAGCAAGCCAAGGCCAGAGAACTGTTTGATTATTCTTTTGAATAATTGATTTTGAATTGAACTGTTTGAATTTGTTTAATAGACAGGTAAGAGGAGAAGGTAATGAAGAAAATAAAATAGAGGAATACATTGCAAACCTTTTGCTGATTAATAGAAAATGCCATTAAGATTGATGGGGTCATCTAAGACATTGTTATCAGCTGTGCTAAAACACATTCCCATCTTGGTATTGCCATAAAGCCTCTGAAATCACAGGGATGAAGGATGAGGTTAGGACGTGCCACAAAGGGCTAAATCGGCTCCAAAAGGCCACCAAACCTGTGAGCTATCCGTGGAGCAGGGAACAGCAAGAAGGAATGAATTAGCTTTACCCACGAAGATGATTTCTCCAAACACTCCGTGCTGCATTTCCGTCTCTGTCCGATAAGTGTATTATTATTAAAGTTTATAAATCCTGACTTGCAGAAACTGTTCTACTTTTCACTTAATGCATTCAGCTGGATTGAGGCTCACTATTGAGGGCTTTCTAAGACGTTTCCTTTCTGCCAGGAGCCTCGGGATGCAGTTATTGAAAAGCATACGGGAAATGTAGCAGGCACGTGTTTGTCACTCTCAGCAAATCCTTGCTCTGTGGCAGACATGATTTGGAGATCACCTTTGAAAGCTTATCTCAGGGAGGGATAAGGCAGCATTCACATGGCTTCATCTCCAACACAACACGGCCAGACACAAAGTACAGGAACATGTGATTGACAGAGAGATGTTCCATTACCAGCTTTTCACTGAAATCATTTCTACCCCTGCCCTCACCCCCCAATATAAGCTCTTGTAAATGCATTTATTTTCACTCACTCAAAACAAGAAAGTCCCAGTGTAAAGATGTTTAAGCTCAGCTTCAAATACAAACGAGTACTAAAATCCTTCCTCCGCTGAATGCATAAAAAGAGATGAAGCACATTGTAAACTTATCTGCCACACGGTATTTTAGAAAGATAAAGTGAAACAGCTTCTACAATTATTATTTAGAGTGTTATTTGTGAATTTATATTTAGTAAATTTGACTTTTCAGAATGGATTAACTCTTTTCCAGGAATACCATGCTATTAGCACAGAACTGTAAATACACAGCATGGTGTGTTATCTTGAAAGGAGGACAAATTAATATTTACTACAACCTACTAAATATTTTATTGAGTACAAAAGGTCCACTGACTTAAAACACTCTATTACAATCTCAGAAGAATCTCCACTTAACAGAAAATGTTCTGATGTCAAGCCACAGCCACCACCAGTTAAAATGTTACCATGACAACCAGCAGCAACTTAGGGGAGTGCAACGCACAACCCGGATCCAACGCTTAGCTCTCTGCTCATCTACTGCAAAAAAATTATTTTTCACAAGCAGAAATCATAGAAGCCTGAGTATATTTCTAAGCAAGCCCCTCAAGCTGGAGGGAATGCCTGAGAAATCTCAGAAATGTCTCTGCACTGACCTGCTGCTCCAAAATGTGCTGACTTTGCAGGCACACCCCAAACCATCCACCCAAACGGCAGCTGGGTTTTTGGAGCTCTCACAGGAATAACCTCTAACCAGATCTAATTCACAGAATAATTCCTGAATATGCACATTTAATTCATTCATTTTCAGATGTGCCCTTTTTTGCTTCCAAGTGTGAAATCTCAATTCAGATCCTGCTCTCAGGCCACACCTTGGCTCTCACGGTTTGAGTGACTCTACTCAAGACCAACACAATAATTGAGAAACTTGCTTGAGAATGTTTTGCCTATGAAAAAATCAAATAATGTTCAGCTTAGAATGGTATCCTTCAGGGCAAAAAAAGCAAAACAAAGTTGCAATTATAAAGACTTATACCCTGTCCTTCTCATTCAAGGGGACACTGAATAAAAATACGTAAATGGTAAAATTAACTACAATCATTATCAAATCCCTTTACTGTATTACAAACCCAAAGGCATACCTTTTGGAAAATCATGGAAATAAAATTGTAAATCTCAGTTGAGAAGTACTTTATTGTCCGGACAGAGCTATTCAGACTATTTTTTTCCCTGTTAAAGTATAGCAGTACATTATTTTTTTATAAATTTACTTTATAGACTTCTAATACATCATTTCAAGGGGAGGGTTGAGCAGATTCTTATAAAATAACTGATTTAGGGGATGCCTTCCAAATAATTCATGTGACTTCATCCTCATGATTACAGTTTTCAAGAAGGCAAGCAAGTAAGGTGAAAATCTTTAACCCTTTATGCAGTGACAACTGCCATATCGAAATAGCATCCCTTATATACTGCACCAATTTTTTCCTTATTCTCAAGATATGTCTCATTATTTTTACCAGATTGCTATCAGATTTCTTAAAAAACAGAACAGGAAAACTTTTAAATGCTCAATGAATTCTAAATTATTAAAGATAAAAGGGTACTTTGCTATATTTATTATCATGTTGCAGGAAATCATCACTGATGTTTGGATTAAGTTCTTATCTTTTTAAATGGCCACTTCAGTGCTGAGATAAACTCAAAGATGTATTGCTACAAACCTCCAGAAATGAGTATTTTGGTGTTGTTCTGTTTGGTTGACTGGGTTTTTAAACTACTTTTTAATGTTATTATGTTTAATTTCACTGTGCAGAAAATCTCCTTTGAATAAAAGAATGAAAATGTTGCATTTGAGTGAAAGCTCCTACATGTTCATTTCCCCAAACATACAATTTCTTATTTAAATAATTTTATTTTAGAATCATTTTTTTAGTCCCTATAATCAAGTTATTCCTGCTGAAAGTGCAAGGACAAATAAGGATATTAAAACACACACTGACAAGGGGGAAAATTAACAAAATACTGATGTTCATTTTACCGGAAAAAAGCAGGAGACAATTCTTCAGCCAGTGGTCACCCCTGTAGCTCCATCAACTTAAATGCCATTCCATTTAATTATCCTTGTGAGCAAGACATGATACAAATTATTCAGTTCTGCAGTTCCGCCTCATGGCTACGTGACATATTTTGCTGACACCGTACATTGCCAATCTTCTACGCTAAAAAAAAAATTATCATCAAAAGTTGAGAGATCACATAATCTAGGGAAATGCACAGGATGGCATTGAGGGTGATTTATACGAGTTTATGTGAACGGTAACCATGCACCTAATTTTTAAATAACACCCTTATAAACCCTCCAGCAAACAGCTAATTCTCCTGATGCCTTTTCTGTGTTACCCTGCTGATTTCTGAACCTTTCACTGCCATGGGAGCTCATCAGCTCACCAACCCTTGGCCTTCTGCAGTGCCCTCAGCATCTCCTGATGTGCCTGGGAAATCCGCTTTCATCACAGCTAGGACAGCCATGTCTGTGTTTCTGTGCAAGGGAATTAAATAAATAGCAAACAGTGGTCAGCTGAGGGACATGGTTTTATTTGAGAACCCCATTTTTGCCTCCTCTGTACTACACGCTCAAGTTCAGTGCAGTGATGATTCCTTTAACCCTTTCACTGGCAGTGTGGATGGGGCATACGATGGATTTAAGTGTAGAAAGATGAGAGGAACAGTCAAGACAAGACAGGAGGCTTGGCAGCTTCCTGAAGCCCTGGGAGATATCCTTCCTTGGTCAGAGGGATTCTGCCATCTTTGCCACCATCCCACTATGAAATGTGGGCTCCATGGCTGTGAAACAAAGCAGGACAGGCAGCTGTTCCAGGGTGTTGTGTTTTATCTTCCTTTGCCAGAGTCGGGATTACACGCACGAGATGGTATTTTGTGTTTGGACTCAGATAGTTATTAATTTTTATCTGTGATACAGTTTCACAAACTGTAAGTTCTACAGCGGTTCTAGCTAACAAACTAAAAATGGCCCCCTATCTCTCTCTCTATAAAGCCTTTTAAGGATAAACTGTCCAATTAAGAAATAACACCTAAATTATTTTTACTTTTAACCCAATAACCCGTAGCCCACAATGTGGACTTTTCTATCCAATTACAAGAAACCACCCAGACCCGTGAAGAAGGTGAAAAGACGGACTCAGCCTCTACCCTAAAACCTCCATCTTGCTTTATATATATATTACTATATCCTAAAACCTTAAACTAAGTTTTCCACCCTGTGATATCACACACTTCTACTCAAACTACACACCCACAATCCCAGTGCTGTCACTCAGTTTTGGAAGCCTTCTCAGCCTTCTCCACAGCCTCAGGTCAATGCAGCGTTTGCTCGGGGGTCAGCGCCTGTCAGCACAGAACGTCTGAAAGCCTCAGTGCGCAGGGTTCCATCCCCAGGGCACCGCTGTCCATCTCCCTGGGAGCAGAGCATCAGCTCTTCAGCAGGAGGAGCAGGGCTCTGCTCCTGTCTCTGCCAGGTCCAGGGCCGCTCCAGGACACTGCCCTGGGCTCAGCACAAGCACCCGCCACCCTACATAAGAAACAACAAACATGCACCCATCTTTGGGCTGTTTGTTTTTTTTTTTTTACTAGTATGGGTGCAACACATCTGATTTCCCTCCCATTAACCAGCTGGACATAAGCACAACATGAAATGATGTATTTAAGAGGAGAAACACTTCAAAATGTAATTTTAAAATTACATTCCTCAAAGACATTCCAAGACAAGGTCTTCTACTTGTGTTTTCCAGTTTGGTGAAAGGACTTTGATAAAAAGTCGTCAGCCTTATTTTGACAAAAAAATGTTTCTAAAAAGTCTGGAAAAAATCAATACCTTATTTCCAAATTTATTTTTTAAAGAAGAATGGAAACTAAAGGAAAAAAAAAAAAATCACTCCTCCCTCTGAGTTAAGGTGAAACATCTCTTACTTGCATCTTAATTTTATCCCACAATAACAAGTACAATGCTGGAATTATCTTTTAGCAGACACAGTAGGAATAACAACATAATCTCCAGAGAAAAGCCCCCTGAGATTCTCTAAATTTCAGATTTCCATTAGGTTTCTCTCAGCTGCTTTTACATCCATCCAAGATTCTGAGGTGGGAAGCACAAAGTGACCACAAAGACAGCAGAGTTTCTCTACGTGACTCTCCAGAAAGTTTCTTTCATGGTGAAAAGAGCCAGAATTGAAAGAACAAGTGCTGCCTTTTTTCCCCACTGCTAACAACATATTTTTTATGGATGGTGAGGCATTTAAATAGTCTGAAGGCTGTAAGAATCCACCTCCTTGGCAGCTACAAATTCTTTCTGATGAGAAAGATGAAGCATCAGAAAGTCTGCCTGGTAAATCATGCAGAGTTTCCAAATAAGCTCTCCCCTCCCATGGATTTTTTCTGCAGGAGATGATGATCAGGCCATATGTTACTATGACAGATTTGGTATTTCATAACTGGAACCCATATAGCTCCTACATTAATATTTCCACAAAACAGGGCAATTTTTAATAAAGCCCAAAACCTACTTTAATGTCTTCATCCTACAAAAATCATGACTGAGGCGCTATCCCCAAAAGCAGCTCTATATTCAATTACTTTTGTAAATACATCCCCTTTTATTATTTTTAGGTTTTAAAAGACAACTAAATACTGCATTTAATAGTAAGCATGTGCCCTACTGAAGGGAACACAAACTATAATGATATGCCTGGCTTAAAAGCAAATCTAATCTACTTGCTTATTAAATTTAAATGTGTTTAAGGCTGATATGGTTTGAAAATGATATGTAAAATAACAGCTTCCATGGCTATAAATGTCAAGTCTAAAAATTATATGCAATATAACATACAAAATAAATGTTGCTTCATCTTTACATTTTAGTGTGATCAATTCATTAAATGAGGTATTACAAGCTATGAGAAAATTTTACAACTCCTGAGACATAATTCGTCACAGTGTATTACAATGCAGCAAGGAAATACTTTAGAGGTTTTGTCATCAATGGATTAAAATTCTTATTAGAAAGAAGGTGGGGGAAAGTAGTTTTCTGATGTACCATGACCAAAATTACTCATCACAGCATATATTAAACACCTACGTGATCCTTTTTCATGAGAGAGTCTGTATTAAATGCTTTTTTTTTTTTTTTTTTTTCCATTTTTTTCCCCTTGGAAAATAAAGCAAGGAAAAGATAGGTGATCTATTTTATAGGGCCAAGATGTGAGAAGGACACAAAGGACACAGAGCTTCCCTGTTGGTTTGCAACACCGAACCCAAATATTCTCTATGGGCTTGTTTGGCTTTTTTTTTTTTTTTTTTTTTCTCTTCCTTTTTAACTGTGATAGAGGGATGGCCCTTCCCAGCTGCTGTGCCTTCCAGAAACAACACGGCCACAGATCTTCAGCCACTGCTCAGAGAGGAGCCAAGAGCCACAGAGATGCCAAGTAACACAGTGGCTGTGTTCCCCCCAACCCCCACAAAATCCCTCTGAACGTTTTATCCCTGCAGCAAACACCATCACTGAAAAAGCTGTAAAACCTCGAGAACCCTTCTGCATCTGGAGCCTCCACTGCTCCCTATTGCAGAAAATGCTCCCAAAACTGCGGCTTAGGCAAACTGCTCATCTGAGCCCTCTCAGTGACAGGTGGGAGACACAAAGACGCCCCAGGAGGTGACAGACCACCCAAATGGAACCCTTGCCCTGGGGATTGCCTCCTGGAGACACAGCCCTGTCTCTGCTGAGCAGCAGTCTGGGCTATGGACACGACCTGCTCCTGTCTCCAGCCTTCAGCTTCCCAACAGCTCTGTTTCCAAAAGAGAGACCACTGACACGAGCTTTGGCTGCAACACTCTTAAAGCCCATCAAATTCATTTTCTTCCTCTGGTTAGGTTTGACAAGTTATAAAGTGCTCAAGATCTTAGAGATTGCTAGAAAATTTCTGTTTTCACTGAGGTGAATGCCTGCTACAGGTAAATAAAAATATGCTGTACTTCGATGACTCTAAATTATTGCCTCCAAGGTTTTGTATACAACTGTTCAAAAAATCTGGACTGCAAAAAAATATTTTTAACATCTGCTATTTATGCAGACTTTGTTATTTATAATTAAATCCTGTCTCAAAACCCAACTTGATTAAGAACATTCAGGCTTAGGGCCTTTCAGTAAGGCAACAAGACACCATCCATTTTCTCACACAAACATTTACAACAGCTAAAAAGATAAATGTTACTTCTTTTGATATTTCTCTCTAAAATAAGAATAATATTCATGGTTTTCAACAAAATAATTTTATTTTTTAAATACCTTTACTATTTCCAAGATAGAGGCCTGCCTCTTGCCTTATCACTTTCCCAATCTGCCGAATATTTAACACATTTGTCTTTCCCTGACACATAATTTGCTATTATCATGTGACAGAAAAACACACATCACCCCAGATGTTCTCAAGGTGCAACAGAATCTGGTAATGGTTTTGTAGGCCAGTATCTAGCCATGAATTTGCGCTCCCACAAACCCATCCATATTACCAGGGGAATTATTAGGTGGCTGTATCTTTCCAGGCACTCAGAGCAAGATAACCCTAATCTAGTCTTATCACTTGCACACAAAAGCATTGGATCCAATAGGCTTCCCTGTAATCCATCTCTGTCAACCGCATTAAGGAAATTACCTGTCAGAAATATCATGGCCAAGATTCTGTGATTAAATGCAAACTTCGAAAATGCTCAAGGGTATAGTAAAAAAAAGCTGCATAAAATTGCTTTCAGTTTAGTTTTCCTTATGTTAACGTTGTGTCCAAAAGCATTTGAACAACATAAAGAATCAAGTAATTTATCAACCACGCATTGCATTGCCAGAGGAAACAAAATATATTTTTAAATTTGTCATAATTCCGTGAAGTTGACTTTCATTATTAAGATGGTAAAACTTTAAAAAAATCTTTCAAGATCTTTGAAGAAGCAAGAAACAGATCAGGTTCTTTTTTATTTCTTTTTGTTCCCGAGGGAGGGAAACATTATTGTTGATGAAGTATAGAAATGTCTAAACCCTCAGATTCACAATTTGAATACCATGTTTTTTTCCTTCAAAGCTTTTGTCTCTGCAAACTTTAGCATTTAAGGATTACTGGTAACAAGTTTGCATGGCTGACAGCACAGTCCTACACCTCAGGTCACCCAGGTCCAAGCCACAATCAACAATCTCCATCAACAACTTTGGTCTTTTCCTTAGGCATCTCTCTGTAAAGAGGAGAGAGCAATCACACATCTGTATATAATGCACTATGAACTGTGAATACCCTGGCTCTGTGTCAAAGAAGGGAACACAAAGTAAAATATAAAAAGCAACCTGACTCACAGTTCTACAGCTAAACAATTTTGAAGTATTCATTGAAGAAATCTGTATTGTAAAATGCCCAATGTACTCTAAAGAAATTAAAGGAGGTGGAAAAATTACAATATGAATATTTAGCGATGTTGGTTACCACCCCCAGTAGATCAGAGGCATTGACACCCTGAAGAGAATCTAACAAAGGGACATTTAGATGAGTAAGGGACTGGAACGTCTCCCTTTTGAGGGAAGGCTGAGACACCTGGTTCAGCCTCAAGAGGAGCAGGTTAAGGGGGATGTCAGTGTACACAGATGCTTGAAGGGAGGGTGAGAAGAGTGAGCCAGGGTGTCCCAGTGGTGCTAGGACAGGAGCAGAGGCCATGAGCACAAACTGACACCTGAGCTGCTCCTCTGGGAGGGTGAGGAGCCCTGGCAGTCACCTGGGGTGTTCCAGCTGGGATGTGTCCACCCTGGAGACACCCAAGAGCCATCTGGTCACTGTCCTGGGCAGCCCGCCCTGGGTGTCCCTGCCCAGCAGTGGTGTTGGACCAGAGCACATCCAGAGGTCCTCTCTAACCACAACCACTCCATTATTCCACTGCCCTTTTATATCCTGCTTATCCAAGCCCTGTCTTGCAGTGCTCCTGGTGCTTCCTCACTCCATCTCCACACTGCTGTAAAAGCATTGCCTCTGAGTCAAACCCTGAGGCACATGGCCACCAAGGAGTCACCACTCTGAACCACCCAGCACAGCCCTGTACACCCAGCAGACAGCTGATTTATCAACCAGTTATCCAATCCAATGTGCACCAACATGGCTGTAAGAATAACAGGGAAGAATGGGTTAAAAACCTTGATAAAATAAAGAGCTGAACAGCCACTACTCTTCCCTACTCTTCACAAGACCAGATGCTATTTCCTCAAGGAAACTTCACCTGGGCTATGGCTGATCACAGAAGAAAAATAATTCACACCTTTAACCCAATGAGAATGTTTGGTATGTACCTATTTAACTTGACTGTAATTCTAAGTCCACTCAGCTGGATGGGAGCACAAGGTCCCACACACAAGCAGCAAAACTAAGGAGGACAAACAAACCGGGAGCAAAAGGAGAAAATACTAAATTCCAAGAACCTCTTCTTGTAAACCTAGAAGTGCACTTCGACCTTCACAAGAAATTTCACTGAAAATTCCTTGATTCTATCCTGCCACAAGTGATTCATCTAAATCCAGCCAACTGTGGTTGAGAAGACAACAGTGAGTAGTAGCTGAGAGTTTGTTCATTAAGATTCCTACCCTGCACCAAGCACGTGATGAGAGTTTACAGTGAAGATGAAGGTTTCTCTTTGATACTGTGGTTGCACACCTATACAGCTGTCTGTACTACCAGAACTTTCAAAGTACACAGTAAAAGCATTCATACACAGGCAGCTTGATTTGAAAAATGGAGATTTACTGGATTATGGAAGGAGAGAAAAGCGATAGAGCAGCAGTCTCTGAAAACCAGCTCTGACATGCTGATTATAATACAGCTATCTTCTGATTAAGGTGAAAGGCTGAAATTCCACAAATGCAATGGGGGGTGTACTCTGTCAGCTTTTTTCACTTGAGGCATCATAAAGTATCAGATCTACAAGATGAGTGTTGGGGGTAAAAGCTACATCATTTCAATGTCAAGTAACATGACTACAAAGATTCCTTTCCACGACAGGACAGAGAATACACGGGACATACAAAATGGATGGCCCTTTTCTCACCTTTGCCCAAGGTCAGCCTGGTGTTGCACTGAAGTTCTCCAACCAGCAGAAGAGTTGCAGCTCTTCTCCTAAAGCAGGCAGACACTGGGGAAAGCCAGCCTGGCAAGCAGAAGGCTGCGGGATGCATCCCATCCTTTGTGAAGGCAGGACTAAAAACCCATCTAAAGGGCTTGAACTTCTGACCAGCGAAGGAAAGAAAGAAGATGATGCATTTTCTTGGCCACAAGACCCGTTGTGGAATTTATGGTTTCTTCTAATCTCTGTTAAAAGAACTAGTAACAAGACTCACGGAGGGAGCGTTTGGACAACCTCGTTTGCATTTATACAATGGTGATTGAAGTAATGAAGCTGATTAAGTCTGGGAATCATTGTTGTCACACAACATTTACAGCTCAGAATCCATCAGCAGAAGCCAAAACCCCACAGAAAATTATTGCGAACCTTGCACATTCTTTATGAATCAGAAGAAATAAATAGTTGTAAGAAAATAAAAGTGGACCTATGCTCCATGTGGCACTTTTATTAGTCACTTTATCACCCCCCATATGTGCTGCCAAGGAAAACTATAATAGGCCACCTCTAATAACTACAAAAGAAGTCTATGAATTATTATTGATATTCTTATTAACCAGGCTAGTAAACTCAACATAACTGGGTCATGATCATAGAGAAGCTCTGTGTTCCACAAGGAAACTGCACAGGACAGAAGAAACACAAACACAGCACTACTTTTAGAGCAGGAACAAAGTGCAGTAGAGTACAGCTGCAGATTCATAAAGCACATACTGACTAATGGAGATGATCTCCAAAGCGAGCTGGATAACAATTGTTTCCTAGCAGGCCAGTGTGTAAAGCAAGATCCTTTCTTGGAATAACTCTCAGATTAATAGATTCAATATTGTTTCCCCTTTATTGGAGAGTGAATTCCATTAAACACCCTGCATCACTTCAGCAGCAGAACATATATTTGCAAATGAATGCAAAGACTCTGCATGAGGAACAATACATGTTCTGGTCTACCACCACCACCTATGAGCATAACTTTCTTTTAATTATCATATTTATTTCTTCTTTACCCTGTTGGCATTCATGGACTGGAGCTGGTGCTCTGGGATGATCTCGCCCCAAGCGGGATATGTGAACCCTCACAGTGCACAGAGCACACCAGGCAGAGAGCTGGGTCCTACAAAGAGATTAATGACCCAGCACAGTGACAGTGACAATTGCCACCACCCCTCACCATCACCACCTGTTATCAGCCACTTCACAGAAAGAAAAACGTGTTAGAATCTGACTGACTGAACAAATGTAATAAAAGGAAACAACTGAGCAGCAGAGGTACAAATTCCAGGAGTTGCTGATTCCCAGCTGTGCACACTCAGTCCTCCTGAGACAGCATTGCCTCTCTGTGCCTTCAGAGCTGCATCACTGCATCAGAAGGGTTGGGGGAAAAGATGGGAGTTAGGTAGGAAAGAAGGAAAAGGAAGGAGAAGGGAAAAGGGGAAATGGGAAAAAAAAAGGGAAAAGGGGGAAAGGGGGAAAGGGGGAAAAGGATTCATCTTCCACCAATATAATAAAACCAGAGTCCTCTTCAGGCTATGTGTAAAAGAGAATCCTGAAGGGAGTTATGATGTGGTATTTTTCCCGGCTCAGAGGATAACAACTGCCAACAGGAAAGCTTCATGGGAGACAAACCTTCTTCCACTGATATTCAAAACTACCAGTGACCCACTACTTTGTATTTAACAGCTACATACTTGTATTTAAGGCCATTGAGTCCATAATACCTAAGTTAAAAACACATTCTTGCTCTGTTTTCACACCACACTCTCCTTCTTAGTATCCAAGAACAGAGGATTAAACAGTAATGACAAACATCCGTCATCCCTGTTTTCCTATCCACTCTTCACCTTTGTCCTCAGTAAAAATTGAGTGTAGAAAGCAGGCAAAGTTGGGAAGGCAGAGCAGAGAACCTCAGGGAAATATGCTATCAGCAGAATCCTTCTGTAGACCTTGAATTGTGTAATACACATGAAAAATAATTGTATCACAGAACTGTTAAATAACCATATTGGATTTGCAAAACAAGATGCATTTTCCCAGCTCACTGAGAGCCTGTAGCATTTTGGAAATTAGCATATATCTGCTCCGAGGTATTCTGCATAAGATATTACAAAATGCATTTGATATAAACAGATAATTCCTTTTAGTAAGGTATAAAGTTAAAATGGACTGCACTTTACATGATTCAGTGAGCAAACTGGCTTTCAGAGCTTAAGGAATAACTAAGCACCACTTTCTTAGTCAATTCTGCCACCTAGCTCATCTTGGGAAAGCTCAGCCTTCTATACTGAACTCCTGAAAAGCAATTTTCATCCTGTTTAGAATTGAAATTCACAAATAACTCACCCGGCACACCTAAATCACTTCATTAAACACAGGTAACATGGCATATTAAAAAGAAGAGTCATTTACACCAGAGGTACTAAAAGAAAGTTTCTGTGCATAGAAAAATCTGTCACTTATAAATGAACTTTAATTCTGATTGATTCAACATACACCAAACCATTTTGCTTCATTTAATCCCTTAACCACAGTTAATGCTCTAAAATATTCCAAGGGATTTTAATTTTCAAACTATTGAAGAAAAGAAAACATTCTTTATCCACTCTAAATCAAAATGCATGATACTGGTTCTCAGATGCTGATATTCTCATTTCAAACTGTCCTTTTCTTACCAATGTCTTTTAGCAGAACAAAATTTGTGCCGGGACAGACTTTCAAATCTAAATATAACCCAGCACCGCATTCCATAAGCAAGCATTGTCATATATCAACACATTAAAAAGCACATGCAAAGTATGCCATAGGAAACTCATGATGATTTAAACAACTGCACATTTTTAACATATTAAAAAAAAAATAAAACCAAAACAACTCCCAAAAACCAAGCTGAAAATATGATTATATTTTAAACTTATTGATTATAAGTTCTCTGAGCAACTACGCTGAGAAAGAAGGTGAGCAAGCATAGCTCAGAAGCACAGAGCTGCCAGCAGAAAGAGACAAACTATTGTTTTATGGGGCTTTTCGAGCAGTAAATTCTGACACACAAACAACACAAACCCGTGTGTGGCAGAGGTGCCTGAATACCTCCAAACTCAGGAGTATTTTGATCTGGAGATGCCACATTAGTGCTGAGGAAAGGTTTGTGATGGGATCTCAGCCCCACTGAGAGCTGACACAACCTGCAGGGTTTATCTGGCATTCATTTGGATTTTTTCATTGCTGTGTGGAGGACCTGATGCTGGGTCTCTTTATCTGGCCCCAGTTACATGTCATGCATCAACACCACAAACAGATAAACAGCTGTCATTATCTTTGATGCTTTTGCATTTGTGCTGCAGCTACTGTACAGGCCTTCCCTTGCTGCCAGTAATTTTAATTTATTTACTGGAAAACACTAACCCTCTCACAGAGTAGATGTTTCCTTTAATATGCAGGCTGAATTTGGAAGTGGGTATGTTCAAGTTATCTTTCCAAGGAATTACAAAGGGATGGATTCCTGCTAAGGGAAAAGGATAAAGAAATATCAGAAGAAAAAAAAAAAAAAAAAAAAAATAGAGAAATGTATAAATTCCCCAGTAACATGTTTTTATCTAAAGCCTCAAAATACTTTACAAAAACTGCAAACTATACTACAAAGAAATCATCCTACTCAAAATGAGAAGAGATCTAAAGAATAAGACCTAAGACTTACAGAACAACAGAAAACATATCCCCTGATCTGATTTCAAACTTAGACTTGTTCAAAGCACAGTGTTAACTCCAAGGATGTGGCAAAA
Organism: Hirundo rustica; assembly: GCF_015227805.2. Taxonomy (NCBI): domain Eukaryota; kingdom Metazoa; phylum Chordata; class Aves; order Passeriformes; family Hirundinidae; genus Hirundo; species Hirundo rustica. The sequence continues at coordinate 4,068,347 of NC_053464.1, read as the reverse complement.
ATTACCCACATTAATAAGGATCACTCGTGTCCATACTTGTAAAAATAATGCTCCTAATTTTCTGAAATAAAGAACAGTGAGAGCAAACACACATATAATAATTAAAATATTCCCGTTGTCTCATTTTGCAATTTTTACCATTCAAGAATTAATACAGAGAGCAGGTATTATACAGAAGCAAAACTCCCTGGAAGCTCCTTGGAGAATAGCAGAAACACAAAGTTTGACACATGAAGGTGAGGTAGAAGTCAGGATTTCCAGAAAACATTTTCTCCCTCATTAAAGAAGTAATGCCCTTCTCCTTGCTCCATTCTCTTCACTCCCCAGTGCTCATTCCAAAGGGGAATTGGGGGACAGGATGCAGTGGCAGCAGCTACGGCTTCTGGTGTGTGCAGACATTCTGCGTCATTTCCATTCTTTCAGCAGGGACATTCAAGGAAAACTCTAACACTCCCTACTACTTGCTTTCAATGTACATTTCCCTACATCCCCCCTGTAACATTTGCTGTCCTCCTGCTATATTTTCTAGTCTTAAATCTGACATATCCTTTCTCATTTTGCTTTTATTCCCTCCTTGCTTTCTTTCTCACCCTATCCCTTCCCTCCCCTTCCCAAGTGCCACATTACAGCTCTCCTTTAGTCTACACCTTTCTCTGCTCATTCAATCTCTTCTTTATTCACCTGTCAGCCAGAGATGGATTATTTTAAATGCTCCCTCAACCTCTGCAGCTTTCCAGACAGCCTGACAAGAAATCTGGAGACTTAGATCTAAACCAGCTTCAGAGCTTTCTGAATATGATACTGATAGGGATGGAACAGAGAGGGAGTGGAAAACAAGTGACAGTCCTGTTGTTGTCGCAGATCCTTAACTAATGGACAGAGGGAGTTTTTAAGGTTCAAACCACCTTGTACACAACTTCTGTGTTGTCAGCTCATTGATTTGGTTTATTTTGGAATCAACCATGACACTCTTCTTTATGGAGCAGTTTAAAAAAAAAAAAAATGTTGCTTTGTTTTCAGAAGATAAAAACCCTAATTTCCTAATTTATTCTGGCGTTGTTTTGCCAGCAAGGGAGAGGTGTCTGGTTTTATTTTAGAAATTCAAAGTAGCTCTGCTCGGAGGAAGATCCACAGTTTGTTAGTGGGATAAACTGCAACAAGCAGCAGCATAACCATGAGAATGGTGCAAACATATTTTTCTACAGTCAAATGCTCAAGTTGCTGCCGACTGGTCTATTGCTCTGCTCGCACAGCACACTTGATCCTCTGCAATAACAGTAAAAATAACCAAAACAGAACATCAGGCAGGGAACAGAGCAGGATAGTTCAGTGGGAAGGAACCTACAGTGATCAAGTTCAACTGCCCAGCTACATCAGGGCTGACTGAAAGTTAAAAAAATCTTATTAAGGGAATTGTCTCAAATCCAGAATGTAGCAGGAGCATTTCTGACACTGGTTCTTAGCAACTTTTAAACTAATTTCTCAGTCCAAACACAACCCTATAAGAGAAAACTGAAGTTTTACTTCTATTTTAAAGGAATTTAATGTAGACACAGCCACAGTTCTAAAAAAATCATATATAAAAGAGTAAAAAAACCTCACAACATCGCTACTGAAACATTAGAAATCCCAAGTTTTCATAATAAGCTTTTCTGTACCTCAATATTGACATTTCATTTTCTCCAAATATTAATGAATCTCACTTTATCAAAACTTTAGTCAGAAGCAATTTGCAATTTGAACACACAAACTGTGTTTTTCTCCCAAACACTTCTGCAAGTCATTCCCAGATTCTATTTCTGCAAGTACACATAGAAGGTATTATTATTATTTCAGAAACGTCCAGCACTAATAATTTGACTGAGCTTTTTGTACATAAAAGAAATGATTCATAGCCACTAAAATGATCCAATACCAATGCATCAGATAAAGATAGAGAGTAGCAACAGAAGAGAACACCTGCAAGCAATGATAAATCTGGATGCTCACACACCTGTGTCTAGGTATGAACACACATTCCCTGCCTACCCAGCACCTGTAAGAAATGAAGTGCAGAGCACTTTCCCCTATTTTTAAAAAAAGTTTAGCACACATTTTGTGTGCATAGTTTATATAATTTAGAATAACACCTACTACCCTTTGTCATGAAAGAATGAGATCACACAGTCTGTGCATATAAACACAAGCTCAGCTTTCACCTGGCCTTTGAGGGCAAACAGGGTTTTCCCAGATAAAGCAGCAACATTCTCAGATATGATTTTTTCTACATGCACACGTAGACAATACCCTCTCTGCTTCTCATTAGATTTTTACTTTCAGCCAAGCAAACGCATCTCCATAATAACCCAAAGCTTCCAATCAAACCTGGAGTGCTCTTCTGGCAGCGCTGGGCTCTCTGGTGAGCAGACCACTGGAGCTGCAGGATGCACACACACAGGTTCTAGCAAATGTCAGTGCCGCTGGGAGCACCTGTCTGCCTGCTGTGCTGCTGGAGCAAGGAAGCCTTTATAAGTTCACCACCCAAATCCAAACAAACTCAGCTCCGGAAACCGTGGGACCTATTAACCTACTTAAATAAAAAGTCATCTCCTTTCTTCCCAGGCAATAGGTACATCACAAAACAGCAGCATGGCCTTAACATGGGAAAGCCAAGACAGAGATCTATCGACTCATATTGGCAGCAGTGGAACATCAGCGTGGCTTATTCCTCTGCTGCTTCCAGCTTTGCTCAGGGAACAACTCTGTAAGAAAGCTTATGGCTTATTCTGAGTCTTCAGAAAATAAAATTTATGCATAATTCTAGGAAAAAAACCCAGTTTCTACTTTTTACTTTTTTAAGTTGTTTTTTCACATAGAGTAATGGTAGCATCTGTGTGAGAACAAGGACATTAAAAATTTAGCAGAGTGTACAAGTGGTGTGGGTGTTGTAGGACACTGGCTCTGGGAGGAACAGAAAACTGCAGGGCCTTTTGAGCACAGTACTATGGAGTATTGTACAATAAGTGATACAGTGCTATGACAAAGGGATTTGTGTATGCAAGAGAGGCCCAAATCTGCAGGGCAGGGTTAGCTCCTTCCATGGGCTGTCACAGGGACCTCAAGGGACATTTTCCAGCATCACATCATTGTCCGTCACCAGCCAAAACAACTCAGCTGAGTTTGGACTTTGCCACTAGGAAATATTCAAAGAGATGCTTGAGACAGACCAAATCCTTACAATTGCTTCGGAGAGGAAACTTCAGAATAGAAACCAAAAAAAAAAAAAAAAAGGCTTTTGAGTAATTTCAAGGCATTGCTTTTTCTCATTGTTTGTCTGCCAAACCCTTAGAGAACTGGGATTTTACTTTTTTAAAAAAAAAGCCTTTGAATTCCTAAGCCTACATGCACTAACTAAAAGAAAAATTAATGTGTATCATTAGATGCAAGCACTAAATAAGCATCATTATTATCATTATTCAACATGCAGATAATAAAAACCCAGCTTTGGCAATGTTTTTCATGAAATAATTTAGACATCTCTACTAAGTTATATAATTCATTAAATCAAAGTTTAGATTCATGTAATTGTTCTATAAGTGAAAACATGACATGAAACATGAGTCACTGTTACATCGCTTTCAGCCACAGAGAGTGAAAGGTGCTGTTCCCTACTTACAATTCATGCAAGCTTTAAAAATAAAATGTCCCTGTGAATGGTGGTGGCTTGAATAACGGGATAGAAAAAAGTCTAATCTTAAAAGGGAAAATGGCTTATTATGTTGAAATGCTGATAATTTTCCCTTAAAATACTGATTAAATTTAATTTCTTCCAGTGGTACTTCACTGAGACAAGAGTGTTGAGGGAACCTCCAGATGAGTCTGCCTTTCAGAGAACATAAACATATTCTCTGTGCTTAAAACACATGTGGTTAAAAGAACAAAAAGAGGACTTAAAGTTTAGTACAGTATAGGGCAAAGAAGTTATCCCCACAATATTTTCCTCCAAGTAGAAAGATGTTTCTAAAAGTACCCATAAAGAAGCATCAATAGTAAATTTCCTTCTTAGTCCAGATCAGGTGCATGACATCGATGGTAAGATGCAGAATTCTTTTGATCCAGCTGCCATTTGCTCTCAGTGTGGCACAGGTGCTGCAGATCCCTGTGCTTTGGGCTCATTCATTCAGCACAACTCTACCACACCCCTAACAAAAACTCAATGTGCAAGTCCTATGGATATACCAGCTAGCAGTTTTTGCATGAAATTCCTTTTGATTCCAAATTATTTGATTCCACTGTGCATGGGCTACAACCTTCTATTTACTCTGAATTCATTTCCAAACTGAAATGATATCTTGTACTACACATGTTTCCAGTGATTGAGTTTGTCCCAGGAATTTAATGACTAAGCATATGGTCCTGCTCCCCATTCCCCGAGCTCCTCAGAGCTGCCTGTCACTGCACACATGCATCAGGAAAAGCTTTGAAATGGGTGAGACTCCTCAAAAGATGATCAGATGAGTTTCCTTTCATTAACCCAGATGAGTTTCCTTTCATTAACCTACACTGATGAGGATAATACTGCCCATGTCATTTTGGTTATATGCTCTTAATGACACTGAAGCCTCTGAATATTTAGTGAATAATCAACTATAATAATACTGACTGCAAGGACGTGGTTTGAATTCCTCTGCTTGCAGCCAGGTCTAAACAAGCTGTATCATTGCATGACCTAATGCACACACAGTTTGCCAGAATAATACCTTCTGCAGTTAAAGCAGAAACACAGTTTGCATTTCTGAACTACAAACGAAATGAACACATCGAGATTTCTCTTCTCTCTAAAAGGTCAATATATTTTGACTTTGAACAAAAGATACTTGTAGTATTAAACATTTTAATATGGATTTTATTTTGGGGACTGGTGACTTTCACTGGAAAGCTGTTGTGCTGTTTTTCCCCCTGTGCAGCCTTGAACTAGAGACCACACTGAGTATTCTCAAAAATCATTCTGAAATGAAGACCCCACATATGTTTAGAAATCCATACTACCTAGTGTATATATATATTTCAGTGTGCATGTTTTCCTTGTGAAACAAACTGCTTGCTGTTCAAATTATTATTATTCCCACAATAGTGACTCTTTTATATATTTATTAGCACTCGCCAGCCCAGCTGGAATAAACACTTAATGCATTTCAGAACCATGAGGCTGATCCTTGACTCTATTCCTAATTCATCACTAGTGGCTCAGATATTGTGGTGTGGGTTAAAATGACCTAGTGTGAGATGTAAAAGCTGTGCATAGCAGCAATACAATGTTTTATTCCTTTTTTTTTATACTTTATCTCTCTTTTTTTTTTTTTCTTTTTCTTTTTTTTTTTTTTTTTTTTTTTTTTAATGCTATTCTCCATGGCTTCATTGGTGTTTAGGGCAATCACCACCAGAGACTGCCAAAAGAGAATCTACTAGATTAGAGGAGATGAAGCGGCATTGCTCACCACAAGTTCAGTGACTCAGTGCTCAAGGTTAATGACTCCTGTTTTGGGACCAAATCAGCTTCCCTCCCTCTTTGCCCTTAAGTTTCTGGAAGGCAGATTGTTTCAAACAGATTAAGGAGGGTGATGCAGCAGGATGTGGAATCTGATGGCTTGTATTTTTAAAGTTAAACATAAAGCTGCACCTCTGCTTTGCATACACCTTTCCAGATCAGCATCAGAGCATTACAATGATGATCCTAAAAGATACTGTGTGTTTCCCTTTTTGATGTGAACTATCTCTGTTTAGCAAGGTGTGCCAGAAACAGGCAGCTCAGGTTTCTTCATCTGGTCTGTCTGCAAGTAAAACGTGATAAACACCCTTCAGTCACACACTGCCAAACACAGGCATATAACACATGAGCAACTGTGCTGTGTTTCATCAAATAAAGATCTGTCCCAAAATTCTGTCTCCAGAAAGTTTGGAGAATGAGAAATAAGGCAACAATGTAATAACGGGACTTCCCTCTGATGTTTTTGCCTGCACTGAACTCTTTCAATCACTTCTGCTTAAATAATGCATAATGAACTGGTTTTCCATGTTTATCAGATGGGTTTTGAGCTATGCAAGCTTTTGACATCCACATTATCCTGTTACAGTGAATTAGACAGTTAAAAGTATGCACTGTACCCGGTTTCAAATGATGTGAACTTATTTTAAGCTGTAAACCTTGTCCCCTACCTCTCAAAAGAAAACCTGTGTGCTGCCCTGCACGATCTGTTAAAGAGGAGACATCTCAAAACCACAGTGCAAGGCAGAAAGAAGCAGAGGGAGGCATCTCTGGACCACTGACCTGGAGTCCAGTGGCTGTACCTCAAAAAGAACAGGCACTGCTCCTACTTTTTTTAAAAGACTACATAAAGGCTTATATCCCAAATTTTTAGTTCTGAATTTACAACAGACATCAAATGCTCCTAATTCCTCTCTAAGCTATAGGCACTTGAGACACTTTTATCTATACTGATATCAAACACAATTGGCATTGTTCATCACATGCATTTTTGTATGTTCTGAGCACCATAGTTCTGACTATGCATTGTTCAATGCATGCAGGTACCTAACTCTGGATTCTGAAGATAAAAGCAAAAAAGTAAACATTAAAAAATAAAAATAAAGAAAAAATAGATGAAGTCGAGATAATAATTTTGCAGTTATTTTATCACTGCAGTGATGTGATCACTCCAATGCTAAGCCACTCAATCCAAATACAGCACAACATGCAAAGCAAAAGACATAATTAAATTATATTGCTTCAGTTACACTGCCACAGAGTACAACTTTTATCCACATTGTGTGTGATGTAGCATCCTTGGACATACATCTATAGACAGGATAACAGCAACAGTTAGATAATGTTCCTAGAGCATTCCTATTTCAAATGTATTTTGCTACTTCTTTACAGTATCCCACCAGAGAGTATTTAATCACTCTGGTGTAGATTTCATTTCCCCTCTTGTTAATTAACTTGGTGATACTGTAACATATTCATGCAGTGATATCATTAGTTGGTTGCTGAATTACAGGTGATAAAAAAATTGCTGATTTTTCTCTGATATCATCATGATGTCATATTTTACAATGCTGGTTGCCTGTTACAGAGAAAAATCTAGAAATTGCAATCAGTACAAAATTGCTGTTTCTTAGCCTTGATGACACTCAATGAAACTCTTATAAAAGTATAATGGGCCCTGACAAAAAGTTAAGACAGAATTCTATACCTGAATTGGTAAAAAAAAAAAAAAAAAAAAAAAAAAAAAAAAAAAAAAAAAAAAAAAAAAAAACCAACAAACAAGTCTCACAAACAATTAAAAAGCCTTTATACACACTAGATTCAAAACCCAGAACTGCAGACCCCAATTTCTGCTCAAAATATTAGTTATCATGGTCAGCGTGAAAAAAAAAGATAATTCTAAAAGGGTAGAATTGAATATTGTGCTGTATTCCCTCTTCACAGAATGTTCGTTATTTTCCTATTTTTTTCCATTCCCATTTTTATGTATTTACCTGCATTGCTGGTCAGTTGAAATAACTATCAACTGATATGTTTTTGGACTATAGGCACTGCTGCTTTATGAAAGATATAAACTGCTCTAGAAATGCATATTAATTACTAGAGGGAAATTTAGTGATCTTTTATCTGATGTAATTAAATCTAGCTAGCAGTGTGCATTTAACACAAAAATTATCCTCCACAGCCTAACCAACAAGGACTCTGTGTTAACGTGAACAGCCTGGCTTTGTTGGATTTAACAGCAGTCCTTACTGACACTTTAAATTTCATTTTTTTGCCAAAGTGGTTGCTGAAGTGCCTCGCTGTGGGCTAGGGCAGGGCTGAAATGGCCAGTCCTTGCTGTCCCTGGTATCTGGAATTCAAGAGCCAGCCTTTGTGCTCAAGCCAGCCTCTCAGAGGATGAACATCTGCAGCTAATGAGGGAGAGCCTGAGTCCTTCCCTGGTCACCTCAGGGTGACCCTCCTGCCTTGGGAGCACAGGCAGCTCCAGCAACCATCTCTGTGCCCCAGCTTGCTGGGCAGCCAGACATCCTGCAGACAACACCTGTGATGAAAAGCTGAGTTTCACCTCTCTGCCCTTTTGTCAGTGCAAGAATGAATTTCTGAATGATTTCAAGAGGAAAAAACAACAGCAGCTTAATTTAATACAGGACACACTTGTCATCTGTTAACCAGTATTTCCCACAAATTAATGAAAACACAGTTGTCTGCTTGCTAATTAAATTTCATTAATCTGCGTATCATTCAGTAAATTGTTTGAGACCAAAGCAGAGGTTACAGACATTGACTCTGTTATCTCTAAGTTGAAAATGGTGAATAATGCTTCAAAATGAAATGCAATGCATTCAATACATGGCCACACCTCTGACAATGAGTATCCTAGAACTGCAAGGCACTAGCAACAAGTATTTGAAAATACCAACCCTGCTTTCTCCTGGACATTTAATAGTGAGAGAAATACTAACGGACAAATTTCCCAGTGATACTTAAGAAAGTAAGAACAAACCTTTATAATTTAGAATTTTAAAAGAGAACTGCATCCTAATCACCATACTCACGCTGGGTTATTTGATCATTCAAATAAAACGTGAAATGTTATTTTAATTAAATATATATTTTATTTCCTGTGTGTGTGTTTGTTTGTTTTCCTCTAAGTTGCATATGAAATCATCCTTGGAGAAAAATGTTAGAGAAGGAATGTCGTATTTTCCAGTCTGCTTACCACATGCTCCTGGCAGGCCACAGTATATTAGTGAATTTTTACCCCTTCACCTGTGGAATCAGCCCGGTTTTGTAGCTATATTCAGTTGATCTTGTTTGGATATGAAGGTGTAAATCTACCAGCAGCAAGGTATCATACTTAGCGTGTCTTTCCAGTGACAAAAGAAAGGAAAAACACCTATAATTCATAATTTATCACTGAATCAATACCAAACCCTCAAAATTTAGGAGCAGGTAGATGGGTCACAGCTCAGAGGCATCAAAAAAGGAAGTAAACCCGGGATTTACTTAAATTCTGTATGTCAGAAGCTTAACATTGCCTTCATCTTACTTTGAATTATACTGCCTTCGCAGTCCCACTGCAGGAAGTATTTCAGGTCTGTGGGGTCTGTCTGTGTGGAGGGAACCAGAGCCACTCACACCTGAACATTTAAGTGCATCCTTAATTGTAATCAAGTGTAGCAAATATGGGTTTCAGGATTTACCCGGAGAACACTGACATTCCAAAGCGAGAGTAATGTACTGATAAATAACCAAATAAGGCAATAAACAAAGGAAAAACCCAGAGAGAGGGAAACAGTGAAAGACACAGATAAATTCTCTGCATTCACCTGGATTAGCTGTTCAAGCATTTCCCGTCCCTTGGGTAGATGCCAACACAAGCTCCACAAAAAGACTTCCCCATCCAGATCAAACGTGAATTTGAGCCAAACACGGCTCCTTTTTCTCAGTACATTCTGAACTTCAGCAATAAATTGTCCTAGTACCAAAACTTGTGGTGAAAGTGCATTACATCCACCCTGGCACCCCGTTACAAACAGCTCTGCAGGGGATGAGCTCTGCAGGATTTACATCTGGAGGCTGATAGGGCTCCTTGCATCCTGTTCCACAGCCACGTGGATGTTCCTCAATTGGTAGGGGTTTGACAACCTGCCATTCAGCTGAATATTCCAGTCTTGTGCTGATTTTTACCCCACAAATAACCTTACCAGCATCCAGGAGCGCAGGACGACTTTTTGGCGCTGCAAAAATTGTTTCAGCAGAAATAAAGTCACTAAATCTGAGGATGTTTGCCGACAAAAGTACAGAACAATATGAGAGCCTTTTATCTCAAGGAATTACAGATTCAGTTGTCTACCTTGTTTTCTCTTTCCTCATATTTTTTTTCAAATAGCCAAACAGGAACAGTACAGGATTTTTCACTCTCTTCCCCCAGCACACAGTACACTACAGAGCATGCAATAACTCCGCTTTTTTCACTAACTAGTAGATTTCTCTGTAGAGTTTCTCAGAATAAATTAAACCAAACCTCAGAGGCTGCTTCTATGATGAAAATTTTCAGCAGTCCTCCCAGAGCAAAGCAGTTGCCTTCCTGCATTAGAGTAACACGGCATGGCAGTAAACAGGAAAGGCTCAGTCCTGTTGTGAGAGGTAAAATAAAGGGTAAAACACCTAAGAATGCCATAGAGCTTAGGCTGCAGGTCAGGAGCAGCCCCCTGGGATGCTCTCCTCAGCTGTCCTGCTAATGAGTACATCCAGCATCGCTCACGCCACAGAGCACCTGGCTCCCCAAAAGCTGACAGAGGAGGAAACTGCAACTAAGTCTGTGATTTAGTGGACTTCCTATGGCTTGTCTTTGATAAATCTGAAACTATACCCAACTATGGAACAAGTAAACAACACACAGAAAAAAAAAAGATCACAAGTTATTTGTCGCATTACACTTCTACACTTGAGGAGGTGTTTTCTATATTAGGAAAAGAGTTTAAGTTACACCTTTAGAACTTTTAAAGAAAAAGAAATAGAATCTCTTATGCTCTTCACACTGTAATTGGCTCAGTGCCAAGATAAAGGCACCTGTTGGACATTTTAGCTGTTCTTCAAAGAATGTAGCTATTTTCTAACGCTCTTAAATTGTTGAGTTAAAAAAAAAAAAAAAAAAAAAAAAAAAAAAAAAAAAAAAAAAAAAAAAAGAGAGAACACAGATATTTTCAGGGCTTTTCCAGGGTGTCTTAGCAGGTGTAAGGGACGCCCCTGCACTGTGCACGGCTTTTATTCTTTTGTCTTGCATCATTTGTTATTTTCTCCTTTATTAAAATCTTTTTGCTTTTTCAAAATATCTCTGATCAGCAGTCTCACTAATTATCATTAAGCCATTTCCAAGAAGCTGCTGGTCAACCCTCAGAACTTGATACACCTTCGTGAGGCTCAGAACACACTGGCCTCACACAGAATTGTATCAGTTATTCTCCTCTGAGGTGATTTCTCCCTGAGCACATCACCACTTCTAATGTGCCTTCTGCTGCAGAACAACGATAGAACTTCCTAACTCATGTTTCATTCTTTGAGCTAATTTATTTTAAATAAGGATCTCTCTTTCGTCCGAGTTACTTCTGTAATAGTGGCTGATTATTAAATACAGTTATCACTGTCTTGGTTAGGGTCACATCCTGCATATCACAGCTGTCAAAATGAGTGAAACATCTCTGCTTGCCATTCTTTGATTAAACAAAAGAATTGTTTTCACTTTCATTGAGAAAAGAAATTCCTTTGTTAATTTAAAAAAAAAAAAAAAAAAAAAAAAAAAAAAGCAGATTTGGTTAAACTGAAAGAAAGATTCTTAAAAAAGGTTTTGAAACAACTGGAGGGGATTTACTGGCACAGGTCCTGTGCTCATTTTAGGAAGTGGTGCTCCTCAGCGCTTCTAACCAAGGGTAAACAGGTGGTGAGCCCCAAAATACAGACCAATGCAGAACGTAGGTGAAAAGCATAGGAGAAAAGGTTTGTTTCTTGTTTTGTTGCACCCACTGCAGAGAGAGCAGGAAAGGGAAGGAGGTGCTGGCTGTGCAGGTGTTAATTCCAGTGAAGGTGTTCCCTGGAATGCTCCCAGTGCTCAGGCTGTGCTGCTCAGCCCAGCTCCCTGAGCACACCCTGACCTCAGAAAGCACAACTGCATGCACAGCAGCACCCACAACAGTGTCCAAGGCATTCCTCACAGTTAACATTAATATTCCAAGACTCCTGCCTGCCTGCTGGAAGCACAGGCCCAGGGCAGAAATTTGCAAAGACAGGCAGTGCCTGGGGTTGAAATAATTTCACTTGCTGATTATTCCACTGGTAGTATTTTTCCTCTTGAGCAAAATTTCAAACAATTCAGCCCTGACACGTTTTTAAAAATGCAGCAGTGGAGAGAACCATTGCTGTCTGTGGGCATCCTTTCCCCGCCTGTCACGATCACCAAGTGAACGTGAACCTTCTAGAAATAACAGAAATAACCACTGTGCTTAATTGTTGGGAAGCAATTTTCCCAACCCAAGAAAAGATAGCATGTTTCTGTTCCATAAGGATGCCAGTCTCCTTTTTACAAAAGTAGAGAAGCTGATGTTTTGTTTGGCTCTGAAAGAGAAAAACCTGGATGTCTTTTAAGTTAGGACATATATATATGTATTTAGATATAAACATAGACATATGTGTAGACACCCACAACTCTCTGTCTCCCTGATCATATACCTACATCTCAATCATCCTTGATTGTATTTTCTTGCAAGCTAGATTTCTCCCCCTTCTGCAGCCCAGAGTTGATTTTAGTAGTTTTCAATAAAGTCCTGCAACTTTAATGCATGAAGGAACATGAATGTGCCTAATTTCTTCCCTAATGCAGTTTTGTTTGATGTGTAGGAGGAAGCATTGCCACTTCAGGCTGGTACCTGGGGATGTACTGACTATAGGAGAGGTCCAGTCTTACACTGGACTCGTCATGTCCCTACAGGAAATATCCCAGATTTTCACAGGACAGAACACAGACAAATGCAGCAGAAATGTTCATGGTTATCATGCGTCTCCCCCATTAAAAATTGAATGGAAAATAATTGGTATTTAAAGGTCTACAGAACTTAAAGAGGAAAAAAAAATATATGGAATGTTTTAAGCAGTAGGAAGGGAAGCAGCACCATTTTCCTTTTACAAGCTTTAAAAGAAAAACAGTAATGTTTTCATGTCCAGTGCTATAAATCTACAAATCTGGAACTATCACTATTTACAAATCAGTAAACTTTCCTTACCTCCTTGCTTTCAGAAGGAAAACATGCTTTTTCATCCTATCTAGGGGTTTTTGTGTTGTTTTTTTTTTCTTATTTTACCATAAATTAATGAAGTTTTCCCACTAACAGCTACTTGATTATCCATGAGACACAAGGCAACTCTGTACTATTTGCCCAGTGAAAGATGCTGGAAACCACTTCAGTAAATACCAGGCTGAAAAAAAGTGCTGCACTTTTACTGAGTGCTGCTCAAAACCAAAGTCTTGGAATGTAAATAATGTCATTATCTTTTCTTAAAAAAATTAAACAATGTATTATATACTTATATTTAAATTAAAAGCTCTGCATTCTAGGGCTCAATGAAATTGCTAGTTTTGTAAATCAGTATTCTGCCACAAATATTAAGAAAATTTATTCACACTGGCAAAGGTTGGAAAAGAAATACTTGACTACCCTTAAAGAGGGGCCTTCAAGAAAATATTTAGTTAATCAGAACTGATTTTCAGGACATGCACACAGAGATCATTAGGGGGGAAAAGGAGCAAAAGAAGTAAAAGTTAAAAATCTCAATGTTTGTAATTTGGCTGAACTTAACTTATAATACAGAACAAAAAATATAGCCTGTCTTTTATTCAGTTTTTAAATACCTTCAAAGGGCAACCTGAATCAGAAAAATGGAGTAAGTGCAATGAGGCCTTTAGAATAATTATGTGTTGTTAATTGAAGAATGTTAATCATGTCATATTAGGAGGGAGAGAGGGTTAAATTGGTAAAATTTCAATTCACTTAGGCCTTATCTCTTGTTGGAATGAACCAGATGATTAATCCTTAATATTCTTCAGGGATACAGAGAACATCAGCAATTAAATTAACAACTACAAAGTTTATGCTCAGAGATTCAAAAATGAAAGACAGAAACACTTTAATTTTTCACAAGTTGTTACCTTAATTATCTTCTTATTGCTTCTGTCTCTTTTCCCTCATTACAAAAACACACCCCTCAGTATTCCTGGATCCTTTAATTTGCTGTAGCTCAGCAACTGTGTAAGGAACGTCATCGGAGCTGCAAAAGTCATAAATCTTACTTTGTGCATGCTCATTGGAAATAAATCCTTCTGCTGTACCCTGTCCCTGTGTTCCAACTGCAACTGCTGACAAATTTTTGTTTCCTTACAAACAGCAGTGTCCATCAAAATTTGCTGGCAGAAAAGGCAGGCTTGCTGAGCACGGAAAGTGAAGTTTCTTTTAGGAAAATATAAAAGAAGTACAGATATCTAAGCCAACCTAAGAGTTATTATGCAGTGCTGCCAGCACTAGGAAGGTAAAGGGATAAGTTCTCATGAGACCTTCTAATTCTACAGTCATAAAAAAGGAGTGTAGTTCCAGATCATTCATGAAAATTATGTACCACTAAGAGATCACAGACTGAGGCTTAAATGTTCTCTGCTTACAGAAGAAAACAGACAAAATGGAGGGCTTGAGGATGTGCTTGGGATTCTTTCTTAGGAGTTGCATTAGAACATGTGGAATCTCGTTATCGATACTGGCCAGCTTCACACATCGAACGATTTCAAATGTAATTGCTGGGAAAGCAAATGCTCCCACAAGCTGAATGCAGAAATCCATGCCCAGGAAGCACAGGGACCTGACATTGCTATCACCAGGCATGCTTTCAAAATTATCAAAGTTTTAAAGTAAAATGTCATATCCCTGAAGGGTGGCCTTACAACAAATTATTAACGAAGCTCTATTGATCCTCACCCAAACAGCAAAATCTCAATAAATCTCCTCTGGACCTTTGCTGAAGCTGGAAAATGCATTACACCCCCCTACTGACCACAATTTTTATTATCGCTATTGTGTTTGCAGGGCAGTCAATTTTATACAGCATTACAAACTGCCAAGTGCTAAAGTGATTTCCTCTATTACTGAGGTCCATGTATTAAATTTAGTGAGGCACAATATCAGGCTTCAAATATTGCAGGGTTTGGAATTGAATGCAGCTGAGCCTAATGTTATCAACCTGACAAAAAATACTGACATATTAAGTAGCAAATCATTTATTCATATTTGGGACTGGTTTTGTTTTTCTGTTCAGCTGTGTAATTTTAGATTAGCCACAGTATTTCAAAATGGGACTGTTACTGTGAAGTCCAAAGACACAGTGGAATAGATATTTCATACAATTATTCTGCACAGTAGATCAGAGAAATATGCCTCACTGACCTGTTATCACGTAGAAATACATGTAAATTAAAAAATTACTTTGCCTAATGCAGGTTTAGGCTGCAAGTACTTTAAACCTTTAGAATGACCAGTGATAATCATTTCAGGTACTTTTTATTATAGGCAAATACAAAGCCTTAATGCTCAGATTAAGTTTCATTTTGTGGTCCCTCTTTTAGCCTGATCATTCTTTTCCCTCCAGTCTGAAATATTTAAAGCTAGTGGATTTCTGAGCTTGTAGATATTATTTGAAACCTAGTTATTTCTGAAATATGCCTGTGTAAGGTACACCTTGAAGAACTGACGTATCCAGAATAATCCAGTACTTGTCCCTAATATTAATGATTGCTTACATCAATGGAAATAAAGCTTTCTATTTTTTTTTCTTTTTTTTTTAATCAATGGAAAACAAATTATTCTGTAACAAACTGAGAAGAGCTATCCGATATTTTGCTTGCTTGAAATAATCGAAATTATACTCTGTGGTAAAAGCTGAAGCCACAATACTCTAAGTAAAAAAAAAAAATTAAAAATCTGCATTGATACCTGTTATTACACAGAATGCCAACTTCCTACCTTTTATAAATGGTTTTACATACTGACAGGTCTGTGGTCAAATTGTGCAATTATTAAACTGCAAAAGCTGCCATTTCAAATTGCTCACAGTGGATCTCTGGACAGAGCTATCCATCCTCACGCATAAACTCCAGGCAAGATTCCTGTAACTTGCTCTCTGAAAATTTGTCTTCAATGTGCAATACACTCCAGTGGGGAAGACTGAAATGAAATGCCATTGACAGATTTGCACAACATTCTAAAAGTGGCAGAAATCTCCAAATGAAAGGACAGAATTTCCCTTTTTAAACCCTTCCAGGCTAAATCACACATCCGTGTTCCCTGGGAAGAGCCCGACAGTCTAGAGTCTTTTACTTTGGGTATTTCACTGCTGTAGCTAATTTTGCCCGAGCAACCATGTTGGATAATAAACTGCCCAAATCAATCATTAAACGGTTCACCACCGTGCTTCATATTCTCACAAGGCTTCTACATCTGTCTCACAGGAGACAGCAGGACAAAAATATTGCTACCTTGAACTTTATTATGGACTTGGAAAGCCAACTTTCTACTGGAGAGCCTAATTCAAGCCCCGGATTTTGTGGCATTTTTCTCCCATGTGTCTTCCCCTCAATCCTTCCTAGACAATTCCTGCAACACGAGTTGGCTGTAAGCAAACAAAAAATCAAACAGATGAATGTTGAAAAACAAGCATTAAATATTTAAATTTGGGAGTATTGCCCTTTTGGTGTTAGACCTTGGGTGTTCTAGTTGCAAGCCCTTTCCTCAAAAGATACAGCATTTAACAGAAGCTGACACTCAGACATCTCAGTCTCCTACACTGCCAGGGCTCCTCCTTGTCACCGAAGGAGATCAGATATTATTTTGCTAATTGGACTGAAAAATGCTTTTGGCATTCAGAGGCTTCCCACATACTCACTACTGACTCCTTGGACCACGTGGGTCCCTGAACTGGCTTGATGGAAGTCTCTCTATGTTCTGCAATCTCATCATAAATTGGGCTCCTCTCCTTCAACACCAACATTTAACTGTTAATAATTCTGCCTGTTCAGTTCCATTGCAGAAATTGCACAGGAGTGGTGAGGAACAGCACCCTGCACATGGTTCTACGAGTAGAGCTCATGCCACTACTTCTTTCATTCCTGAAATGTTAATTAGCCCATAAGTGTGGCACTTAGCAATGAAATATTTCTTTTCCTACATGTAACTTAAGAATTACAAGAGGATCTAGATGTATTACTGAACATAAAAATAATTATTCTTAACCAGGATGCAATCTACAAGGAGAAACTATACATTGTTACAAAGCACTTCCTAATTCACAAGGGTGAGTACCACCCATTTTTGGCACTTTGCATTTTGAATTTTGGAAGAGCAGTCTCTGTTGTTTGCAGGAGTTCTTTAAAACATAAAGCAAACAAACAAACAAACAAACAAAAACTCCACAAAGTTTACATTTTTTAATTCCAACCTTTAAATTACATTACGTTTCACTTCGAGTCATCAAGGATATAACCAATTTGAAAATATTTTTTCCCTATTTATGACCTGAGTTTCTCAGAGAGTAGTTTGGCATCCTTACAAAAAACTGGGTATGAATGCCAAAATAATGGAATCATCTTGTTGGATTCAAAGCAGTGGGGGACTACTCTGAGAAACTGAAAAGAATGGGAGTAATCATCCAGCAGAATCTCATAATCTAAGATGAAAATGACCACAAGAAAGGTGGAAGAATCGATTTGCTGGCTAAGAAGCAGTGAAAGAGTGGAGCAAGGATCAGGATTTCCCTTGCTGGAAAAGGCCAGGTCAGGAAAGTGACTCCAGGCTGAGTCCACTTCTATTGATGAGTGTAAATCCCCTTGGGTCAGCTCAGGTTGGATGTGCCCAGCTGGTGTCCCCTCCCAGCCTGTTCCATCTCCAGCAGCTCAGGAGGCAGGGTGGGAAGAGGAGGAAACCTTGGTGCTGTGCCTGCACTGCTTAGCAGTAGCCAAAATAGGGGTTGGTGTTAACTCTGCCCCTGCCTCACACCTAAACACAGCACCACATGGCTTCTGGGACAATCAACTCCATCACTGCCACACCCAGCACGCTGATCTAAGCTGCTTATCTGAAATTCTTCCTGAATAGAAATGAGGGAGATTTAAAGAAATCAGTGATAAACTTCTCCATTTCATTTCCAAACGACGTGTCCAGGAATCACTTCTCATGTCATGCAAATATCTTTTGCTCAGCACATTCGGGTTCTTTAGGGCCACAGACGTGGTTTCAAAAATCAGTAATTCACAATAAATCATCAGGGTGAAATGATTTGATAAGTAAGTGATACCATGCCGTGTCCAGGTGACAGTGACACATCATTCTCAGGACTATCCACAGCTCCTTGGCTATTCTTGGCTATCCAGCCCAGCATTTCTTCCAATACACAGTCATAAGTCAGTGATAAACTACTAAACAAAAGAACTGTAATTTCTACAGTTGCCCTAATGAAATCCCATTAAATTTCACTGTTTGAGACTATTTTGTTGAAGAGCAGCTCATGAGACTATTTTGTTGAAGAGCAGCTCATCTGGAAAGTATAAGCATGGTGGCATTTACATGAAATAGTTCCAAATGAACAGAGCTATTAACATGTATAAAATCTATATGAAAACAAGATTCCCATACAGCAAGTCATGCACAAAACAACTCATGGAAAATGGTGGGTTTGAATTAAACAAAGTCAGTGTAACAAGACTGAAAGGGCTGGTTAAAATAACACCAGCACCTGTGAAGCTGTGTGTGCTGAGTTTTCTGCAAGGGAATCTGCATTAAAATACTTAGTTAAATAATGTGCATCTAACAAAAATAGAGACCAAATTGCTTGGTCATATTTAGCTTATTTGACTTTGATAACATGATTGAATTTGTTCCCTAATAAGACTTACCTCTAAAGTAAATTGGAGTAATTTCATTTAAAAGATGACTGAATCATATCATTTCAGTAGTATCATAGGAAAAAAAACAAACAACAAAACAAACCTTCAGTGTGTAAAACACTGCAGCAAAACATGAGTAAATATTAATTTCTGCATGTCCAACAGAATAAGACATGAACAGGCTTGCTTTTCAGCAGGAAATATTCCAATTGAACATGTGGCTCACTTTGTGTGGTTTTTATAGCTAAGAGATAAATTTGACTTGTCTGTTTATAATTGCTTTTTATAAACCAATTTAAATTAAGAATTTGTTCACTGGCTGTGAACATCCATATATTAACTTAAAACAGGATTGTTATCTTTGCTTTCACTGTGTAGTTTTACATTAATAGCATATGATAACCTTCTGAAATAACAGAGTAAATGTTTAACACACACATTAATAATGAATAGTAAGAAACAGAAGTGCATGAGGAACTTTTACAAGTGCCTATAACACGTCACTGCATCACACCCCAGGATTCCTCACACGTGAGTTGTACAATGAGGTGTTTTATGCCACCTCAGCTAGGCCTGTATGTATTATTAAATTACCTTCCTAGTCTTTACAAGACTTAATTCCACATTTCTCATTTGTCTCCAGCACATTTTTCTGACAGCATTTGTAATTTTGTCTTCGTGTTAGATCAGCTTCCTTCCCCGGCATGAGAGTAACCTCTTCTACTTGTCCTACTTCTCGTGAGGAGTTATCCAATATACAAATCAAAATTTGCATCCTGTTATTATTATTATCCTGTTGCTGCCCATAGAGCCATCAAACGTTGCCAGACATGCAGAAAAAAAAAAAAAAAAAAAAAAAAAAAAAAAAGTAACCAAAACACTCTGACTCTTAATCGTCCAATTCTAAGAATTTCAGTCAAGTCCCACCAGGAGGGTAACACAGACCCTTTTCTAAAGCAAGTTTTCAATTGCCTTTCAGCTAAAATGACCTCCCCGCAAAACAAACAAACAAACAAAAACAAAACAAAAACCCAAACAACAAAACAAAACAAACAAACAAACAAAAAAAACACACCACAACAAAACATTTTTTCTTTTACAAACAGTCTTTGTTGGAATTAATTTTCCTTATCTGAGAGGGTGGTGCCATCTGTATCCCCAACCAAAGTATAGCAAAGTAAAGACATTGTTATTAACAGCATTACCCAATTACTCCAGACTCTGTGACAGCAAATAGGGTTTGAAACACATGAAGACAAAAAAGTTCACCCTGTGGGTTGCTTCAGAAGTTACAGCTTAGTGATGTGAAGAGGACATGACTCCTTCACATTTAACTGAAGGGGCAGTGACTGTTCTGATCTTAAATATTCTCCTTTCATTTCAGCCCCTTAACGTCTCTCCTTCATTTCCCTTCCCTTCCAGTGACATTTATTGTTTTCTCCTTCTTCCTCCACCGTTCCTGTGCTGCATTTCCAGACAAGATTGGAGGGTGAAGGTACAACTGGACAAACAACTGTGGCCATTGGGAGTGTTCCCTCACAAAACAAAGTTCCCTCAGCTTTCTCAACACTTCCAGCGCATAAAGAACGTGGCATGGACGTAAAAAATTACACCTGGGCTTTACTTTTATAATTAGGAGTTTCTCCTTGCTGAGAATTAAATACCTGCAAGAAAAAAGTGGTACTATATTCCAATTACAACTTATTGGGGAAGAATAGGATGTATTGGGTACGTTCCCATGTGGTGCAATTTATCTCAGATTATTCTAAAAATTCTAAAAATTCATAGCATTGACAGGATAGCTTCTGAGAAACTTTCACAAACTGAAAAAGTACAATTGCTGAAAACAGTAAGGCTGAAACCTTTCTTCAGGTTAAGTGCTTCAGTATATTTTACACATGTGTTGAGTAAAAAATAACTGCTTTAAAAAAAAAAGGATTTTTTTTTTCTTATGTCACAGTTTTAAAGCAGTTTAGTGAGTTCTATTCAGTATCCATACAATGGTAAAAACTAGAGTTTCTAATTTTTAAATCAGCAGTACAATTAAGGTTGTCACCTTAATATGAGCACAGCATTTACTCTTCAAAATATTAAACATTTCCATAATCCAATGTATATGCTTACCTATGTTCACCCTTGGAGGAAAAAAAGGTCACCTGGCACAACATTTCACCCGAAAGAATGTTGACAATTTTTAAAATTTGGGGTTTCTCAATTAAAAATACCATATATTTCTTTTTAAAATCTTGATTAAAACCAAAGCTCAAACAAACTAGGTCTCTGAATAAAAGTTTAAATCTCAAATTAAGGTAATTAGAAATATTTAGTTTGATGTAACCTAAAGCCAGCTTTTGGCTTGGAAAAAGCCACTTTTTAATCAAATCACTTCTCAGCAAACATAGTTTTGATCTTCACTTCCTATTCCGTAGCAATGGATGCTCTGCAAAAGCTCCAAGTGGAATATCCAGAAATGCAGCACTTCCCTTGGCTGCTGCTTTACTGTTAGTTGGAACAGCACAGATTGACTCCACTTTAACTGCAGCCAGCAACCAGCTGCTTCACTGGAATTTCAATAGAAACAAAATTCTGAAAGCCCGAAGGACAAAGTCTCATTCATTGCTACAAATATTCCTAATAAAAGGAAGATTACATGGTCATGATGATTACACCACTCAAAACATGAAATGCACAGCATTTTACTCATGGAGTGACTGCAGTTGAAGCATTTTTCTCAATGGTTTTCCAATTAATTAATGAATACTGCTGTGAATCAAAGTCTCAGTGAGGCAGACAGACTTGCCAGAGAACACACACCAGTCCCCAAAGCAGAGACATCAGCTTTATCGAGGGTGCTCATTGCATCCCATCTCACCACAGATCTGCTAAAAGCCCCACGTCTGAAGCACACTGGCAGGAATCAGCTGGAAGGCAAACATTCCAATTTGAACAATCCCTTTGAACTTACACCGTGTTTTCTAACCTAAAACCACTGCTGGTTGGGCAATTTTCATTTTTGTAAAATGACAAGTGGCACTTCCTTTTTGGTAAAGGTTAATAGGAAGTTCCCAACTTGATAAAATGCAGCGCTCTCTAACACCAACCAGTGTCTAACGTTAGAGAGGAATGTTCACACACTGGAAAATAAATGGTTTTTGCATTTCAAGGTGACAAGTACAATGTCAGACACAATCAATCGATCACTGCATAATTATTATTGCAAATGATCCATATCCATGCTGCAAACCTTAAGGGGAATTTAATGAAGCAGGAAGCACATCAATAATAAGATCTACTTCGGTCTCTGTTAAATCTCGCAATTCACAAATATGTTGTCACATTTTATCCTTCCTTGAATTCCTGTAATTATATTTGAGGAGAAGCTCACTGAAAAGTAAAATTCAAACACACATCAGCTTTTCCCTTATAAAAGGAGTCCCTGTAGATTATACATACATCACAAAAGATTAAATGTACAAAACTCTGCAAACACAACAACCTGTGAAGAAAACTTGAAATGCCAATAATCAGATGTATTTTGGCTGACTTAAATCTGTGTTGTGCCCATGGAAGAACACAGAGGGAGCACAGCAAGAGTGAGAAGGAGCTGAAGAGAGAAACTCCTGCAATCCCACCATGTCACTCACTGCCTCGCTGAAGAGTGGGAGTTTAACTTGTGGTGATAACCAAAAGTGTTCTTGGTTTTGTTTTCCACTACCTGGATCAGAAATTAAATTGACAAACTTAATTGGCAGAAATGATAATTGGCATTAAATAATGTCATTTCTTCCAAGGCAAGCCTGTTGTGTCTGTGACAGTGATCAGGAAGTGATCTCCATGTTCTCCTGATGTTTCATGAGCTTTCTCCCTCCAGTTCTTCCCAGCCCTCCTCCCTCCCTGGCCCACTGAGGCAGAGAGTGAGAGGGAATTTGGCTGCTAGCTGGGTCCAACCACGACACAACTGCCACCCTGATGGGGAAAAATATACCTAGTGCCCTAGAAACGTATGTGAAAAACAGTCATTCCTGCAGGAATGTTGGACTTCAGCTTTCTGGCTGCAGTAAGAACAGGTGGATTTCCATGCTAGGCTACGACAAGGATCCAAACACAGATTCATCTGTTTGGCAAGGAAGGAATATCAATCCAGGAGCAGAAGGGAAAAAGGAAGCCATATGGAAAGATATCAAGGATGTGAACAGATACTCAGACTTCAATTAGTAAACATCCCCTTTTGTTGATTAAACTGTGAGACAGCCTAACTTGTTATAAAAGGTAAATCCAGCCTAGTGACACTCGCACATTACAGTGAAAAGAAAAGTAAATCTTGGCTTAGGGACTATGACAGCTTCTCAAGCAGGCACACTTCACTGGAATAAATATCCAAAAGGAATACAGCAAGAAATTAATCTCAAGACACAAACAAGACTTCTCAACTGCCCAGAAAAATCTTCAGGACTTGTTCATTCCTCTGCCTGCACAGCTAAGGCCATTCCAAGAGCGGCTGAGGCTCTGCAGCTGTAGCAGCCTAAACCCACCAGTCCCAGCAGTGGAGTTAGGAAGGATTTCCACCAAGAGATAACAATCGTGGGACAATGGGAGGACTCTCACCTGCTCACCCAGCCACATCTCATGCAGCCTTTGTTCAATTCTTCCCTCACACACATCCCTGTGCTGCTAAAGACACCCACACAGTTCACTCAAAGCTTTGATGGAAACCAGTGCTATTAGGAGGGACACGATGAAGATAAGGTTAATTGGCCAAGTGTAACTCCTTGCTAAAGGAAGGGGGGAGAACAGATTGGGCAATTAAAGTCTGCAGAACACATGATGCAACTTCAGAAGAGGACAGAGCAAGTCTGTCGTGATGCCTTACACAAAATGCACAGGTTCTGCTGCAAGAATTAGCCATGACAATATTCTTGATGCTTAAACTCAGTTTGATCCTGCTTAAAACTCAGTTTCATCAAACACTTACATGTTGGTGTATAAAAGAATTCACATTGCTTTTACAAACCAAAACTGTCTCGCTGCAGTGCTGGACATTATAGAGCATCATCCTGATTTGTGCTCTTCCCATTCTCACCCCACATCAATAACAGCATGGTGTCGTACAAAATACATAGCAGAGCAAGAAAACCCTTCAAGAACTGAATGCACCCAATGGCCAAAAGTTACTGTCAAATATTCTGAACTGAAATTGATTTTCTCTTCTGTTTCGTTTCACTTTTCATACTAAGAGAAAGTAATTTTGCTGAATGTCTTCATGCTTTGCATGCTAGTGTGACTTTTAGCTTTGTCATCACAGCATGAATTATTATACATATGATTTTAAGGCAACTTGTGTGTGTTCCAATAGGTACATCAAGACAGCCTACTGAGAATTGTCTTAGAGTCTACCATAACTAATTGCAATCCTGTTTTCATTCAACACCTGTCAGTCCTTTCATTTTAACCATCAAGACTGTAGATTTATAAATTGCAGTACTTCATTATTCAAGTTTATTGAGCCAGATACCCTTGAAGATCCTTACTATGCACATCAGCACACTCTATTATGAAATTATTTTGTATTTTTCTGTGTTAATAATAAAAGGTACATATTTATTCAACATCAGCGGTCAGGCAGTCAGATGCAGAGGATGAAGCTACATGTTTTATTCAAGGTCTCAGTGGAAAGCAGAATGAGGATCACTTTGACTCTGAAGATACCTGCAGCTTTTCTGCTAATATATTTGATTTCTCTTAACTAAAAGGATCTAAATACTTTGATTACTCAATAATTCTATGCAATAAAATCTATACTGCTGAAGTGTTCCACTGACAATGTTTTCAGCACAGTCATTTATTCTTTCAGCTTAGTTCTTGCTGGATCTCACTGTCTGTAGCTCTTTAAGCACAGTCAGTGGTGCATTTTGTCTTAGTCTAGGGTGTTTTTGGAAAGTCCTTGTTGAAGAGAGCAATCCTTGGCTCAATGCACGCAATGCCAATGCTGCAAAATACAGAGTAGGTAAAGCTACCCCCAAAAATATAAGCATTGTATTTGCTCCTTGCTCCAGTTTAAAAAATTCTAAGGTTTTGTTCCTTTATCATTTTAGTCATCTTCACATCTGTTTAGGGTTCTCATTTCCTTTAGAAAAAAGCCTTTACAAGGCTGGAAATGACACCCTTCTCTAAGCCAGGAGAGAGGCACACTCTGTGCCTGCACACATTTGGTGTATAAAAACATGCAGACTTTGGTCAGCTGAATAAAACACCATCTGCTTTTGAATATGGGAGCTGACACAGACTCCTGCATGTGTATTAGGATGCCTCTAAATAGGAGAAACACCCAAAACGCAGCCATAAAGGAGTTTAAACTCCCAAATAACCAGATTAAATTTGTACTAGAGTCTGTTACTTCCTTTTCCTGCAGACTTCTTCCCAGATGTTCATCTACAGAACATTTTGCTAATTCAGACAAGTACAATTCTCTGTATTGGACCCAAAAGCTTTATTCTACAGAGTTGTCAAAACAGTGTCCTATTGCCAGAAGAAATTATCTTGTTGCTACTGCATACTTTTTTTTTTTTTTTTTTTTTTTCCCAATCTGTTTCTCTGTATCTGCCTACTCTGCTTTTGGGGAAAAAAAACCCCAAATCCAAATTTCATTTGCTGACATGCTTTCTGCCTTATTTGATCAAGTATCATACTGAAGCTGCTACTGAAAAAAACCTATGGAAAATATACACAAATTTTCTGACAACTCTTTCCCTATTATTAAAAAGAACAGCAGACTGACAGGAATGAAGCACACTTCTGACTAAGCAGACATTAATCAGATGTTTATAAAATTTATAAAACTGTATTATGGTACATTAAGGCAATTTGATTCCAGCATTGTAGCATACAACAAAATGTAGAAAACTAGTAATTTGTATTTTAAAAATGTATTTACCAATCACTTTGTTCCATTTTTTCCCTACGACAACATTTGATTGCATTTGACTTTTTCATGACATGCAGTAACTTTAAACCCCTGACTTCTAACATTGAATGTGAAAACTGAACATGAGGTCGGTGAGAACTCAAAACAGTCCAGTCTGAACAACCAGATGGAAAAGAGCCAACCATGGAACTGTCTGCTTGGGCAACCAGCAGCTGCTTGTGCTGTCATGTGCACAAACTATGCTTGTGTTTCAAAGTATGAAAAAGAGGAGGAGGAATAGTGCACACAAAGAGGGGGTTTGGAAGGCTGGGCATTCGGAAAGATGGGGAGCAGCCTCAGCTTTCAGCCATCAGCTTTCATTTCACCACCAAAAATTACAGGCTAAGCACGAGCCAGCAGCTTTGGAACCCTCTAACTGGAAAAACCCCAACACAAATCTTTGTTACACTCCCAGCAAACCCCACCACCTGTGGGGAGGTGAGTTACTGAGGAAATGGCAGTGATCATCTGCAGGGACCGGGAACACCTGGAGTCACTGCATCAGCCTCATTCTGGGGAGAAAGGGGTACGGAACTGCAGCAGCAGCAGGAAAAGGGGCTGGACCCCTCAGAGGGGTCTGTACCCCCTTTGGACTTCACTGCTTCCTAAACCAGTAACACCTGAAAGCCTTCAAAGTTTCTTGGTCAGTGTGAACTCTGAGCTCTGATTCCCACAACACAGATGTCCATGCATAAAGTGCCAGACCAAAAAAAGCTCTCCTTTGCCCAGGGAAGAAGTATAAATACAAACATCATTTAATCTCTCAGGCTGTCAACAAATATGGATTTCCTTTGACAGGGTTAACAGTACTAAAAGCTTCCTCTACTTTTTGAAATTTTGAAATAAGTATTTAGAAAACAGCACCTAATCAAGACTGCTCCATTCAACAGACTGAATTAGTGTCTGTGCTCTGCATTCCTGCACAATGTTTTTAGTTAGCTAAACACGTTCAGCTTGCAATAAAAGGAACTTAATACCACTGTCATCAGTAGAATTTTTTAAAAAATCCCATCAAACTATTTCAGGATACTACTTTATAAGACATTAGAAAATGGGAAGAAATCAAAATTTTCTTTTACTTTGTAAATATCCAAAACGTTTTTATGTCACACATGAAACGAAACAACAAGTAAGCACTGCCACATAAACGAATGAACACTCTGAAAAAATTTCAGCCTACATATTAAATAAATTTTAAGTCCTTTAAAAAGGGAAGAATACATTTTCACACAAGTTGGCTACTTTAAATTTTAATAATATTGCTGAGAAGCTTTTCATAATTATATAAAAAATTGATGTGATGCCAGGAGAAAGCATTTCAAGTACTGCTGTGAGTTTATAACTTGCACCCATATCTATTGAAAGTCTCTTGTTTACCTACTGCATCTTTTACATTTGCCGCATCTGAGGTACCTATGCATGAGAATGTATAGAGCTTAAAAGTCATAATAATAAAAAAAAAAATTATGAATACAATCCTTGATTTCCATAAAAACCCATGATGTAATAATGTTCTACAATTAAAAAAAAAAAAAAAAAAGTTTATTCACTGCTTCTTCCTACTGATCTTGAGATTTTTATACAAATAATTTTTACTAGAAAAGTTCAGTTGTAAACGGGAAGAATATTCAATAAGGTGTAGTAGTGCCAAAAGAGAGAGGGGCTGTTTAAAGAATTCTGCAAATGAGAAAACCAGAACGTATAATGTATATAATGTCATATAATATCATATAATGTAAGTAAAAAGGACAAAATAAAAATAGAATGAACACACTTAAATGTGAAGTATGAATCACTAGGACCTTTATATGAATTACTAGGAGCTTTGAAAATCAGGAACTGGTACCATCAGAAACTGCTTGTTACTATGGCTGTTTTGCTTAAAGCAGTTATATACAGCTCTAAGAAGAATAACTAGAAAAGTTCATCAAAAATAAAAAATACAGCACACTAAAAGTAATAGAAATCTGCATAGCTACTTGCAAGAACACATATTTCACTAAATTTCCAAATTAACAATCATTCCTCAGCTTGGGGAGGGAGAAGATCCCTGGCTTTTAAACCTTTAGAGCCTGTGCCACAGAGAAACAGAATAATACCCAATCATGCATGTCCTTTCACCTTAGAAAGGCAGGCTTATCCTCACTTATTTACTGTGCATCTCCTCTGGATGATGGCAACTCTAACACCACAGCACAAACTGAGTGCGAGACAGACTGCTGCAGCTGAGGGATCTGATTTACAAGTATAAAAAGAGAATGAAATTAATCCTTGCACCAGCAGCTTCAGTACAGGATGGTGGTAAGGGTTAAAAAGGAGCAGCACTCCAGGTTGCTGGTAAATGCACAGACACAGTGGTGAAAATTCAAGGGACTTGCACTACAGAACCCAGGAAAAAAAGAAAAAGACAAAAAAATCATAAGGCTCAGTGATTGGTGAGCTCCCGAAACGATAGCACGGGTCAAAGTACTAAAATAACAAACTTAAAAGTCTCCAGGCAGTGCCTTTTGCACGGGTGACAAAAGTTACTAAGATGGAGCGGAGGGTCAACAGGAATGAGAAGAAAGCATAAAAGGAGATTTACAGCACGAGGCACGAGCGATTTAAAGAGAGAAGGAGCGATCACTGATAATATCTCAGACTTCAATGTTGCTCCTCTGCAGCCTGTTTTGCAGAGGTGGCCCAGATTAGCTGCACGCCTGTCTATTTTTACATACATTTAAATTAAATAAATAAATAGATTGTCAAACGAGATTAGTTTAAAATATTTTTTCCCAGAAGATGTACGGGCTTTGAAGAGGAACACAGAAAAGCTTTTAAGTATGCAGATTTGTTCACTGATTTCTTTGTGGGTTTGTTTTGCTGAGGAAAAAAATGTTCTGTATCAAAACCCGGATGAATTCACAGGTTAATAGCTTTACTGACTCAAAACATACATGCCACAACACAACCTTGTTTTTAAGGTGAGCAGATTTTACTGCAAGGAATCAGAACAATGCTGAATATTAAATCACAGAAATAGGAACATAATATCTATTTCTTTATCTGCAGTTGTCAATTGCCAGAAACTTCAAAAGCCAATACAGACTATGATAATTAGTATAAAAGCAACTGGGTTAAGTAACACACATTAGAAGTTTTAATCGCATTAAGATTGTTTCATTTCTTACAAAGAAAGCAAATTCTGAGCAGCCACAAGTGATGCAGCATTCCGTTTGTAACTGAAGCACACAGTGAATCTTACACAATTGCAGTATGTTCTAAGGCAATGAAAAGAAAGCAGCGCACTCTGCCACATCCTGCAAATCCTGAAAATAAATTCCAGCTTCACGTTAATGACCCGGTTTGTTTAAACTCTGCCTGGAAATACGAGCACACGTACTGCACCCCAGCCACGCTCCCCTGCAGCACACACACCTCACACAGCACAAAACATGCTGCAACTACAGGCTACAATCCACACTCCCAAAGTCCAGCTATTAACAAAAGATTGACATGGAGAGAGACACTACCTACCCACAAATACATCATCATCTTGAAAGAAATCAAGGGCTCTGTCAGCAAACAGAAGTCTCCTTACTTCACCAAGTATGTCTGGAAGGAAAACTGAAAACAGTGGGTAGAAAATCTTGCCTTTTTTTCTGTCAAGTCCTCACAGTTCTCTTCTTCTACAAGGTATTTTTTAGTTTGTTTATGAGAACAGCATTCGTTCAGTGGCTCTTTCTGCGTGTGAAGTGACTTGCTTCAGGCTGTCTTTTTCCTTCCCTTTTTCTCCCTAACTCAGTCTGTCCTTTCTTTACTGTCAAGCTTGCTTAGGTAACAGTTCTTGGTGTATCTATTTAATGAGCAGGTCCGTGCACTAAAGGCAGCCAACTACACTGGAGAGAGGAGGTGGGGGGGAGGGAAAAAAAAAAAAAAAGTAATAATAAATAAATAAATGGGAATATACCACTTCCTGATTATTATTATGATGGGATCTACAGACGCCCCCTCTGTAGGAATTTATAGGAGGATTTCTAAGACGTTCTGAGAGAGGGGGGGAATCCTCAGAGTGGCTCCGGTGGCTCTCGAGCCATTACCTCTCCCTGCTGGAGGACCCAGTTCACCAATCCCACATTTGAGAAATTTTTTAACTCAAAGCAAAGCCCCTACAGAAGAGAAAGGAACATGTACTGCACCCTGCTTCTCCTTTATCTCTTTAAATGTACTTCAGATAAAAGCTGCATCCAGTCGGGTCAAGGCCTTTCCCAATCTTATTACGCTCACACAGGAGTGTTCAACACACTTTTCTACAGCCATCTACTGTCTCCACAGTGTTATTGCTGCTCTTCCTGCTGCCAGCACGAGAAACAGGCAACAAACTGTAAATCAGACCACAGCAAAAGTGCTTGGGCTAATTGGATTTATTTTTGGAAGGGTTTTTTTTGGTTTTTTTTTTTTCCCTTGCCATAATACGTATTTCAAAATCAAAGTTATGATTGTGATTTGCATATTTTATAGAGGTTAATACAGAGAGCTGCATCTTTTGCTTTTATTTTAAAGTTGAATGCACTTTATGCAAATGAGAGAGGCATGCAAGGGACTCGAGCTTTTTTGATTGACATTTGGACTTTTATCCTTTGCTACAAGAAAATACTTTTAACTCATTGAACCCATCTCATTCAAACACAGAATATACTTAATAAATTGATCAACATCATCCTCAGGTGAGAAACAATTTTAAAATGTAAAGGAGACAAATCTTCACTACTTTTAAGGCTGCATTATTAGATTTAAAAATCATGCCTGACCTTGTGAACTGGTGCTGGCCGCACCCTGACCATGACACATTTTGGGTACTGGTATGGAGAGCTACACACACAGTCTGTCTACCAGCAGCATCAACTCTATCATAAATCAGTAACTAAAGAGATGGGGTATAAAAATGGTCATGGGAATGAGATTAAACAGAAATTTTGCCTTACTTTTATGTTTTGTTATTTATTTTTTATCTTTAGTCACAGACTTCTCACTTCTATTAAAAAAAAAGTAAAAAAAATCCCTTTCTTTTTACCTAAAGTCTCCAATCCATTTACACATTCAGCCTGGCCATACAAGGTAAAGCGTCACCTAAATAATTAAAATACATTAACTACATTGCATAATCACTCACTGCACCAGGGCAGGTGGCAAATGGAGAGGCACCTGCTAAAACAGCCCAGAAAGAAAACAGCAAAGCAAAACTGGGGGGATCAAACTAAAATCCATAGCACTAAACCAACTGGAATCTGCCACCAGGGTGAAGTCCAAGTAAATATAACTGCTGTTTTTGAATAACACTGACAGTTTGGAGCTGATTTAGCAGAAAAATGAAGCAATCAATTCACGTGGCACTTCACACTAGGATTTCAATAGAGAGGTTTATACAGATAAACAAATACATATACACACAGAGCTGTTTCTGTTCCATCTGTGAAATACTAAGGCCAGGCAAAAGAATGTTGCCTCTTTTAGTGGAGGAAAAAGGCCAAGATTTAACACAGCAATTCCTGAAGTGATAATTCTTACTGTAACATGCAACAACAACAACAACATTAGGATTAGTTTAAGTATAACATAAATTTCATGCAGATTCAGGAAATAAAGCCACTTCTTTCACCTGGGTAGACTACAAGAGGAAAAGAAAACCCTTTTGTTTCTGCCCTCTGTCGGTTTAGGCACCAACACCCAGCACCCTATCATGCCTAAGCCAGCCACCTTTGAGCTGTACACCTTCACCTCCTGCAAAGTGCACTGTGTTCTGTAGTCAGGTACACCGAAATAAACCCGAAATATCATGTTAGAATGAATTGCATTACACTGGTTAGGCTGAAAATACATTTTCTGATAATGTATCTGAACATCTGCCAGCCAGCAGTTCCTTCTATCTGTGCACCTCAACTGAACACAGGAGGCTTTAGAATTTTCAAAGACTAGTTAAAGATTTTATTAATGTGATAAAAGACTGTGCACAGCTATTGCCTATAAATCACTTCTGTATCAAAATTTCCCTGTTTTGGAGCATAGGCAGCACATGAAACTTCAGAGAATGGTGTCCCAAGGCTTTCAACTACTCTCTCTATATTCTAAATTCTCTCCATTATTAAATTGGTTACGCAGTCAATTCCTCACATCTTATTCCTCCAAACAAGAGGAACACTTTCTAATGCTGCTGTGCAAACCCCTTCAGTTGAAGTGTTTCATTTTTCACACAGATATTATTCAACACTTTGTCAGGTCTTCCGTAGTTCCTGTGCAAGTAGAAAAACGTGGATAAAAAGATGACTGAAAGCAGATGTATTACTCTGGCTTTTGCACCTATGGCCAAAGTTTAAACCCAACCCTGTTTGCTAAGGTCACTTCTTACACATCCTGGATTTGCAAACAATGTGAAAAAAGTAAATAGAAGGTACTGACCACAATCATTTTAACAAAGGCTGGTCCAAGAGAGCTGACACTGAGTTCAGGTCAGAGGCTACTGAAATCAATGAGAACTTTGTTGTTCCTTTGAAAAACAGGCAGTCAGAAACTCTGTTACCAGTCTGGGCATTTTCTACTTGCTGCTATAATGGCCCAGTTCCTCTGATGCTCCCTAAGATGTTCACGTGGGGCTCTTGCACAGGGGCTCTCACAGGGACTTTCAGCTTCAGAACCAGCACTGCTGTGTGAGCTTGTACCACAGCCTGAACTTCTATAATCAATCAGAATATCATTTATATTCCCTACAGAATCATAAGGGATTGGTGAGATGTTACGGGTAGATAAAAATACATGTTGGTAACAGCAACAATGAAATAATAAATGGTGTACTCATAATTAATCAAGATTCGCTATATATGTGATCAGCACATTTTTATTGGCACCTGAA
The DNA here is from genome assembly GCF_015227805.2 of Hirundo rustica. Taxonomy (NCBI): domain Eukaryota; kingdom Metazoa; phylum Chordata; class Aves; order Passeriformes; family Hirundinidae; genus Hirundo; species Hirundo rustica. The sequence continues at coordinate 4,035,997 of NC_053464.1, read as the reverse complement.
CAGTTCCCGTTTCTAAAAAATCAAGCTCTAGATTCTAGGAGTTCCATTACCTTATTAAAGGACCATAATTCATAGACATATCTTGGCATATTTATTAATGACACAGAAGATTGGAAATAGCACTGATACTGCTGCTTACTGCATTGGAAGATAAGAAAATGCAGACCAAGTTCCTCCTTTTGCAGGGGATGCGAGGCTCCTAGGAACTGCAGGAATATTAAAACAGGCTCAGTGCTAAATGCTATAATCCCTGTTTTTGCAGGTGCAGTATGATCATATACAAGGGTATAAAAGTCATAGACTGGATTAACGGACTGCAAAGACAAAACTTACTGACTTTGGTGATTCTGTGTTTTCAACTAACATCTCTGTCCTCCCAAATTTAAACCAGAGGGATTTAATAATTCTTAAAACTCAAAAGCCTAATAAAGGAGGGAGGGAAGGTGATAGTGATTACATTGCTGTTACTGGTAATGAACTGGCTTCTTTTACTTCAAATTCCCCAAGAAAAAATACAAACGATGCACGTGATACACGAGCTGCAAGAACGCTAAAATCTCACATAATTTACGCAGAATAAAAGAAAATAATTTGAAGCATTTAGAAGGCTGGAAATATTTGTGTTTGTGCTTAATTTCCACACCTTAACAGCCTCATCTATCACCGCTGTATATGAAATGAAAAATTGCAAACTGTTAGGAGGTATGGAAACAAAACAAGCCCTTAATCTGTTCTTGTGTCACTGCAGTTTTAAGGGGTTGGGTTTTGCTGTATTTTTCCAGACTTTTGCTTTTTGGATTTCAGCATAAATGCAGAAGAGCAACTGAAGTGCAACTTTATGTACAGCTCGTTTGGTTTAAAACTCCGTGTTTTCACCACAAATTTTTTGGTTGTTTATTTTTTTTTTTTTTTTCTATTTTCAATTAATCTCTATAACTTCAGCCCTTCTGTCACTTTTGATGCAAGAAATTGGTTTCTGTGCTCATTTTCTGTACAACAAGGTCACAATATTGTCCCAGGAAGGCTCGAGGAGCAACCAGCCAACAACCTGGTCATTAGAGCTCAGCACAATTTGAAATCCCAGTTTGAGTGAGGACTCCTGGCTGTGATGAGCTGTGCTCAGTGCACAGTCCAAGGAGGACAAGCAGGGTGGAGGCGCAGATGGGAGCTTCCTCAGGTCCCACATTCCATGGGATGCACACAGCTGATCACCTCCCACACAACCAGCAATAGGAAACTTTGTTTTCCCTTCTCTTAGCACAGCAAGGAGAGGGGAAGGAAACCACGAGGGGTCTGCCCTTTTGTCTGGTACAGACACTTCATTTGTGGGGTCTCTGGAACAAAGCCCGTGGCTCGGTTCTCCCAACACTCAAACGTTCTGTCCTGACAAAACTCAGGGTAACTAAGCGATTGTAATGAAGCCAAATTATTAGTGATCATTGTTGAGAGGCATGACAAGATTTGTCTTTACAAACAAGCCCTGGGTCTGCTGGTAGATAAAACTAGCACTGAGAGATAAGAGAATCAATGAGAAGGATTCTACTGATTGATGAATGGAAAAGAAGATACTTGCCTTTACAAACAAACCATAGGTTTGTTTGTAAATGAAATTTAATATTGAAAGATGAAAGCAACAATGGGGAAAAACCCATAAATCCAATAAAAATTAAAAATTAGGGGAGTTATACATTAAAAGGGGAATCTTAGGCATTTCGGGAAGTCTGTACCTCTCAAGTACCTCAGCCAATGGGGAAAGAGAGAGGGAAATGCGGCTGGGAAATTGGGATAAAAAGGAGGCTGCATCCTCCGAAAAACTGAGAGACCCCAGGGGAAATGCCCCATGGCCTCTCCCTTTATTTGAATAAAGTAAAAGGACTCCTCTGTCTCCTTTTTGGACATAAACCTCTGGTGTTCGTGGATTAATTTTCCTAACATTGTTTAGTTGGTAACAGCTCAATCAATCCCTTACCCATCATTTCAGTGGCAGGTAAAACATTGCTGCTGCTTCTTCCCTCTCTTTGGTGAGAGCAGACTCAGCCAACAGCTCTGCCAAAGAAAGCCCTGGCAGCCACAGGACCACCTCACAAAATCTCTCCTGGTTTTAGGATGTCAGCTGGACTCCAGCTTCAGTCTGATCAGGGAGGGTTTACTGCGGGCTGATGATGGATTTGACTTTACTTAAATAATTTTAAAAGTCTGTGAAAGAAAAGTTTAACACAAGGACAGTGGGATCAGAATTCGCCTGCTGCAAGAAAAGAGTTTTAACTAAATTCCCTGAAATGTTAGTACGGCTCTACAATTTTCTCCTGGACAATGCCCAGGTGTGTGTGTGCAAATCTTCCCCTCAACTTTAGATACTCTGCTTATACAGATCACAAAAAGAAACAAATCTGTTTCAGAATGGAATCATTCACGCTTGAACAAAGCAAGCTGGATATCAAATATTGAGTACTGGTAACAAGTGGCTCTCAGTTCATCTGTTCTTTGAGAACTTACACTGGTTGAATGAAATTGAATGAATTAAGTATCTCAGGACACTCTGGAGCAGAAAAAAGAAACAAATGTCATCAGTAAAATTACCTCCAGGCAAATGTTTGCTTAGCTTTAGTCAACATCTTCTTTGCACTGCCCATAAAAATCTTTGCTTCAAGAGAACACAAAGATGACTCACAACCTTATAATGCATTTTTAAAACCTGGCAGAGGGTATTTCCATCTTCACAGTAGGACACATAATTATATTCTCCTTAGAACAGGCTAATCTGAAACCAACTATTGCTAACTATTACCTAGTTATTGAAACACAGAAAAAAAAAAAAAATAATCTCTTTTCAAGATCCTGCACTAGGATTTGCTTTGGGTAAAGATCTGCTCCCCAGCAGAGGAGGCAGCTAATCCAATTCCTCAGGTAACATCAGCCCCACACTACTGCTGGCAGAACCATCAATCAGCTCACCTCAGCTGCTGCAGGGACCTGATGGGCTGGGAGAGGGATGGCACTCAGATAAATAAATAAAACTTGCCACACTTGCACAATAATTCAATACAAAGTTGTCTCTAGGACTTCTTTTAAGTAATTGCAACTATTGTAAGGTAAGATTTTGTTTTAAAAAGGGGAGTAGGGGTTAACATTTGGTAATCATCACTAATATGATAAAAGGTTCCTATTACCAATGACTTAAGGACTTCTTCCCCGTAATTTTCAGTTTATGAGTGTATAAATTGCTTTGTTATTTAGTGCAGGCTCCTTAAATCCTGAAGTCTTTATGCACTGGATGATAACAAATGGATCAGTTTTACCACTTATAATAGTTCAGTAAATCATGGAACAGCCTACCTTTCAGCAAAGCCATCATACAGAACTTATCACAGCAAACCTATCAGCTGCTATTTCTGACTATATATCTGACAAAACTAATTCATGCTCTGTCTTCTCGTCTCACTTGTTTTCTAACAAGGTGAGAACAGCCTCGTAACTGAGGGTGGGTTGTGTCAGTGTTTTGGTTTGGTGAGGGACAGGCACATCCACAGTGTGTGCTGAGCACACTTCTGCTGCTCCCAGAGCACCGCTGCTGATGGCAGCACCACTGCACAGCAGCCCTGCCAAAAAACGTGAAAACTCTGCTCCTCTGCCGCCTGAAATCCTGGGATCGGCCCCAGAACCGGTCAGGCTGGCCAGCATCTCCAGTGCTGCTCACAGGGTCAGAAAGGCTCTGCAGCAGTGCCCTGGTGGAGGCACTGCCCATCTCCCAGCAGCACAAGGGACAAACCAGGCACAGGGACAGGGTTTAGGGGGGCACGCTGGGGCCGAGGCATGTGCTGGGAATGGGAAACTACAAAAGGAATCCTGCCTATTCAGAGAGAAAACAGGGAAAAGGAGTTACATAAGAGGATTGAGATATCGACAAACCAGACAAAAAGCTGATGCTACAGGTGCTAATCACTGCCAGTATATGAGCTGTGCACAAGAACAGCCCCGAGTTAACTCCATTAACAAAACAGCTGAGTGTGGCATTTTTGAGACAATTGGTGTCTCGGGCTGCTGTCTCATTAAAGCTTTTTTTTTTTTTTTTTTAATATACCCCATCACAACTGCAGAGTGTAAAACCCACACAATTGCTGGGGTACCTCTTGCACAAGTGGAGGCTGTGTTTAACAATCAGGGAGCTCACACTTTACACGCTGAATTCCCCAGTCAGGTACCCAAAGTGATGGTCTGGCAGTGGCATCAGCCTGGAAATAACAACTGTCTTCAGAATCTTCTACTCCTCATTCTCAAGGAAATCAGAGACCCTTTGAGGAGCTCTAATGGCACCATCGCATGGAGAAAAGGAAGCCGTGATGCTGCTCTTTAATAAATCAATGCCTCTTTGGCTGCCTTCCAGACCACAAAAACACTTTGGGCATCTTTGCCTGCCTTTCATTTTGTGACTTGTAGGACCCTCTCCATCATCTTGATGTCTGCAGATTTTCTCCATTGCCCTTTTTTTTTTTTTTTTTTTGGCTGCTAGCGTGAGACTCACAGAGCATTCCCCTTTAACAGATCTCAGACTGCGTTTTTCCAGAAACCCTCAACGTTTTCTGAAACCTGACATCTGTGCATTAAAGACAAATGAATAGTGAGACAACAATTAAAGCTGCATCAATGCTTTCCTAAAGCACACAACGTGCTGGATGCACATGCATGGCCAAACGGTTCCGATTTCCAGAACTGGCCTCAAATTATTTTGCCATCGCTTCAGAAATTCTGGAAAATTTCTGTCCATCAGTCCAAACCCTGAGAGGGAACCCAAGGCATGCCAGGAGACAAGACAAGATGAAGAGTGAGAGGGAATGCTCTCCTGGCATCTTGGAGCATGGCAGAGCCATGAATGGGTGTGAATGCAGCTGTCCATGGTTCCTGTTCACAATGGAAGTTTAAAAGCACAAAGACTCATTTGTCGGATTTCTTTACCAGGACACGGTTGGTTTTGAAGAACAGATGTTTCTAGAAGGAAGCTAAATGCAGCACAGCTGTAAAGGAGTCCTTGCAGTTGAGTTCTGCCCTTCCCCTCTGCAGGTAAATGCACACAGTGCTGCTCCAAGAACACTCCGGGACAGGAGATTGTGCTAGCACTCCATTACCAGGTCACTGGACCAATCCCAAGGTCCCCACAGCAGGAATATTGTTTTTCCTGATCTTAAGCTGCATACTCCCCAAACTTTTTTAGTGGCAAAAGGTCACATTCAGAAAGGTTTTTCCTGCCTGTTTCAAGCGTTACAAATCATGCCAGTGCTCTGTTCCCAGACCCACTCGCACAGCCACCGCCAGGTCAGTAACCCAGGCAATAACCAAACCAACCTGTGAGTGCTTCAGATGTGTCAGAAAAACCCAGGCTGGATTCCCTGACTATTCATTCTCACAATTAAAAAGTTCGCTCCTCATACAGTTCTTTTGCCTGAAATCAAAATACTCCCTGCATTGTCTCCCTTCAATGAGCTGCCTTTCTGTTATTAAATTGATTGTACATTAGAGATGCTGTGTTTACCTCAGACACTCTCCATTATGAGGGATCCAGCCTGTACACTAAATATTTAATTGGTGTTCTGAGATGCTCTGAATCTATGTACTTTCTGTTTTCCTAGGGGGTTCATGGTTCACATCAGTTGGATACTTCTTTCCCAGCAACAAAGCCAAGTTAACTATTTCCAACAGCAAATGCACAGGTACTGACACTGAAAAAAACCCCAAAACAAATTACACCCTGTTCTGAAGACAGTGACATACTGGAAATATGACCTCTGTCTCAAACCAAAATGTAGATTCTTCTGCTAGTACAGGCTGATAATACTTGGTGTACGTGTGAAAACAGGCTGGTTTTTTGTTTTTTTTTTTTCTTTTCCCCCTCAGGAGGGAAATTCTCCAGTAGCATCACAAGGAGCAGTTGTTCCATACTTTACTCTTCCATCTTTCATCAGAGACAAATCACCAATATGATGGCAACATTCTGAAGCAGCCCAGGGTTACTGCTCAGCTCTGAAGCACTTCCCATGACAAAAGGTTGGTGGCACTTTGGACTTGCCTAAAAGAGCATCAGCAAGGGACAGACCAAACATGTGCTGCTCTTGTTTTCAGAAACACCACACACCTGAGGAGCAGGAGCAGCTTCTGTGAGCACAGAGCTGCTAACAGTCTCCATGTCCCTCCTCTTGGGACTGCATCAGGCTCAGCTGGGCTCCACTCACAGAGGAAATTGCAACACGCTGATCAAAGGCACCACAGCACTTGCAGCTTTTCACTGAGCAAGACCTTGCTAAAACACAGCATCTCTGCAAACTGAGCTTTGCAAGCAAACAATATTAAAGCATTTCAAAGGATACTCTGATTTTTTATCTTTTTTAACATGGAATTTCATGTGGCATTACGACAAGCAAGCATTTAGCACCGGGTACCCTGCTTGTTTTTAGTTACTGTCTCCTCAGAACACGATACATTCAGAGCAAAGGGTAACAAGCAGGGCTTGTTTTCCAGCCCGACCTGCACTTCAGAGGAGGGAATTCTCCATGAGCACGGCTCGGGGATGCAGTGCTTTGCAGGCAGGGACACTCTGGGCTGCAGGATCAGTTTGCATAAAGCTCATCTGGCCTCTCAGAGGTGATGCTTGGTGCTGTTCTCCTCTGAGCACTGAACTCGGATGCTCTCTGCACACTGTTCACTCCCTGCCCTGAACCTGAATTAAACTCTTCAGTGGCTGTGCAAGCCCTGCAGTCAGGGAGTACCAGCAATTAAACACGGGCAAAGTTCTCTTTACCTGAGATACATCTTCTGAGAGTATTTCTATGTTCCAAATTCCATTCCAATTTCAAGAATTTTACATTCTTTCCTCCACCTGGTCAAGGAAAGGCACCCCCAGTGCCTCCAGCAGGAACCTGAGCAGGGAAGAGGCTGAGTGCTCCCTAGAATGCATCTGAAGTGCATCAATACCATGCTTTAGTGCCAGCAGCGCAGCAAAATAAACAGTGCAAGAACTTGGCTGGGGATTAGCTCAGAAAACCACACTGGAACATCAATCTGCTTTTGTTATTTACTGTAATAACATCAAAAATCCTTGTTTTAACTGAATTTCCTCTATAGTTATTGCCACGCTTATAGTAGTATGATTGCAGATGTGCATTTCCCAAACTTTTCTCTCTTTTTAGTAACTTCAGTGTTTGCCAGCACTTTCAAAATAAAGCTTGGATGATTCTGAATGAGACATGGAAATATATTTTAATTAATCAAATTGAAAAATGATTTTTTTCTTTCCCTTTCAAGTTTTTTTTTTAAATAAGACCCAATGTTTTTCACATCATTATATATTTGATATCATATAAGCCACAGAGTTCTTTAAAAATTGTAAAAGTCTGAGATTCAAATGTAAACCTAATACCATTATGCATTATTTTGAAGTGTCTAATAATTTTCAAAGAAATTAGGGGGAAAAAAATTGAAAAAAAATTGGCTCAAAGTTATATTTTTAACATATTGAATGGAATATGGAAGACTAATTTTTTGCAGCCATTAGACCTGGTTTTCAAACCAGGAAGAACTGCAGGGCAATGCCAGCACGCCATGATCGCTCTTTTCTGATGCCAACATGCAAAAAAAAAACCAAAAAAAAAAAAAAAAAAAATTTGGATACAAATGAGTCAAGAAAAGTTTTGTTATGTTTTTAACACTGATGAATATTCAAAATATCTTACTGTTTCTCTGTGTAAGACAAATGCTCTGGATACAAGATCATAACTGAAAGAAACCCCCACAATCCCAACATGGAATCCACATTTCCAGCTGAGCACATGACTGGGAAGGTGCCCAGCACCCAAGACCTACATATTTCAAGGGCTTAGGAAAAATTAGTTTGTTAAGTGAATTTATGCTTTTTTCCCCAAAAAATTACAGCTCTTTGTTTTTTATCTCTGTTTAAAAGTGAAAGAGAGTAATAAATAATTATGCTAATAGACCTTTAATGTATTTTGGACTATTACCATCCCAGGCAAAAAAAACCCAAAAAAACAAAAAAAACCAAAAACCACCTAGTATTAAATTATAACTACAATTAGATTTTAAATATTTGCATTAGTGGAAGCAGGAGCGCAAATGAGGTATGAGATATCCTGGAGTTGGGAACCTAATAATTGAGCTAAACCCCCCCAAAATAAACTACATTTTCAAAGAACATGCTGCCAGGTTTTTCTTTGGGCACTGTGGCAATATCATGTGAAAATTCCTGGGAGATTTCGTTCCAAAAAATGGGAAATGCCACTTAGAGGTGTGTGAAGAAGAAAAGAACAAGGGGGGACTTAAATTATAAAAAGGGTGGATTTTTTTTTTTTTTTTTTTTTTCCCCCCTGTGCCTACAGGTTTTAGATGCCGATGCATGAGCACAAAAGTACGTGCCTGGAATTCTCAGTGAGCAGAATGTTTACAATTCCTTTATGGGAAGTAGCAAACAGATGATTGGTTATCTGCATCACATAAAGGCTCTCACCATCATTTGATCATGAAAAATTGTGAGAATAAACCAGGAGATTAATGCAATCTACCTTAAAATTCCCAGGCAGTGTGTTAAGAAAAAAAAAAAAAAAAAAAATGTTCCACCAGATATCAAGGATGTATCTGAACCATAAAGTATTTGGGGCAAAGGCAGTATCTTACTCCGTGCTTGTAAAGTGCCTGTAATTTATGGTGCTATATAAATGATTTTTAACAATGATGAAAACAGTTGTAGAAAGCAGTAGTTCAGAGGGGAAAAAAAAAAAAAAAAGAAAAAAAGGAGAAATGAGCTGATAGCATATGAAGCAATCTACAGCACGTAGGGAAAACCAACCAAAAGGTAATAAAACTATTCATTATGTGCTCTTTGGAGGGCAGCTGTTCTCAAATACCAAAGTGACCTTGAGATGAACACCACTCTTTTTTCCCTTCAGTGTTGTACTCAAAGAGATCCTAAGAATCCAAAGGCAGAGATTACTGCATGAAAGGGAAATGTTGGAAATGGAACTTGTGAGCACTGAGTGCATCCGTGGTTTTGCTCATTCCCCACGAATAACAGCCTACATGGCATTTGATTACATACTTGGGATCCATCTGTAGCCACTCCTCCTCATGAAGGGCTCAAATGTCTGCTCTTAGGGGAGCACAGAAAATGCCTGTGATCTGATGCACTTTGGTTTTATGTCTCCCTCTCCCTGTCTAAGCCACACTGTCTTTAAAGAAAACAAAGGTGATCAAAGCTTCAAAATCCACAACAGCACACAGATGGGGAGGAGAAAACATTCCTGAAACAAGGTCAGCTTCTCCCAGGGGTGAGAAACAACAAAGATGCTACAAATCAGCAGAGCATTTTTACCTTTCCTGACTTCCTGGCTGATAAAATGGATCCTCCAGACACCACGCTACAAACAGGAAAACACCAGCTCCGGATTGGTTTGGTTTCTCCATCAGTTCGTGCCCCAGGACCTGCTGATGCCGGTGTTTCCTTGGGCACGCTGGACCTGCTCAGCTTCATGGGGTTCTCCTGCCTCCACCTCTCCAGCCTGTCCAGGCCCACACAGGGAAGTGTGAAACTCTGGATAATGCACTTTTTTCCTAAATAATTTTTTTTGCTGCAAGCCTTTGTGAAGAGAAGAAAAAAGAGTCGACTAAAGGTGTTTTTAAAATTCTCTACTTCACTTGTCTTCCAACACCAGGTATAGCTCCTCCTTGAACTCAAAACTTCAAGATGGCACAAAACTACTGTCAGCTTGATGAAACACAGATTTTGTTTGTTTGGTGTAGCTTCTTTTTATTCCTCTGTCCTGCTTCCTGGGCACTACATGGAGTTTTGGGGGGATTTTATACCAAGAAAGCCATTCCTGTTGAATACAAAGAGGTTGCTTTTGGGATGAGTTGGGATTCTGCTGCACAACAGAACAGAGCACACTTACATTTCACTTATTCTTACTATCAATAATGTCGAGACTAAGAACAAATACAGATTTCTAAAATCCTGGCCTATCCAAAGCCAAGATTTCACTCTTTATCCAACAGTGTGGTGTATGTGCACCTCAACCAAAAATCAGTCAGACAGGATCCTTAACTGCATTTATATATATATGTATAATACAAATAAATATTTGTATGTATATATTTGCATATTAATATTGATTCACATGTTTCTGAGGGGGTTTTAAAGGTGAATTAATTTTTCCTTGTAATTTTGGTGCCTTGAAAAAAATTGGCAGCTACTTAAAAAAGTGTAATGAAATATTTTTGTGGAGTAATACACCTGAGCAGTTTAAACAAGTAAAGTTTAGGAAAAAAAACCACAAACAACCCTGCCTCCAAACTGCACTGTAAACTAGATAATGTTTCCTGCTTGAATTAGGTGTGACACTAAAGAGACCATGATCTTTGCTAGTCAAATTGCCTCAGCAACAGCAGAGGTTGAAATAATAAGTCAGGATAGTATAAACACTGCTAAAGCTGTGCACTCAAAGGTCTGGTTTCCAGATGATCAAAGAGAAACTACAAAAGCTGTGTGAAAAAAAGAGCTCCCTCTCAACAAACACCAGCTAAGCAAGAAAACCTTTCTTCTTTTCTAGGGCAGCCTCCCTGCTCACAGCGAGTGCTCTGCAGCAGGAGCTGTGTGCAGTCACTGCAGAAAGCCTGAACCCAAAGTCACTGTTCTGAGTGCAGAAGCTGTTCCCAAACCCAGAGTGGATCCGGGACTGGGCATCGCTCACGTTTGTGCAGCAGGAGGAAGAGAGCACCGGGATCTTGAATTTATGTTGGGTACCGTCTCAGCAGCCCTTAAACTGTCCAAATATATTTCCTTTCATCCCTTCACAAATGTACCACTTCCTGAACCTTCAGTACCCTTAGGGAAGTATTTCCCTGTCCCTGATTGTCTGTGGACAGACTGAGTTTAAACACACACCGAGGAGCTGCTGAGTTCATACAAAGCGCTGCAGCCCCAAACAGAATCTGTCACCCTAACCGGGCAGGTACTTAGTGCAAACACTGCTGCAGCCTCACCAAAAACTCCTGAAATCCTTCAGCTCCAGCAATTCTGAAGCACCACACAGAGAAAATGCTTGACTGTGCAAAAATCAAAGTTGAATTCAAAAGAAAGTGGTGCTTGACCAGCAGAAGAGCCTCTGCCCACTGTTCTCAGAGAGAGATGCCAAAACAACATCAGGACAGGAATGGAAAGTTTTCTGAAGAGCATTCCATCAAGAGCGGAGTCAGGACAAACCTTAAAGGCCCCTTAACTACTGAAAGAATCCAAAGAAACCTGAACTGAGTGGCCCCACTATTGAACAAAGTGCTGCAAACCCTTTTCTCTCTTGATCCATGGGCCCTGTTAACAGCTTTGGAAGAGAACAGAATCCTTGTGGTCAGAGGCCACGGCACTTGAAACAGAACCTCGACAGTTTTCATTGCTTTGCTATTGTTTTTAGCTGCAATAATATTAAGCAACAGATTGGAGGCCAGCATTATGAGTTACTATTCTTGGGAAGGCTCCTAAAATTCAGCAGAACCTCCAAGCAAGAGTGCAATTGAAATTTCCAATTTTCTAGTTGCCTTATTTTTGGCACATGTTGATTTCAAGCCAAGTTAAAATTTAAATGAAATCACATCCCTACAATTAACCCTTCTCCCCAGCCTTTTTTAGATCTTATTTCCAAGATTTTTTTTCTTTTTTTTCCTGAGCTGTGATGTGCATTACTCTTTATGGAACCAGAGCTGGTAAGACAGTGGGTGAGAACACTCCAATTTCATTCCATGTCAATGTGTGATCCAAATCAGGAACCAAAAATGCATCTTATTGCTCTCAGCTCCCTGTACCTCCTCACTGCACCACCAGAGAGGATGGCACACACAGCTCCCTGCGAGAATAACTGCAGGATCACTTAAAGCCACTTGTCTGGCACATCAAATGCAGCACACAGAATTCCTAAGGAAAGGATGAGGAGTTGGATTGATCCAACTTCAGTAGTTATCTCCCCTTTGAACCCTTCTTCCTTTGAGGGACACATAACACTTGTTAGTTCCGATCACTCTTCCAGGCAAAACACACACATGCCGTTTACAAATGCAGACCGAGGGGCTTTCAGAGGAAAGGCCAAAAGTGACATTTTTATTAGTGGCCAGAACCAGCTGCCCTGTTTTGCAGCAATGCCATGAGTTACACGTTGCTCTCTGGTAACAAGACATCACTAGCTCACAGAACAAGCTCACAGCCCTTTCTTTGCCTCCTGAGCAGTGTGGGAAGAGGTGGATGGACAGCAGAGGCTCTTGGCCAACCACCATGTATGCTCTGCCCTGCTATCACCCTGTGTCATTTGAGAAAACCCTCGAGAATAATATCTACTTAACAAATCACTTCCACTCAGATTCTCTTCTCTCCAGTTGTTTGTTTTTGCTCAGCTCAAACCGATTATCAAGTGAGTGTCTAACACTGAATCACAACACAACTCCCCAGTGCATCAGAGGAATGCTGGACACAAAAATGTCAATGGGTTATTCTTAATTATTGGAGAAAGCTAATGCCACAACAATGAGCTTCAAAAAGTTTCTCTAAAGAAGTTTCCAAGACCCGCATCAATACAGCCGAGAACATTATGTACCTGATAAATTAATGCACTGAATAAGCCACAAATAAAGCTAAATACTGCAGGATCAGTGTTGCTTAAAAATTATGCTGGGCATCAATGCATCTGCTTTTGTTTTCTCTCTGCCTAGCAGAACTTTGATACATTTTTTGCTGCATGTTGCACTTTATTCCATTTACCATGTAAGAGACAAGACAAATAGAACAATATCGAATGCAAAACTTCTTTCTGTCTCCTTGAAAATTAGAGGACTATAAAAGCATAAAAGTTGGTGCTAAATACAAGATGATAGGAAGAGCCTGCCCTGCCCGTAATTCAGACCAGAGCAGGAACTCTGGCTGCATATAATGCATCTTGATAATAAGCACATGTGAACGAAGCTGTTAATTAGAGCAACAACTGGGTCACTTGAAATTTCAGATCAAGGAAGCTAATCACACCATTTACCATTAGACCTCATTGGTATTCACAGGAACATTTACAAAGGCTCCCAACATCAGAGTTTAAAATTGCTCTCTGCCCACCTTGGAGAGCTCATCTGGTGTTGCAGCATCAGGACCAAAAGCTTTCACTTCTATAGCACAGTTCATGCCAGTGCAGACAGAGGAGTTCGTTTTAAACAGTTATACTGAATTAATCATGCAAAATAATCAATTATGACTGGAAGGCTGGGTAAAGCTCGGTAAGCTTTAAGTTAGCCTGTACCTTTAAGTCATGTCCTTAGGCTATGATAAAGGAGTATCGTCCCAGGTTCAGTGGGAACAGCAGACAGACTTCTGAGCTGTCACTGCCCTTATTTATAGCTTTATGTACTCCAAATTATCTCTGCTTAGGGCTCATCTCCCCATTTCCTTCACAGCTTTAAATAACCTGGACCACACATGTTTCAAAGTCTGTTTTCCAGACTGAAATAAAAGCAGAAAAGTGCTTTTAAACCATTTTGAGCAAGCTGTGAGTTCTGTGTGTTTGCAGGTCATTTCTAGTGCATCAGAATGCCAACCACACACAGGCAGTCGTGAGCAGCAAGGGGCAGCAGGAGAGAGCCAGAGAGGAGGTGACTGTCCAAAAAGAGATTTATGAAGCAGGACTGGATAACACGAAACACAATGAAGGGAGGTCAAGAGCATCATTATTTTCTTTTTAAAAGAAATACTGATGAAGCACAGTGTGTGGAGGGAGGTGGGGAGAGCAATACTGATGAGTCAATTTGCCTTTAAAAACACCAGGGCTTTTTTTAAGTATAACTTGGTTTAAGTGACACCAGATTAGAAAGCAAAGGACATGAAGAAACATGAAAATAATTATTATTCAAGGCAGCATGTTGTCATGAAAATCACTGCCAAAAGAAAGGAAAACTTGAAAAATGGCACTGATGCTTTAAAAAAAAAAAAAAAAAAAAAGAAATTCACCAAAGTTAAGTTATGTTTCTAAATAGAATTTTTTAAAAAGCCCACAAAACAAAAAAACTAAACAAAAAAACCCAAAACAGCCTCGCTAGAAATAAAACTCCCATCGTTTTTTGTATAATTTTTCATTTAAATAATTCAGGTAAAGACATTAATGTCTACCTGCGGTTTGTACCAGGCTGGCAGGACAAATAAGTCATGCATTGTGGTAGATGGGAATTTCAAATATAGAGTAGCAAAGGGTTTAAATACACAGGCTTCTTTAATCATTAGGATTATCATTCATTGCAAATATAATGTATAACGGCCAGAGGCTCTAATATGAATGAGTTTCATTACTCAAAATGCTTTATTCCAGAACAGTGACATGCTGCTTTGCATTTAGAATTTACATGGCAGTGAAACAGGTATGAAGTGAGAAATGTCTGAAAAAAATATTTCAGTCAGACTTGGATATTTCTTTTTACAGCTACAAAATGACTACTTATTTATTCACACTATAATATGTTTTAACAAGCCTTTCTTTTGAGACTTTTTATGACTCAGACTAAGGAATTACTAGGGAATCAAAAGAGGAGAGTGACACATTTTCATCTTAGACTTAGCAAGGAACTGGGAGATATACCTTTTTTTAATTGTATTATTAGATGATCTAACAATCATCTGGCTTACTTGGTTTAACAAACAACAGGATGTTGGCATCTGGTTGTTTTAATCCTGTTTCCTAGTTCTAGTCCAATTCTTTCAGCTGGAATGAAGCACCATTTCTATGAAGAGACTGCCTCACATCCAAGTACTCATGGCAGGTCACAAACCCCAAAAGAAAATGCTGCAGGCCTGCAAAACCTGATTCAGCCAATGAAACATCTCTTTAACAGCACTGCTCAGTTAGGGAGCTAACCAAAAAGTGGCAGAATGATAAGGGGACGCCCTCAGAGCGTTCAAAGTGCAACATGTCCACACAGTACATTTAAATTTCAGTGTGACCTTTTGTCACAGCAGATAAGCTCTGAAAGCCACAGGAGATCTCTGGGACAGGAGCAGAATTTACACCAGAAACCGTGTTTAGTGCAACAGGAACATCACAGGGGTTGTGGAAGATGATGTACCTAAATGTAGTGGGTTGCAGACGTGGTTTTGTCTTTAGGTGTCAAGCTTTGCTTGTGTCATACTAAGCACTGAGCTCATTTTTAGACATAAATGTGTAATACTGGAATAGAAAGAGACATGAAAGTTTCACTGCAGCACATCTTATCCCCTGCTTTGAAAAAGCACACAGATTTACTTGAAGAAAGAGCTGGTGGCCTCCTCATGTTTGTATTTAAAACCAATGTTTTCCTTCATTCAAGGGAGAAAATAAAAACAGCAAAAAGAAATTAAAACTTTCTTTGTTCTCAAGGCATTGCTACCTCTTGCAAAGCTTGTCCTTCAGGTACTGTTGCAATATTTTAGCTTTGACAGCTGCTCTGTTGAGACATGACTACTGATAAAACAAAGCTTTGTCACTCCAGCTCCAGCACAATGCAATGCAGTCACATGTCAGCAAGAAAAGAATTGAGGACAATATGTGATGCATTGTTCTTGCATAACTTGTTTACCAAAAATCCCATTACAAGCGTGGTGAAGACCAGCTGAAGCATCTTGATATGTTGATGGAGTTAATCTAAAGAATGGCTGGATGGACAAGAACACTGCAGAATGTACTTTAAGACAAGTATATTCTTTCTATTTCCAAGTCACGCAGGCACTGCTGATGCTTAGTAAACAGCAAACAAACAGAAAGCTTCTTTTTCTATTTCCAACAATGTTTCTGTTTGTATAGAAACTTACCCTTCCTTCAGACCTGCCTTTCCCTCTCTACTTGCATGTGGGATTTCAAGGAAACACTCATCATGTGCTATCAATAAATATAGGTCTATTAAGCAACATTCAGATGACCAAAAAACTTTTGCTTGGTTGGGTTTTTGTGGTTTTGGTTTTTTCCTCCTAGTTAATGAAGGCTCTTATACTTCCCCAAACAAATACTAGAATCAATCAAGAAATATTGCAATGGAAAAGCATCTTCTGAGATCTGCAGCATTTAAAGGGAGCAGAGACTAAAAGCTGTTTAACACAGGAAAAGGGGAAAACGAGCGGTCAGCAGCCTGGGCTCAGGAGCTCCATCTCCTCACAGACTGCACACCACCAACAGACACCCTGAAATAACCAGCTCTCGCAGCCCTGCCCCTGAGTCCTCTCTGAAAGCACACAGACTGTAAGAATCCACAGGGGAAAGTTTTCTTGGTGGAAACAATCTCAGGGTGGAGCAAGGCTGGGGAGCAGCGTGACCTCTGGCACTGCTGAAGCTGCACGTGGAGCTCACTGAGTGTCAGGGCTCCCATGAAGGGGCATTTACTGCCAAAGCTCACCACATTACAGGAAAAAAGAAAAACAAACCTGCATCTAGCTCCTTTATACGGAAAGATGTACAATATTTACCAACAAGCACAAATGACCTAAATATGTTCCTCTTAATTTAAGTAATCCATCTGTCAGTAGCTCAGACTAGATTCTGCCTATGTTTTAAAGAAACAGAACATTTTGCATAGCGTTGCACTTACCCTTAGCTGTTCTCTTTCACAACTCATCTGTTGTTTTGAACCCTACAAGGGGAAAAAAAGAAAAAAAAGAGCCAAAATAACTTTGAAAGCATAACATTCTTCCCACAACAAAGCTGCTGTTTACCTATTTTACACATATAAATATTGGAAATGCAGCCATTTATCTAAACACAGTATTGTCCTGTGCATCCACGCAGAATCGTTACCGAGAAAAAAATATTTTTTCCACTTATATTTTCAATTTACAAAGGTCAAAATGAAATTAACACCAGAACCCACACCAAAACTGAAGTAGAAAAGAATCTTGTTTATATTTTAAACACTTCATTGGCAGCCCAGTTCAGGAAGAAGCTTTCCTCCTTTTGTGCCCTATCACAAGCCTGTTGTAGTTGTGAATATCCCACTGCTTCAATACCGTGATATATTCACCGCACAGCTCAGGAATAAAGGTACAGAAGCTTCAAATAAGTGATAAAACACTTTCCTATGAACCCAGTTCTAATCTTGTGTAAAGTCACTCTGAAGATTATTTGATTCCACAACATTTTATTATTTTTTTTTTCCCCATAGTGCTGTTAGTGCTCTGCCAGATTTACAAGAAACTGTTCAGCGTGTGAGAGCTGCTGAGCAGGACCTCCCTCCCTCCCTGTGACAGCAGACACAGGCCAGGAGCAGCACAGCTTGGGACATCCCAACTCTGCCAAAAGGAAGATGCTGCTGCAGGAGGAGCTGTGGGAATGGGAACAGCCCTGAAACACCCAGCTCCCAGCCCCAAAACACCCTGCACGGAACACCCAGCTCCCAGCCCCAAAACACCCTGCATGGAACACCCAGCTCCCAGCCCCAAAACACCCTGCACGGATCACCCAGCTCCCAGCCCCAAAACACCCTGCACGGATCACCCAGCTCCCAGCACCCTGCATGGAACACCCAGCTCCCAGCCCCGAAACACCCTGCATGGAACACCCAGCTCCCAGCCCCAAAACACCCTGCATGGAACACCCAGCTCCCAGCCCCAAAACACCCTGCATGGATCACCCAGCTCCCAGCCCCAAAACACCCTGCACGGATCACCCAGCTCCCAGCACCCTGCATGGAACACCCAGCTCCCAGCCCCGAAACACCCTGCATGGAACACCCAGCTCCCAGCCCCAAAACACCCTGCATGGAACACCCAGCTCCCAGCCCCGAAACACCCTGCATGGAACACCCAGCTCCCAGCCCCGAAACACCCTGCATGGAACACCCAGCTCCCAGCCCCAAAACACCCTGCACGGATCACCCAGCTCCCAGCCCCAAAACACCCTGCACGGATCACCCAGCTCCCAGCCCCAAAACACCCTGCATGGAACACCCAGCTCCCAGCCCCAAAACACCCTGCACGGTTCACCCAGCTCCCAGCCCCAAAACACCCTGCATGGATCACCCAGCTCCCTGGTGTCTAACTCAGCCACGCCTCTGGAACCAAACTTTCAAAGCTCTGCTCAGGAAGGCACTCGGGTGTTGATTTGCCTGCGTGGAGAGAGGGGTTTTGCGTCTGGTTGGATTTTGTTTAGTTTTTTTAAAAATAAATTTAGAATAATTTTAGGATCATTAGGGAGCATAATTAGCCTTGAAAGTGTCATCGCTGTCAGTTCTGTCATTGGCGTAGGTGGCAAACAATCCATAAAACATGAAATCAGATGCAATGTTTCTGAGGTTATCTTCAAAGGTTCAGAACACTGTTATCACTACTTTGTGCTTACAAACAGTTAAAACACCAACCAATACCCATTTGTATACGATATTTTTACTCTGTAGTGATAATGAAAATGGCAACTTCTCAGTCAAAGTTAGGTTACTACAAACAAAATAAAACTGCCTGGTTTTCATCACAGGAGGAGTCCTAAAAAGTACATCAGAGGCTTAACCTTCTACTTGTACAGCAGAAGTTTTACAACAGACTCCCCGTATGAAAATACAAACCTAACAGAAATAAATGCTCTTTGAAGTTCCTAGCAGGGAATAAAAAGTAAAGGAATTCAGCACAGGTCTAATTACAATTCCCCTAAGCAAATTAAGTACAGCTGAAGTGACTGTCACTTGCAGACTAACGATTCCACTTTTCAAAGTTCATGACTTTACACCATTTATGAGTCACTTTAAGGTTATATCAGTCTGCATTGTAAGTGTGCTTGCGTAAGTCTCAAGAGTTAATTTCAGATCTGAATTCCACATGAACCTTGATTACAAAGAAATAGAATGGAATATTTCAGTCAGAAGGGACCTACAGTGATCATCTAGTCAAAGTCAGAAGCGCGTTTGGGTTGTTTTGTTCAGGGTCTTTTTTTACTGTGTAGGTTTTCTATGTTAGGGATTTTAACCTCTGGTTGGTGGGATGGAGGGGGAGGTTTGGAATGCAAGAAAGGTGACCTTTCTAAGGTAATAAGAAAAAAGTGTATCAAATACTCAGAGCGGAGCAAAGGTTATGGTTACTGACTTTTTAAGCAGATAGTTAATTTTGTATTTTAGTTGGTAGCTACTTGCTACTGTAATTTGAAACATAAAACCCCTAACATCTCAGACACCAGAAAAATTGTATTTAAGATGGGAAAGAAGTGTTTTTGAACAGTAGGAGAATACAATAGAGAGGCAAGAAACGAGTAGAGTGAATAAGAAGATGACCACATCTTAACATCCAACTGCTCCTCGATATCCGGCAGCACAACCAACAGAAGAAAACCATCAATTTACTTTAAAACAGCTTTCATATGAATGTGAGAACACTATTTTAAATTATTTTTTGATTCAACAACCTGCATGACACTCAGCTTACTCTGAAAGAAAAAAAAAACAACAGGGGCAACGTGCAGGACCCACCAATGGTGGCAACTCCCTTGGTTCAAAGTTCAGTAAATGATTGATTCCAAATTGTGTTTTAGCTACAACAAAATCCATTTCAGAGCTGGCTTCCCTCAGAGTGAACATCCACCTACACGGCTCCCTCACCACCCTTCATCCTAGGAGCTTTCCAGAAAAACAACAGCAAAGCTTAGTGACAAGGCATTATTAGAATGAGATTAGAAGGAAAAAAAAAATAAACAAACCAAACTTACCTGAATGGAAAAAAAAAAAAAAAATAAAAAAATCACAGTTTAAACACAGATGCCATCTGCCTGTCTGGCCCTCTATTTGTCAGTTCCAGTTTATTAAAACACATCTGGGAAAGTCTCATTTGAACATGAGCAGCTCTCTGAGCATTTCACCAGTGCCAAATTTGCTCGCTCATTTTGTCTTTTTTGCTATCTGGGCCAGTTTAAGAGAAACATCCTGGCAGTACTGAGCACTTAAGGGAAAACATAAATAATGCATTAACAATATGTAAACCTGCACAGATAAATGAGAAAAACTGAAAGCCATAACATATTTAATTAATGATCAAGAAAGCCTAGAAGCAAACCTTGTGCACATCCTGCAATTTTAAATATGTTGCTTCTCAATCCTAAATTTACTTTGTTATGGCTCTGGATTGAACCATATGCAATTAACTATTTACTTATTATAGTGTAGGACCGGTCAGTATGTAGAGTGCCATTGTGTCAGGCTCTCACATACTATGATTTTAGTGGAAGAATGCCTAAAAGATTAATTCCCTTTAAAGGATTTTATCAAGGAGAAATTTTGAAAGAAGTACAGGCTCCTTTATAGTACAGCAGTTGTAGAAGACACTTGTGCTGTCAGGGTCCATAATTTTAAACCAAAAAAGACCCTTTGGAAATTCTGTGCAACCTGCTGGTGTCACTCCTCAGTGAGTTCAGGACTACAATGGGGAAGCCTGTTTTGTTTTCTTTAAGTAACAGTAACAGGTGGGAGCCTGAATATCTGCTAAATATATTTATCAGTTATCCACTCTTCATAAGGACACACAAGCCCTGGATCTGAGGAAACTAGAACCCAAACAGAAAATGGGGCCCATCTCTGCATGAATGGGCAGATTGAGAGAGCAACAGCATCACTGCAGGTGTTAAGGAACACCAACAGTCCAGGGCAAGGCTTTTTGCTGTCAAGTTTCTTAAGTATCATTTTAAAGAAAGGGCTTAGGTGATGGGGAAAAGAGAACAATAGGAGGGTAATAAGATTATTTACAGCAAATGTCTGCTTAAATGTAAAAGAACATTTCTGTTGCAGTACAAGATTCCCAAGTATTGGTTTTACATTTTCAAATTTAAAACGTTTTCAGGATTGAGGTTATTTGTAAAGGAGCACAGTCCCAGTGGCTAAAAAAATAATAGGGGAACATCTAATGTCTTTTATCTTCTAGATATTTTTCAGTAACTTGAACACATGGAGTAAATTAAAGGCCCCTGATGTGGCTTTCTTCTGACACCCCAAAAAGGACAGAGCAAATATGATAATAGAATTCCAATAACAAGCCTGTTTCTATTATTAGCGTCAGTACCTACAGACAAACTGTGGAGCTTGAGAGCCAGGTGAGAAAGGCTTGGCACCGAGCAGAGTCACAGTGCCTTGACCAGAACCCACCTCCCAACTGATGACTGCTCATCACCTGACAGAAATTACCTTTCTCCTCAATTAGACATAGATTAAACAGCTGAAATCAAACCATGGATCACCCTCTCACAGTTGCAGCAGTTGTGTTTCACCAGACACTTTGAGACAGTCCATACAATTCCATACTATCTGCAAAATCCATCTGCCAGTGCTTTCTCTCATTAGACACTCATCTGACTGGAAAAGTCTTCCATCAAAAATTAAATGCTTGGGTTTTTTCCTTGCCACGTTTCACAGAAAGGCTACACTAGGACACACACCATGCACTGCTGTATTTCATTTGGAAACAGTCACTTCCCTGCATCTTTTTATTACTTATTAGTGTTCATTATCTCATTGCCTCACAGAATTCAAAAGAAATAATTCTCCAAGTTATTTAATATGTGGAAAGAGTGTGGGCTTGTATATAAATGTATAAATAATATTGTGTATTAATCTAAAACTGCCTCTCAGTACTACATGTGAAACCCCAAAACACAAGTGAAGAAACAACATCCATCCCAAGAGCTCACAGTGCCACAAAGTAGAGCCCAAGGTGCTCAAACACAGAGGACTCATTAAAAATACCAGTAATTGCATAAATATACAGGACGAAGTGAACTGGAAATGGGGATTTCAGAGCCTTTGGTAGTCACTTACAGCAAGCAACATCTAGAAGCTTTCAAACATAACATCAGTAATCCTTCCTCAAGGAATAAGTGGGATCGTCCTTTTCCACTACAAGTTGCCTAAATTTCCATGGACGTGTCTCCTGAAAGCCCCCAGATGTTGAGGACAGTCCAACGAGGTGATGATGCGCTGACAGCCCACAGACTGCGTGTTCCATTGTGTCTCTAACACAAAGGGGTACAGAACCTGCATGTCTATGCATATGCAAATCCTTTCCAGAACAGAGAGCTTCGGATTTCTCTCGGCTAGGTATGTGCGTTTGCATGCGCAGAATTTTAATTTCCTGGGGTTTTATTACCACCATCAGTTATTGTGCTCCTGCAGGGGCTGGAGGGACTGATTTATTCTCCAACGCCCTTGGCTGGGTATTGTATATCGACTGGTGCTGCTGTCATAAATATATTTGGGTGAAGAACTGTCTCCAATTCCGTGGGTAATACTGAGCAGAGTTAAGGTTTCAAGTGTCACATACAAGTTGGTTTATTTCTGCTGGAAGAAACAGGCAATTATTATGGCCCATTGAGCTCAGATTAAGCATTTCCATCAAAAAAAAGAAGAAAAAGAGCCTAGTGCTACAATCCTTGTAAAGCTGTAAATGCAAATGGGGACCATCTCATCATCCATAAAAAATAATCTATCGTTTATAGGCTTTTCTCGCTCTCTTTTTCTTTTTGCCCTCAAATTAGCAACAAATTCCAAACAGGATCATTTTATTGAGACAAGGAAAAGTAGAAAACCTCCAAAAATAAAAGAGAAACACTTTTAAAGATTTTTACATTAAACTAGTTTGTAGGCAATTATTTCCTTTTGAAAAATGGCTCCTTTAACCAACTGAGAAGCCTTAAAGTTCAATTTCCACCTTTTCTTAGCTGCAGGACAACATATATTTCTTCATCAAGATTTTCTATATTGCATGAACATCACATTTACCTAAAACAGGTTTGGGTTGGTTTTTTTGGGTTTTTGTTATTGTTGTTTTGTGGTGTTGTTGTTGTTGTTTGGTTTTTTGGGTTTTTTTGTTTGGTTTGGTTTTTTTTTCCTTTGTTTTTTAACAGCCTTAGTTGTATGCCCAAAGTATGCTGCAGACCACAGAGACAGATAGGTTACCAAATTTGCCTCTGGCTCCCTGGGAGTATTCAAGGAAACTTGAGGTGCTGCAGCACAGCCTGGAAGTTCTTCCTTTTCCAACACCCCTGTGGGTGAAATCGCTGCAGGATGGCAGAAGAGCAGCCAGCACTGCAGCTTTCCCCGTGCTCATATCCTGTGGCACAATTAGTTCCCTGGTTTTCAAACACAGTTTGGGAGCTGTGGGTGTTTGCCATGACCTTGTGAAAAAGGGCGGTGCAGACCAGGAGAGTACTGGGTTCACTTGGAGTTAACTCTGTGGATGACCAACCCACGGACATTAAGGCTCTGGAAACTACCTTACACGGGACTTAAATATAAGTTAGGAAAATGGTCTTGAAGAAAATATCTTTTACAAGTACCATTCCAGGGAAATACTTGTGTGGGAAAGCCTCCAGATGAAATTCTGGATGTACGCTCTGCATGGAGCAATCCCATGAGAAACTTGATCTATGGTCAGTATTCAAATATAAACTCCTTTTATACATAAAGAACTGGCCATAGTGCATTTAACTTTCCTGCACAGCACTGAAAATACTATACAGAATAATCTGAAGGCAAAGGCAATGCACTACAAAGAATAAATGGGCACTGTGAAAAACATAATTAGAAATACTGTGATGTTAAAGCAGCAAGCAGTATAGAATTAAAGTATAGAATTCTGCATAGAATTAAAACAGTATAGAATTAAATTATCTTACAATGTAAACAGGCCAAACCAAGCCTGGAATATTACAGGTATTATCCTATTCACTGCAGCACAAACAATTCTTGTTTCATAAACATATCATTATTACAAGAATTTACTCTTGTAAAATCTTGCACCTTTGGGGAAAAGGGTTTTAAGTTTCTTTCCTTAAAGAATCTATGCAGAAATAAAAATAAATTGCAGGTAACGGTACGAATATCAATTAAGTGATAAAGTCTGAAGCTAATGCAACTATAGAATGAAGAAATTGGAGATGTTAATTAGTATCTGAGTATCAGGTACTGCTGAATTCTGAGGGTCTGTATTGCCCAATCAAGGCAATACATCTGATATGTTAATAGGTTTTCTGAAGTAAAGATCATGGACAGAGATGACAACTAAAAACTACAGGCCAAGAATATATGGTAAAATTAAGACAGTTTTTACTTAAACTCTACTTTACATTGAATTTTCCTAGAAAATTACTACCAGCCTATTAAGGTGGCAGTTATTCCAGGTGCAGGTAACAACTCAGAAAGACCCTTCAAGGCAGAGGAGAGAACAGCAGCCTGACAATGAGGATATCACTGGAGACAGGCATGGATTTCCAGACAATTACCAAAGCCAGTTATGTTACAAATTGCTCCTACAGACACGGCCTGCCTGCTATCAGCAAACATCTGCAAGCCTACTTGCTGTGCTTGTGTGCTGATAAAAAAAAGAGTCAAGTTCTTTCAGTCACTGATGCTTGACAAATTACAAAAACCCCACAACACAGCTTTTATCTGGCAGATCCACATTATTGGCTGGAGAGGTCATTACAGAAGGAACTGGTCTGAGAAACCAGATATTGCCAGGTCAGCAAAAGCCAATGAACTGACAGATATCCACACTTTCATTCGTCCCCTTCCTCAGAGTTGCTCTTTTCCAATTAAAACACTAATCTGCAGTATCATAAAGTGAAAGGCTGTATGTGTGCATGGGTATATTTAAATAATGAAAATTGTTTATTTTATATGATGTGATCCAACGCATGCTAAATGGTCATTCTGCAGTATTAACCTCAGATCAATCATCAGCAATTTGATCTGCCAAACTTATTTTATTCATCTGCAGATAAAAAAGGGATAACCTTAGAATGTTTAATATTAACAATTATTCACATTCTAGGATTGTTTTTAAACTGATAGATAATTAATAGCATCCTACTATGGTGTAATTCAGTTGGTTAATCAAGCTATTGATTTTCCCCCCCCTTTGTTTTGTTTTTGGTTTGGGTTTTGTTTCTTTATAAATACAGATATGTACTTTATATATATATTCTTGTCAGTAAAATTTGAATGCAAAAAAGAGGTGAGGACCATAAAGTGCATTAAAATGACTGTCTCTTCTCATCTATCACTCTACCTAAAATTTGAAATTTTGGTGGATAACTTCATTACTTATGAAACATATACATGCTGCTATCTTTAGCTCTTGGGAGAGAAATTCAGGGGTGTGAATGCAAGATGAAAGTTGGTCATTAGTATCCACACATATTGTCAGTAGGACAATAGGGGTAATTCAAGGCACTAATGACATTTAGATACATTTCTGTTTTTCACTGGAAGTACAGTGCTAGGTCCTGTGCTTGCACACACAAATCAAAACACAAGCATTGTGCCCTTTGCCACTCATCAGGCAAAGGGTTCTTCTGCTATGAGTCTTTTGAGAGAATCAGAGGTTTCCTTTGCTGCACTAATTTATCAAGTTGTGGACCCTGCAGGTGAGGTTCTTTCCCTAAAGCAAAGCAAAGACATGTAGGAATAACGCTTTTG